>NC_133514.1:49477916-49778645 GCF_049354715.1 Callithrix jacchus | reverse complement strand
ATTTTAGAGCTCGTATTTAGGAGAAAGATTTAAACTTGGTTATAGAAGAATTGTTTCCTAAAAAGACATATTTAGTGCTTTATTTTGTGTGACTTTTTAGGGCTTCTGATAGTCTTTGCAACCTCTACAGGCAAACTTATTGCTCTGTTATTTCTCTCTTCTCTAATTTTTATTTTCTTCTGCAGCTTT
This sequence comes from Callithrix jacchus, assembly GCF_049354715.1. Classification (NCBI taxonomy): domain Eukaryota; kingdom Metazoa; phylum Chordata; class Mammalia; order Primates; family Cebidae; genus Callithrix; species Callithrix jacchus. The sequence goes on along the minus strand of NC_133514.1, from coordinate 49,778,456 downwards.
GGGTTTGGTTTGCTCTTTTTTCTCTTTCCCCAGGTGTCAACTTACGTTATTGATTTAAAAGTTTTTTCTTTTTTCCTGAATGTATTTACAGCTATAAATTTCCCTCTTAGCACTGCTTTTGCTACGATTTGACATGTTGTGTTTTCATTTTCACTTCTCTCTCAGTATTTTCTCATTTCCCTTGTGTTTTTATTGTCCCCCTTGCAAACACCTGCCTCCTTTCTGAGAGTCAGCCCACCCTTCACCTCCTGTCTGCAGCCTTGCTTCTTCCTGTCTTCCAACAAGGAAGTTACCAGACTCTGCACTCCACGTCTTCCTTTTTTTTTTTTTGGGACGGAGTTTTGCTCTTTTTACCCAGGCTGGAGCTGGAGTGCTATGGTGCGATCTCGGCTCATCGCAACCTCCGCCTCCTGGGTTCAGGCAATTCTCCTGCCTCAGCCTCCAGAGTAGCTGGGATTACAGGCTCGCACCACTATGCCCAGCTAATTTTTTGTACTTTTCTTAATAGTGACAGGGTTTCACCATGTTGACCAGGTCTCAATCTCTTGACCTCGTGATCCACCTGCCTCGGCCTCCCAAAGTGCTGGGATTACAGGCTTCAGCCACCGCACCTGGCCCACCTCTTCTATACTTTGTTGCACTTACCTTACAGATCAGTCCTCCTAGACTTTTGCTTCTGACCATGTCAGAGTCACTAATACCAGACTTGTCCTCCTGCCGTAAAAAAACTGGAACTGGACAGAATTTATGAAACATCTGTTTTCTAGACATTGGACTACAGGCAGCACACAATTGTCATCCCTGAGAGAAGGCAAATTTTAAAAGTCTACAGTTGCCCAGGTTTCTGCTTGGAGATACTTCTGGACTGCAGCACAGGGAGGGGAACCCAAACAGAGCACAGTGGTCTTGCTGAGTGGAGATGAGTTAAGACTACAAGGAGGCTGAGGCAACTGGAAATACAGGGCAGAGAACCAAAGGGCAGGGGTGGCTCATAAGAGTCCGGAGGTCTATCCCCTTGGGTCTTTTTCTGAATTCTAAGCCACGAGTGTAGGGTGGAACTATGAGGCCAGGGAAAGAACAGCTTCTGGGTAGCTATAAGCTTGCCCACAAAGTTAGCAGTGATAAACAGAAAATATTTTAAAAGTTAGACCTACTCAGCATCGAACATTCTGGAAATGCAGATTACCCTAAAGAAGCAATATTTAAAATACTCAGTTGTATCAACCAGAATAAAATAGTTCCAAATAAAAAAGTAATAAAGTCATCCTCTGCCTTTTTTTTTTTTTAACACAAGGCCAGAGGGTAATAGTAAAATGATTATCCCACACTGTGTTACAAACTACAGAGGCACAGTAAGCTGAAGAGCATGCCCTGCACTTTCCAAGTTAAAGCCTTGAAAATGCAGGCACAGCCTGGGAGCCAGCCTTCTTCAGGCAAGAGCCTTGCCTGAGGCCATCACTGCAGAGGCATTTAGGAACTGGAATTTTCTTAGCCATCAGAGCTCACAGTGGTTCCACACAAAGATTGAGAGCCCCTAGGGTATTTGAGAACCAAGTACTGGGCTAGTGTGGATGGGGCTAACAGTTTCTACTTTCTGGTTTTGAGAGACTGAGATACTGTGGTAAGTTAGCCTGGTATCATCTGAGACGTCCTAACATACACACCAGTCTCCTCTGTGTCTTAAATCCCTTTCTTAGAACTTATTTTATTTCTGTAGCTCTCTGTGAGTCTCATGCTTTCAAGTTTTGGCATGGCATTTTTCTCATAGTTCTTGGTTTTAGAGTATTAGGAATAATTTTTGCATTTACTAGCAAGCAGGACACTTTTTAGATTGGTATATCTTCATCTCACTAGCTTGAGGCATTTATAGTATGATAGGAGACTTAGGTTTTGGAGCTAAAGAGACCTAAGTTCATGTACCATCTCTGCCACTTACTAGATATACAGCTTTGGTCATGTTAACTATGTATTCAATCTCTTTAAACCTGTTACCTCAGAAGAGTAGCTCATACCTCTGTCATATTTACTTTGTGGTCACTGTTTTAAGCATTTTGCCTCTATTACCTCCTTTCAACCTCACAACAACCTGTGAAGTCGGTTCCATTATCATCCCCCTTTTATAGAAGAGGAACACCCCTGGTTAAGTAACTTGCCCAACATATCTGGTAAGTGGAAGAGCTAGAATCTGAGTCCTGATGTCTATCCTTGTTCCCCTTATTCCAAACTGATTCATTTGTAAGATGGAGCTAATTATAGCTTCCTCAGGATTATTACAGGGATTGAGTCATAAAATTTGCAGATACTGCTTAACATGTAATAACCACTCAACCATTTTTTAGAAGTAGTAGTAACTTTTCTTTAATGATTCCATTAGCTTCCACAGTTTCCCTCACTGCTTTAGATTATTAGTAACTAGGTATTATGTTTTTTCAGCCTCTGCTGTAGTGCTTCTGAAAATTGCTGTCTTCTGAAGTAGGTTTGGGGAGTAGATCAGAACATAACATATCTGCTGTAGCCAAGGACAGAAAGGCTGCTTTTTCATGCAGCCCTGGGGCAAGGCATGATTGTGCATGTTCCCCAGTGGGTGTTAAAGAGGCCTGCTCTCACAAGTAGAAAACATGTGGGGCAAAGGGAGATGATAAGTGATCTTATAATGTGGTATCTTTTCCTTTCCTAAAACCAGGCAGGTTATCATAGCTGTAAAAACAGACACACTAGAGTCAGCTGTTCTACCTGTGAAAAAATACTGATTCTTATTTTTATTTCTTGTAGCTGTTCTAAAGAAATCCAGATGGCAGTTCTGCTGAAATTTGTTTCAGAAGGGGACAACGTCCCAGATGCATTAGGTCTTGTTGAGTATCTTAATGAGTGGCTTCAGATAATCAAACCACCTGTAAGTTTTATTATAGTTTAAGCCTCCCCTTTGTCTGATTGTGTGTATTCATTAACTTGCATTTTATATACTACCTAAGTAGACCAAATAAGGTTTATATTAAATATAGACATATCTTTACAAAAAATTTAGTTTAAGCTGAATTTTTGAAAATGAGAGGACAGTTAACCAACCTATTATTTACAGTTGTTTAATTAAAGCTGACTTTCCAAGGCGGGAGGATCACGAGGTCAAGAGATCGAGACCATCCTGGCTAACATGGTGAAACCCTGTTACTATGGAAAAATAAATAAATAAATCTGACTTTGCAAAGAGGAAAATCCTTAATTCATTGTACTTACTATTCATGTTACATTAATTATGCCAGACATAGTCTTGCAATAATAAGCCTTCTTTGGAATTCAGGAATTTTTTTAGGAAAGTAATAAGTATTGTTATGTCAGTAATATTGTAGCTATTGAATGTGTATTATAGTTGATATTTTTCTTTTTTTTTTTTTTTTTGAGACGGAGTTTTGCTCTTGTTACCCAGGCTGGAGTGCAATGGCATGATCTTGGCTCACTGCAATCTCCGCCTCCTGGGTTCAGGCAATTCTCCTGCCTCAGCCTCCTGAGTAGCTGGGACTACAGGCTCGCACCACCATGCCCAGCTAATTTTTGTATTTTTAGTAGAGACGGGGTTTCACCATGTTGACCAGGATGGTCTCGATCTCTTGACCTCATGATCCACCCGCCTTGGCCTCCCAAATTGCTGGGATTATAGGCGTGAGCCACCGCGCCCAGCGATATTTTTCTCTATTATGAAATGAGAGCATTATACCCAGAGAAGTGAGTTAGCCTTTAGGCATAATAGAACACCCCATAAGGCTGCTTTATAAGGTGGGTAACTGGCTTTTGAATTCATGCTTTTGCCAAGATACAAATCACGTGATGCTGATTTTTTTTTAACCCCTATTCTTTTTAAATGTGATTTTCCCTAATAGATTTCATCTGCAGCCTTTCTGGCATATCTTGTAATTTGGAACTTAAAGAAATTTATCTTCAGATGACATGAAGACAAACTTTATTTATCCTTAACAGTAAAACCTGGCTATAAAAGTATCAACCAAAAGAAACACAAAAGGAGAGTTTTATAATACATGATAAAGGAAATTTGATGGTAAAGTTTAAAGATTAAAATATTTTGTTCTTCAGTTACAGAGTGATGACCCCTCAGCAGCTACTTCACGGTGGAAAATACCAAGTTCTTGGAGATTACTCTTTGGCAGTGGTCTTCCCCCTGCACTTTTTTGATCTGTTTTCCTTTTTATACCTTATACCCAAAACACTTATTACCAACACAACTATTAAACATTGTATACAGAAAATTGCATGATCTGAGAATGTATTAGGAAATTAATTTCAAGGCAAATATTAAAGAAAAAAAGATTAAGGGTCATGCTTTTCATTATATACAACAAATGTAAATCTTGTATAATAAAATTTTATATCCTAAGTAATTTTGTCTTAAATGTATTTTTTTTACAATTCACTCTATATTAGCTTCCTAGTTCTGCTGTAATACAGCACCACAAACTTAGTGACTTAAAACACATGGTTTAATTTGTAAATTAATTAATTTTCATTGTGTATTTTAAGTAAAATGAGGCGAGTTCTTGCCTTGTTACCCAGGGTAGTCTCAAACTCCTGGGCTCAGGTGATCCTCCTGCCTCAGCCTCCCAAAGTGCTGGGATTACAGGCATTACACCACCATGCCCAGCCACAAATTTGCTTTTAAACTCAGACTTCTGAGTTCTAGAAGTCAGAAATCCAAAAATGGGTTTGACAAGGCTAAAGTTGGGGTGATTGCAGGGTGGTGCTCCTAAGGAAGGCCTTAGGGAGAATGTGTTTTCTGCTGGTTTCCAGCTTCTTGGGGCTGCCATATTCTTTGGCTCATGGGCCCTTCTATCTATCTTCAAAGCCAGCAGTTTAGCATCTTCAAATCTTTCACTTACAAGGACCCTGTAATTACATTGGGCCCACCCCAATAATCCAGGATAGTTTCCCCACCTCAAAAGAATTTTAGTATAAAGAAATAATAAAAAAAGTTTTCATTTTCAAGTGCCGGCTTGTTCACCCCTAATCTTTGGGATTTACGATTTCGCTGTGTTACCTCTGCCTTGGCTTTCTCTCTCTCTCTCTTTTTTTTAATATTGTTGTAAAAGCCTACAGCACCCAGTAGTCACAGGTGGTCTCCCATCAAAGTACTAACCAGGCCCGACCCTGCTTAGCTTCTGAGATCAGATGAGATGGTATGGCTGTAGACTGCCTGGGCTTCCTCATCTGTAAAACAAGGGCTTGTACTATTTAAGGATATACCCTACTTCCCAGCACTCAAATGTTTCCTTTTGATATGCAAATCATTCTGGATTCTGTGAACTAGTTCTCTTTCCCTTTTGGTTAAATATGAAGTGGGGGTTGACATCAGTAAGATGGCAAAATAGGAAGTACCAGTCATCATTACCCCACAGAAACACCAATTTAATTTATAGACCAAGATACCAGAAATCAGTTCAGTTGCAGTACCCCCCAGGTGAGTGCAAAATTAAGAACAGCCACTTTGAAATTATAAGAAGGGTCATTTCAGAGGCGCCAAGATGGCTGGGAGAAGCCAGCAACCGGAATGCAGCTCCCAGCGATTGAGACACAGAGGGCTAGAGGACTTCATGATTCCAAACGAGCTGCCGGGTTCTTTTCTGTGGAACTGATAGGGCACTGGAATTAGGCCCAGGGAAGGAGCCGCAGGGCGAGAGCTGCCCACTGGGTCAAATCAAGAGAGCAGGGGTTGTGTCCCCACCTGAACGGTGCAGCCAGCTCAGAGGGTCGGGGAACTTAACCCCTCAGTGCTCCGTTTTGCATCCTGTGCTTACCTCATCCCTCCTGCAACCCACGGTCCGCAAGAGCCCTGCCAGACAGTAGGGCGCCGTGAGTAGTCGATGCAAATCTGGGCAGTGGCTACCGCCAGGCTCGGCAAGTTGTCACAGGAACCTGGGCGGGAGTTTCTTTCAACCACAGAGGGAGGCAGAGTTGAAAGCAGGGAAACAGACCATGGGCCTACCAGGCCCCACCTCTGCAGAACTCAAACTGAAGTCCCCACTAGAGAGCTTGGCAGCAAATACACCAGCTTGACCCAACCAGAAAGATCGAGCTCTGGGAGAGTCGCCATTGGAAAGGTGGGGCCAATCTCACCTGCAAACAAACTCCAGGGAAGGACCACCCACCCAGCAACCTGACTGAACCTGAGAGAGCCCAGCAACGCCCTCTACAGGCCAAAAAAGATACAGCTCCAACCTCAACAGAAAAAAAGTCCACTCAAGAGACTCTTCCTGAAATCACCAACTTCAAAGATTAAAGGGAGATAAATCCATGAAGATGGGGAAAAAACAGCACAAAAAGGAGGAAACCACCAAAGAACAGAACACCTCTTCTCCCTGGGATCACAACTCCTCACCATGAAGGGAATAAAAAAAGAAAATGACTCTGACAAATTGACAGAAGCAAGCTTCAGAAGGTGGGTAATAACAAACTTCTCTAAGTTAAAAGACCATGTTCTAACCCAATGCAAAGAAACTAAGAACCTTGAAAAAAGGTTAGACAAAATGCTAACTAAAATAACCAGCTTAGAGAAGAACATAAATGACTTGATGGAGCTGAAAAACACAGCACAAGAACTTCAAAAGGCATACACATGTTTCAACAGCCAAATTGATCAAGCAGAAGAAAGGATATCAGAAATAGAAGATCAAATCAATGAAATAAAATGAGAAGGCAAGATTAGAGAAAAAAGAGTGAAAAGAAATGAACAAACCTCCAAGAACTATGGGATTATGTGAAAAAATGTAATCTACGCTTGATCAGGATACCTGAATGTGACAGGGAGAATGAATCCAAGTTGGAAAACACTCTTCAAGGTATTATCCAAGAGAACTTTCCCAACCTAACAAGGCAGGCCAACATTTAAATCCAGGAAATACAGAGAACACCACAAAGATATTCCTCAAGAAGAGCAACCCCAAGGCACATAGTTGTCAGATTCACCAGGGTTGAAATGAAGGAAGAAATCCTAAGGGCAGTCAGAGAGAAAGGTTGAGTCACCCACAAAGGAAAGACCATCAGACTCACAGTGAATCTCTTGGCAGAAACCCTGCAAGCAAGAAGGGAGTGAGGGCCAATATTCAACATCCTTAAAGAAAAGAACTTTCAACCCAGAATTTCATATCTGGCCAAACTAAGCTTCATAAGTGAAGGAGAAATAAAATCCTTTGTGAACAAGCAATTGCTGAGCGATTTCATTGCTATAAGACCTGCCGCACAGGAGCTACTGAAGGAAGTACTAAGCAGGGAAAGAAAAAATCAGTACCAGCCACTGCAATAACATACCAAATGGTAAAGAATAATGATGCAATGAAAGAGCCACGTCAATTAATGGGCAAAACCATCAGCCAGTAACAAAATAGCAGAATCAACTTCAAACATAACAATATTAACGTTGAATGTAAATGGCCTAAACGCCCCAATCAAAAGACACAGACTGGCAAACTGGATAAAGTGTCAAGACCCATCAGTGTGCTATATTTAGGAAACCCACCTCACATGCAAAGATTCACATAGACTCAAAATAAAGGGATGAAATAAGATTTACCAAGCAAACGGAGAGCAAAAAAAAGCAGAGGTAGCAATCCTAGTCTCTGATAAAATGGACTTTAAACCAACAAAGATCAAAAGAGACAAAGAAGGGCATTCCATAATGGTAAAAGGATCAATGCAACAAGAAGAGCTAACAATCCTAAATATTTATGCATCGAGTGCAGGAGCGCCCAGATACACAAAGCAAGTTCTTAAAGACCTACAATGACACTTAGACTCCCACACAGTAACAGTGGGAGACTTTAACACTCCACTGACAATATTGGACAGATCAATGAGACAGAAAGTTAACAAGGATATCCAGGACTTGAATGCAGATTTGGACCAAGCAAACCTAATAGACATTTACAGGATACTCCACCCCAAATCCACAGAATACACATTCTTCTCAGCACCACTTTGCACTTACTCCAAAATTGACCTCATAATTGGAAGTAAATCACTCCTCAGCAAATGCAAAAGAATGAAAATCACAACAGTCTCTCAGACCACAGCACAATCAAATTAGAACTCAGGATTAAGAAAAGCACTCAAAACCGCACAATCACATGGAAACTGAACAACTTGCTCCTGAATGATGAATGGATAAACAATGAAATGAAGGCAGAAATAAAAATCTTCTTTGAAATCAAAGAGAATAAAGACACAATGTACCAGATCCTATGGGACACATTTAAAGCAGTGTCTGAGGAAAATTTATAGCAATAAATGCCCACATGAGAAGCAAGGAAAGAACTAAAATCACACCCTATTGTCAAAATTGAAACAGCTACAGGAGAAAGATCAAGAAAACTCAAAAGCAAGCAGAAGACAAGAAATAACTAAGATCAGAGCAGAACTGAAGGAGATAGAGACACAAAAAACCCTTCAAAATATCAATAAATCCAGGAGCTGGTTATTTGAAAAGATCAACAAAATAGACAGACTGCTAGCTAGACTAATAAAAAAGAAAAGAGAAGAATCGAATAGATGCATTAAAAAACAATAAAGTGGAGATCACCACTGATTCCTCAGAAATACAAACTTCCATCAGAGATTACTACACACAACTCTATGCACATAAGCCAGTAAATCTGGAAGAAATGGATAAATTCCTGGACACTTGCACCCTCCCAAGACTAAGCCAGACGGGTTCACAACTAAATTCTACCAGATATACAAAGAGGAGCTGGTACCATTCCTGTTGAAACTATTCTAAACAATACAAAAAGAGAGCATTCACCCTAACTTTCTATGAGACCAACATCATCCTGATACCAAAATCTGACAAAGACACAACTAAAAAAGAAAACTTCAGGCCAATATCCATGATGAACATAGTTGCAAAAATCTTCAATAAAATACTGGCAAACCAATTGCAACAGCACATCAAAAAGCTTATCCATCACGATCAAGTAGGCTTCATACCAGGGATGTAAGTCTGGTTCAACATATGCAAATCCATAAACATAATTCACCACATAAACAGAACCAAAGACAAAAACCACATGATTTCCTCAATAGAAGCAGAGAAAGCTTTGACAAAATTCAACAGCCCTTTATGCTAAAAACTCTCAATAAACTAGGTATCGATGGAATGTATCTCAAAACAATTAAAGCTATTTACAACAAACCCACAGGCAATATCATACTGAATGGACAAAAGCTGAAAGCATTCCCTTTGAAATCAGGCACTAGACAAGGATGCCCTCTCTCACCACTCCTATTCAATATAGTATTGGAAGTTCTAGCCAGAGCAATTAGGCAAGAAAAAGAAATAAAGGGCATTCAATTAGGAAAAAGAAGAAGTCAGATTGTCCCTATTTGCAGACAACATGATCGTATATTTAGAAGACCCCATCATCTCAGCCCAAAACCTCCTTAAGTTGATAAGCAACTTCAGCAGTCTCAGGATACAAAATCAATGTGCAGAAATCACAAGCATTCCTATACACCAATAACAGACAAACAGAGGGCCAAATCATGAGCAAACTCCCATTTACAATTGCTACAAAGAGAATAAAATACCTAGGAATACAACTAAAAGGAGGTAAAAGATCTCTTCAAGGAGAACTACAAACCACTGATCAAGGAAATACAAGAGGACATAAACAGATAGAAAAACATTTCATGCTCATAGTTAGAAAGAATCAATATTGGGAAAATGGCTGTACTGCCCAAAGTAATTTACAGATTTAGTGCTAGCCCCATCAAGTTACCATTGACCTTCTTCACAGAACTGGAAAAAAACACCTTAAAGTTCATATGGAACCAAAAGATAGCCCACATAGCCAAGACAATCCTAAGCAAAAAGAACAAAGCTGGAGGCATTGCGCTACCTGACTTTAAACTATACTACAAGGCTACAGTAATCAAAACAGCATGGTACTGGTACCAATACAGAGATATAGACCAATGGAACAGAACAGAGGCCCTGGAAGAAACACCACACATCTACAACCATCTGATCTTTGACAAACCAGACAAAAACAAGCAATGGAGAGAGGATTCCCTGTTTAATAAATGGAGTTGGGAGAACTGGCTAGCCATATGCAGGAAGCTGAAACTGAACCCCTTCCTTACACCTTATACAAAAATGAACTCCAGATGGATTAAAGATTTAAACATAAGAACTAACACCATAAAAACTCTAGAAGAAAACCTAGGCAAAAATAAGCACAGGCAAGGACTTCATGACTAAAACACCAAAAGCATTGGCAACAAAAGCCAAAATAGACAAATAGGACCTAATTAAACTTAAGAGGTTCTGAACAGCAAAAGAAACAATCATTAGAGTAAACGGGCAACCAACAGAATGGGAAAAAATTTTCGAAATCTACCCATCAGACAAAAGGCTAATATCCAGAATCTAGAAAGAACTAAAGCAGATTTACAGGAAAAAAAAAAAAAAAAAAACATTCAAAAGTGGGAGAAGGATATGAACAGAAACGTTTCAAAAGAAGACAAATACGCGGCCAACAAACATATGAAGAAATGCTCATCATCACTGGTCATTAGAGAAATGCAAATCAAAACCACATTGAGATACCATCTCACGCCGGTTAGAATGGCGATCATTAAAAATCTGGAGACAACAGATGCTGGAGAGGATGTGGAGAAATAGGAACACTTTTACACTGTTGGTGGGAGTGCAAATTAGTTCAACCATTGTGGAAGACAGTGTGGCGATTCCTCAAGGATCTAGAAATAGAAATTCCATTTGACCCAGCTATCCCATTACTGGGTGTATACTCAAAGGATTATAAATCGTTCTATCATAAAGACACATGCACGTGTATGTTCATTGCAGTGCTGTTTATGATAGCAAAGACCTGGAACCAACCCAAATGTGCATCAATGATAGACTGGACAAAAAGAATGTGGCACATATACACCATGGAATACTATGCAGCCGTTAAAAACCACGAGTTCGTGTCCTTTGTAGAGACATGGATGAACCTAGAAACCATCATTCTCAGCAAACTGACACAAGAACAGAAAACCAAACACCACGTTTTCACTCATAGGCGGGTGATGACCAATGAGAACACTTGGGCACAGGGAAGGGAACAACACTCACAGGGCTAGATGGGGGGAGGGTGGGGGGGTTGGAGGGGAGGGGAGGAGAGGGGAGAAGTGGGGGGGCGGGGAGGAGGGGGAGGGATAACACTGGGAGAAATACCTGATGTAGGCAACGGGGAAGGGTGGGGAGGGTGTGGAGGAGGAGGATGGAGAGAGCAAACTACCATGGCATGCATGTACGTACTTACGCAACAATCCTGCAGGATGCAGGACGTGCACATGTACCCAGAGCCCAAATGCAATAAAAATAAAATAAAATAAAAAAGAAGAGTCATTTCACTTTACCTCATCCAGGATGACACAGCCCAGCATGATGGTGAGAGAGTACAGCTCCTGGCTTTTCCCTGGGTTGAAGGGGGTGGACTAGGGGAGGGAGAGAGATAGGGAAGTTTGGAGCATGTGACCAAGATTCTGGTTCTTTTGCCTTGTCTGAGTTGGAATACTGACTGACAGAACTGGCATGCTTTGGAGGCCTGGGGTATGCTAAAGCACAGGAGAGCAGAAGCTAGCTTGCTGTGCCACCCCAGCCTGTAGTGCCACAGGCCAGTGTGGCTGGACACCATCAAGAGAAATCACCCAATTCGCATTTTCTCTCCCAGAAGGAATGGAACGTACACTCCAGCATCCCAGCTTTTTATAGTGCTGCCCAAGGGACTGTTGCCCATCTCATCTAACTTGGGGTACTTATAGGAAGCTGTCATGCTTTGCCAGGGGGCCACTGAGAACAAAGGGGCAACTTGCCCTGCAGCACCAGAGAACGTGCAATTCTGAAGACAGACACCAGAGGGAGCAAGAGATTACAAAATGAAAAACCAGCAACCTTTCTTGTTGGGAAATGACACAATCCTAAGAAGTTGAACTTTGAAAAACTCCAAAATCTCTACCCGGGGAAGTTGGTGAAGGTCTCCTCTGTAAAAAGCCAGCATGCAAAGACTGGGAGTGGCTTGACGCGGTGGCTCACGCCTGTAATCCCAGGCATGAGGATCACCTGAGGTCAGGATCTGGGTGACCCACGCAGAAGGATCACCTGAGGTCAGGAGTTAGAGCCCAGCCTGACCAACATGGCAAAACCCCGTCCCTACTAAAGATATAAAAAAATAATTAGCTGGGCATGGTGGCGTACGCCTATAATCCCAGCTATTTGGGAGGCTGAAGCAGGATAATCGCTTGAACTCAGAAGGTGGAGGTTGCAGTGAGCCGAGATTGTACCACGGCACTCCACCCTGGGTGACAGAACGAAACTCTGTCCCCCAAAAAAATAAATATATAAATAAAATATGAAGCTCACTGGCAAGGTAAATACAGACAAATGCAGAATATTTCAGGACTATAATGGTAATGCATTTTTAATTTTGGTACAGAATTTACAAGGCAAAGCATAAAAATACCTGTAACTGGCCAGTCGTGGTGACCCACATCTGTAATCCCAACACTTGGGGAGGATAACTTGAAGCCGGGAGATTAAGACCAGACTGGGCAACAAAGTGAAGCCCCATTTCTAAAAATCAAAACGAAAAAACTGTAACTGTAAAAATATGTTAAAATATCTTATGGATACACACTATGTGAAAGTGTAATTTGTGCAATCAATAATTTTTTTAAGCTTCTGCACAGCCAAAGAAATAATTAGCAGAATAAGCAGACAACCCACAAAATGGGAGAAAATTCCCAAACTACCCATCTGACAAAGGACTAATATGCAGTCTACAAGGAACTCAAATGAGCAAGAAAAAAATAATCCTATCAAAAAGTGGGCAAAGAACATAAATAGACAGTTCTCAAAAGAAGATATACAAGCAGCCAACAAACATGAAAAAATGCTCAACATCACTGATCTTCACAGAAATGTAAAGTAAATCTGTAATGAGATGTCACCTTACTCCTGCAGGAATTATCATAATTAAAAAGTCAAAAAAAATAGACGTTGGCATGGATGTGGTGGAAAGGGAACACTTGTACACTGCTGGTGGGAATGTAAATCAGTCCAACCAATTTGGAGATTCCAATACCATCTGATCCAGCAGTCCCACTACTGGGTATCTACCCAAACGAAAATAAGTCATTATATGAAAAAGATACATGCACATGCATGTTTATAATAGCACAATTCACAATTGAAAAGATATAGAACCGACCTAAGTGATCATCAGCCAATGCGTGGATAAAGAAAATGTGGTATATATTCATCACGTAGTACTACTCTTCAGTCATAAAAAGGAATGAAATGTTTTTTGCAGCAACTTGGATGGAGCTGGAGGCCATTATTCTAAGTAAAGTAACTCAGAAATGGAAAACCCACTATCCTATCTCTCACTTATAAATGGAAGCTAAGATATGAGGACACAAAGGCATAAGAATGATATAATGGACTTTGGCAGGCCAGGCACAGTGGCTCACACCTGTTATCCCAGCACTTTGGGAGGCCAAGGCGAGTGGATTGCTTGAGGCCAGAAGTTCAAGACCACCCTAGCCAAAATAGTGAAACCCCATCTCTAAAAAAAAAAAAAAAAAAAAAAAAAAAATTATCTGGGTGTGGTGGTGGCACGTGCCTGTAGTCCCAGCTACTAGGGAGGCTGAGGCATGAGAATCATTGAACCCAGGAGGTAGAGGTTGCAGTGAGCTGAGATTGCACCACTGCACTCCAGCCTAGGCAACAGAACAAGACTCTGTCTCAGACTAAATGAAAAAAAAAAAAAAAAAAAGAATGATATAATGGACTTTGGGAATTAGCCAAGGAGGTTTGGAGTGGGGTGAGGAATAAAACACCACATATTGGTTATAACGTTCACTGCTCGGGTGATGGGTACACTAAAATCTCAGAAATCACCACTGAAGAACTTTTCCATGTAACCAAAAACCACCTAGTTTTCCATGTACCCCAAAAATTATTGAAATAAAAAATTTTTAAATAATTTTTTTAAGATGAGGTCTTGCTATGTTGCCCAGGCTGGTTTTGAACTCCTGAGCTCAAGCCATCCTCCCACCTTGGCCTCCTGAACCACTGCACCTGGCCCTACATCAATAGTTTAAAAGTAGAGTTGTGTAAGTGGATTTTGTATATGATTGAAGTTAAGTTGTTATCAGCTTAAAATGGACTGTTACAAGTATAAGATGTCTCATGTAAGTCCTAGGATAACCACAAAGTAAATACCTATATCCTTTCAAAATTGAAACCAGGCTGAGCGTGGTGGCTCACGCCTGTAATCCCAGCACTTTGGGAGGCCAAGGCGGGTGGATCACGAGGTCAAGATATCGAGACCATCCTGGTCAACAAGGTGAAACCCCGTCTCTACTGAAAATACAAAAAAATTAGCTGGGCATCGTGGCGTGTGCCTGTAATCCCAGCTACTCAGGAGGCTGAGGCAGGAGAATTGCCTGAACCCAGGAGGTGGAGGTTGTGGTGAGCCGAGATCGCGCCATTGCACTCCAGCCTGGGTAACAAGAGCAAAACTCCGTCTCATAAAAAAAAAAAAAAAAAAAAAGACGGGCATAGAGACCAATGGAACAAAATAAAGAGCCCAGAAATAAACCCTTATGTTTACAGTCAAAGATCTTCAACAAAGGTGCCAAGACTGCACAATGGAGAAAGGATAGCTCTTTAGCAAATGGTACCAGGAAAATTGCATATCTATATGGGAAAGAACAACAGTGGACCCTTATTCTACACCGTATGCAAAAATCAATTCAAAATTTATTAAAGACCTAAACTGGGCCGGGCGCGGTGGCTCAAGCCTGTAATCCCAGCACTTTGGGAGGCTGAGGCGGGTGGATCATGAGGTCAAAAGATCGAGACCATCCTGGGCAACATGGTGAAACCCCGTCTCTACTAAAAATACAAAAAATTAGCTGGACTTGGTGGCGCGTGCCTGTAATCCCAGCTACTCAGGAGGCTGAGGCAGGAGAATTGCCTGAACCCAGGAGGCGGAGGTTGCGGTGAGCCGAGATCGCGCCATTGCACTCCAGCCTGGGTAACAAGAGCGAAACTCCGTCTCGGAAAAAAAAAAAAAAAAAAGACCTAAACCTAAGACCTGAAACTATAAAACTAAAAGAAAACATAGGGGAGAAACTTCATGACAGTAGAAGAAGGGCAACGACTTCTTGGCTATGACACCAAAGGCACAGGTAACAAAATATTAAATAGGCGAATGGGACTACATCAAAAACTTCTGCACAGCAAAAACAAACACAGTAAAAAGGAAACCTATAGAATGGGAGAAAATACTTGAAAATATTCATCTGCTAAAGGGTTAACATCCAGACTATATAGAGAACTCCTACTACTCAATAACAATGACAGCAACAACAAATGTTTTGGATACCTCATTTACTCTGATATGATTATTATACATTGTATGCTCATATCAAAATATCCAAAGTACCCCATATATATACCTACTATGTACCCATAACAATTAAACTTTTTTTTTTAAATGGGCTGGACGCAATGGCTCATACCTGTAATTCCAGCACTTTCGGAGGCCGTGGCAGGCAGATCACCTGAGGTCAGGAGTTCAAGACCAGCCTGGCCAACATGGCAAAACCCCATCCTTACTAATAGCAGGGCATGTGCCTGTAATCCCAGCTACTTGGGAGGCACAAGAATTGCTTGAACCAACCCAGGAGGTGGAGGTTGCAGTGAACTGAGATCCTGCAACTGTACTCCCTCCTGGACAGCAGCATGAGACTCCATCTCAAATAAATAAATTAATAAATAAAAATAGGCCAGGCGTGGTGGCTCATGCCTGTAATCCTAGCACTTTGGAAGGCCGAGGTGGGCAGATCAACTGAGGTTAGGAGTTCAAGACCAGCCTGGTCAACATGGTGAAACTCCATCTCTATTAAAAGTACAAAAATTAGCCGGGTATGGTGGCAGGTGCCTGTAATCCCAGCTACTCAGAAGGCTAAGGCAGGAGAATTGCTTGAACCCGGGAGGCGGAGGTGCAGTGAGCTGATATCACACCACGGCACTCCAGCTTGGGTGACAGAGAAGACTCCGTCTCAAAAAACTAAGTAAATAAAAAAATAAATAAAAATTTTAAAATAGGCAAAGAATAGACCTTTCTTCAATGA
Source organism: Callithrix jacchus (assembly GCF_049354715.1). Classification (NCBI taxonomy): domain Eukaryota; kingdom Metazoa; phylum Chordata; class Mammalia; order Primates; family Cebidae; genus Callithrix; species Callithrix jacchus. Next base: position 49,762,247 of record NC_133514.1, on the reverse strand, counting down.
AGATATACAAGTAAGCAAGTGTATGAAAAGGTGTTCGACATTTCTAATCATCAGAGAAATGCAAACTAAAACCACACGTGGTCTATACTCCCAGCACTTTGGGAGACTGAGGCGGGAAGATCACAGGAGTTTGAGACCAGCCTGGCCAACATGGTGAAACCCCAACTCTACTAAAAATACAAAAATTAGCTAGGTGTGGTAGTGCACACATGTAGTCCCAGCTACTTGGGAGGCTGAGGCAGGAGAATTACTTGAGCCTGGAGGCAGTGGTTGCAGTGAGCTGAGATTGCACCACTGCACTCCAGCCTGCGTGACAGAGCGAGACTCCACCTCAAACAAAACAAAACAGGCCGATGCGGTTGCTCACACCTATAATCCCAGCACTTTGGGAAGCCAAGATGGGTGGATCACCTGAGGTTAGGAGTTCGAGACCAGCCTGGCCAATATGACAAAACCCCGTCTCTACTAAAAAAATATAAAAATTAACTGGGCATAGTGGCGTGCACTTGTAATCCTAGTTACTCAGGAGGCTGAGGCTGGAGAATCACGTGAACCTTGAAGGGAGAGGTTACAGTGAGCCGAGATCGTGCCACTACACTCCAGCCTGGACAACAGATTAAGACTCCATCTCAAAAACAAAACGAAACAAAAAACTATGTGAGGTGTCACTTTATACCCATTAGGCTGGCCATTATTAAAAGAAAAAAATACAAGCATTGATGAAGATGTGGAGAAACTTGAACTCTTGCACACTTTCGGTGGGACTGTAAAATGGTACACTTGCTATAGAGAGCAATATGGAGGTTCTTCAAAGAATTAAAAATAGGCATAATATAACCTAGCAATCCTACTTCTCAGGTATATGTCCAAAAAAAGCAAAATCAGAATCTCAAAGAGTTGTTTGCACACCAGTGCTCATTACAGTGTGATAGCCAAGATGGAGAAGTAACCTAAATGCCCCAGGACAGATAAATGGATAAAGAAAAGGAAGTATAACAGATAATGGAATATCATTAAGCCTTCAGTAAATTCTGGCATACGCTACAATCTGAATAAACCTTGAGGGCGGTCTTAGTCCATTCAGGCTGCTATAACAAAATACCATAAACAGGCTGGCTTATAAACAACAAAAATTTATTTCTCACAGTTCTAGAAGCTGGACCTTCAAGATCAAGGCAGATGTGGTGTCTGTAGAGAGCCTTGCTTTCTGGATAATTGACAGCACCTTCTCACTGTTTCTCACATAGAAGGGGCAAGGAGTCTCCCTGGGGCCTCTTTTATAAAGGCACCAATCCCAGTCATGAAGACCCCCATAACTCACCTGATCACCTTTCAAAGACCCCACCTCTTAACACCATCAACTTGGGGGGTAGTGTTTCAAAAAAGGATTTCAACACAGGAATTTGAAGAGGGGACACAGACATTCAGACCATAGCATCAGGATACACCAAATCTTTGAACCTAAAAGATTTGGTAGCTACATCAAAAATAATGTGGTTTACTCTTAGCTTTCTTCTTCCCTTTCTTTAGGAGGTATTTTCAGTTCCCTGTGGCATATATAAAGGTAGTAATGTGTGGGAACAGGGAGGAGATGACCCTAAGCCCGCCTGGCTGTTCCAGTGGGAGGAAGTGATGTCTGAGTGCAGTAAAAGTTAACAAAACAAACTGAGGATGGGGAAGTGGGTACCAGGCCGAGAGAACAGCTTGGACAAAGGCAGGGAGCCAAAAAGTGAAGCAGTGGGGTTGATGCTGAGCAGTGCGTCTCACCATGCACTCACTGCTGACTTCATCTTTGCACCCTACTGCCTGATAACAGCATTTGCTGAGTGAAGGTCTGCTAAATGAGTAAACAATAATATATGTAGAGATTTTCATCTGGAAGAGCCCAGTGAAAATGAACAATGAGCAGAACATATTAGGCACACTGGGGGGCATTATTATTATGTGTGTGCTTTTTAATTGTGGTTACAGGGAGTAGAAACTGTGAAATGAGCGCTCTGAATGAAGGGACCCCCTAAACAGGCTTTGTGTGAGTAACATGGCTGCTTATTCACCTGGGTGTGGGCAGCCTGAGTTCAAAAAGAGAGTCAGTGAAGGGTGGTGGGATAGGAGTTGGTTTTATAGGTTTCGGGTAGGCAGTGGAAAGTTACAGAAGTTACAGCTCGGGGCAGTTTTTGCAAGCTGGGAGGGGGTCCTAGGGTCTGGAGTTATGAGGTTGACCAAGGTCGATTACAAAGTCCAGTCACCTTATCAGTTATGGTGGGAATAAGGAACAATAGAAGAATATCTCAAAGTTAATTAGGCACCGTAGGGATTGGTCATTCTTCCTCTTTTTGTGGTTTTCCAGTTGCTTCAGAGTTCCTAGTTCCAGGAACTCATCTGGAGTGTATGTGCAGATCACAGAGGGTACCATGTGGTCTATGGTGCAGTCAGTCAGTCTAAAAGACCTTACAGAAACCAGATCACTGAAACTGCTCCATGCATGAAAGGAAGGAAGGATTTCTTTGTGGCCCCTAAGGAGGAGGGGAGGAATCTGGTCACTGAGATAGACTTAGCTTTGTGCTGGTGCTGCAGGGCAGAGCAAACGCCTGGGACAGCTGAAGCATGGGTAAGGCTGAAACTTTTTTTTTTTTTTTTGAGCCAGAGTTTTGCTCTTGTTGCCCAGGCTGGAGTGCAATGGTACAATCTTGGCTCATCACAGCCTTCACCCGCCAGGTTCAAGTGATTCTCCTGCCTCAGCCTTGAGTATCTAGGCTTATAGATGCCCACCACTGTGCCTGGCTAAGGCTGAAACTTCTAATTGCACCCTTTACCCCAGGTTTGTACCTTGTTCACAGGGACCTCTATTAAATCCTCCATCACCCTGGCCATGTGGCCATGCTAACAAACCTTGTTAACATTTTTGTTTTCCAATTCCAAATGGTTGTTGGGTTGCACCAGATACATTCAGATCTTTGATTAATTCTCAAATGATCCAAGTATTTTTAAAAGGTCTAGATTTAGTTATTTATGTTACCAAATTTGCCAGCCCTGAGTAACTTTTCATATGACTTTGAAGGCAAGGACAGATGTGTGGCAATTATGCTATTAGGAATAAATGGAGGCCCCAGGCAGAGCTCCCTCATCCCCCACGCCTCTCTACCGAGGTCACCTAGGTAGCCACACATCAGGACAGGGACCCATCTTGATGGAGCAGCTGCCTCTACTAGCTAGAAGACGCAGCAGGCAGGCCATGCCTTCCCTCCTGACTCCTGTGGTGTTTATCGGCCACTGTGATTTCCAGTCGCGTTGGGAACACGCAGACCTGCAGGACAGCCCCGTGCAGATACCCAGGCTCTGTTAACACAGGAGAACTCCACACCCATGCTGACCCTCTCTGCCCAAGGAGAGCCATTTTGTGCTCACACAAAGTGGGCAGCTGTGTTTTCCATGTGGATTGTGTGAGAACTGGAATGAGAACTACATTTAAAACAATCTTGCTGGTCCCAGGCTTATTATAAGATATATTCATTTCAATTGTCCTGAATGCAAACATTTTTTTTTTCTTCAAGATAGGGTCTCTGACACCCAGGCTGGGGTGCAGTGGTGAAATCTCAGCTCACTGCAGCCTCTGCCTCTCAGATTCAAGCGATTCTCCTGCCTCAGCCTCCTCAGTAGCGGGGGTTGGCGGGGGCGGATTACAGGCTTGCACCACCACACCCAGCTAATTTTTGTATTTTTAGTAGAGACGGGGTTTCACCATGTTGGCCAGGCTGGTCTCAAACTCCTGGCCTCAAGCGATCTGCCCTCCTTGAACTCCCAAAGTGCTGGGATTACAGGTATGAGCCATCATGCCCGGCCCTGAGTGCATACTTAAAAGAATAAAAGCACCCAACTGCCCAGCAGGTACGCATGAGGATGAGTGAGGTTAAAGAGGACACAAACTGTTTCTTAGATCTTAATGTCAAATAAAGGGTCAGTTATTGGCGAGGCGTGGTGGTTCACGCCTATAATCCCAGCACTTTGGGAGGCCTAGGCCGGTGGATCACCTGAGGTCATAAGTTTGAGACCAGCCTGACCAACATGGTGAAATCCTGTCTCTACTAAAAATACAAAAATTAGCCAGGCGTGGTGGCAGGTGCCTGTAATCCCAGCTACTCAGGAGGCTGAGCAGGAGAATCGCTTGAATGCAGGTGTCGGAGGTTGCAGCAAGCTGAGATCACACCACTGCACTCCAGCCTGGGCGAGAGAGAGAGAGAGAGAGAGAGAGGGAGGGAGGGAGGGAGGGAGAGAGAGAGAGAGAGAGAGAGGGAGGGAGGGAGGGAGGGAGGGAGAGAGAGAGAGAGAGAGAACGGAAGAGAGGAAGGGAAGGAAGGAAGGAAGGAAGGAAGGAAGGAAGGAAGGAAGGAAGGAAGGAAGGAAGGAAGGAAGGAAGGAAGGAAGGGCTCAGTTATCCTGGATTCATATAACCAGAATCCTTTATTTCCCTAGAATAGAATGTCTGCATTTTAGGAGAAAGAAGAAACAGTTACCAGAGATTTAGTTAAGGCAACTCTCCTGGGCTCTGTCCTGGAGTCCTGTGTGGGAATAGCTTGGGCTCCAGCCCTCTGGAACTTTACTTCATTTGCTCTGTGGAGAGAACTAAAGCTTGGACTGAAGAACCTCTTCTAGAATATTCAATTCTTTTTTTTTTAAATTTTTTTTTTAAGACTAGTCAAGTGCAGTAGTGAGAAGGGGGGAAAGAGTAGAACAAGGAGTTCGATCTGTAACTGACTGTGAACAATCAATTGAGATAACTACCTTCGGACCAGACTTTTTTTTTAATAGAGATGGGGTTTCACCATATTGGTCAGGCTGATCTTGAACTCCTGACCTTGTGATCCACTTGCCTCGGCCTACCAAAGTGCTGGGTTTACAGGCGTAAGCCACTGCACCCAGCAAATATTCAATTCTTAAAAACAAAGTCTGACTATATTCAGTGTACTTTACTTAATTCATCAGGACTGCTTTCAGAAAATTCTTCAAAAACAAGAGCATTCTCATATTATTATTGTATGAGTCCTCAGGAATAAGAGTGTTAATTGGGGGCTGATTCAGGTGAACAGTTCGCCTACTTGGCCTTTCATTGTACTTCCCCAGCAGTTTATCCATCTTCCCACATTCCTAAGAAGAGAAAAGGGATGATTTGGGGTCTAAACTGTGCACTTTCTCTCTCTTTTTAATTTAAAATTTGCATACCATAAAATTATCATTTTAAATACATAACTCAGTGTTTTTTTAAATATAATCAGAGTTGTGCAACTATTACCACAATCAATTTTATATCTTTTATCTCAGAAAGAAACTTCTTACTCATTAATCTGATAAACTTTATTTATTTATTTATTTTGAGATGGAGTCTCACTCTGTCACCCAGGCTGGAGTGCAGTGGCACTTGTAAACTCTGCCTCCCAGGTTCAAGCAATTCTACTGCCTTAGCCTCCCAAGTAGCTAGGATTACAGGCACCCACCACCATGCCTGGCTAATTTTTATATTTTTAGTAGAGATGGGATTTCGCCATTTTGGCTAGCTTCGTCTCAAACTTCTGACCTCAAGTGATCTGCCAGCCTTGGCCTCCCAAAGTGCTGGGATTACATGCATGAGCTACCATGCTCGGCCTAGCTGGTACATTTTATAAGTTGTTATAAAATTCTTCTCCCCTCCCTAACCCCTGCCAACAACAAATCGACTCTCTGAGAGTATGTATTTGCTTATTCTGAGCATTTCATAGAAATGAAGTTATGGAATATGTGGCCTTTTCTGGCTGGCTTCTTTCACTTAGTGTATTTCCAAGGTTCATCCATGTTGTAGCACATGTCAGTACTTCATTCCTTTTTCCTGCCAAAAAATAGCCCATTCGTGGATACACCATAATTTGTTTATCCATTCTTCAGTTGATGGACATTTGGGTTGTCTCTTACTTTTTAGCTGTTATGAATAAGGCTGCTGTGAACATTTCTGTCTAAGTTCTTATATGCTTTCATTTGTCTTAGATGCTATATTAGGCTGGGTTCTCCAGAGAACAAAAACAGGACTTGTAGGGTACATGCACGTGCACACACACACAGTATATATACACACATACATGTAGATGCGTGGATACACACATGTATACGGTATACACACATACATGACTTACTATCAGGAATTGGCCTCTGTGATTATGGAGGCTGAGAAATTCAAGATCTTCAATCAGCAAACTGGAGACCCAGGAGAGCCAATGCTGTAAGTTTTGGTTCAAGTCCATGGGCTGAAAACCAGGAGAGCCAATGCTATAAGTCCCAGTCTGAGTCTGATTCTTATTTTTCTTTTTTGTTTTGTTTGTTTGAGGCATGGTTTCACTCTGTCACCCAAGCTGGTACAATCATAGCTCACTGCAGCCTCTAACTCCTGGGCTCAAGCAACCCTCCTGCCTCAGCCTCCTGAGTAATTGGGAATACAGGGGTTTACCATCACCTTTTTTGTTCTTTTTTTTTGAGACAGAGTCTCGCTCTATTGCTGGGCACCAGGCTGGAGTGCAGTGGCGTGATCTTGGCTCACCGCAACCTCCACCTCCCAGGTTCAAGCAATTCTCCTGCTTCAGCCTCCCAGGTAGCTGGGACTACAGGCGCATGCCACCATGCCCAGCTAATTTTTTTTGTATTTTTAGTAGAGACGGGGTGTCGCCATGTTGGCCAGGATGGTCTCGATCTCTTGACCTTGTGATCCGCCCACCTCTCCCTCCCAAAGTGCTGGGATTACAGGCTTGAGCCACTGCGCCCTGCCTACCTTTTCTGTTCTTTACAGACCTTCAGTGGGTTGAATGAGGCCCACTGGCTTTGGGGAAGCCAATCTGCTTTACTCTGTGTACTGATTCAAACATGAATCTCATCCAGAAGCACATATACAGATACCCAGAAATATGTTTAACCAAACATCTGGGCACATTGGGGCCCACTTATGTTGACACAAAATTAATCATCACAGCTACACTCCTAGGAGTGGAATTGATGGGTCACATGATAACTCTGTGCTTCACTTTTTGAAAACTTGCCAAACTGTTTTTCTACAGTGGCAGCACCATTTGACATTATCACCAGCAATGCATGAGGGCTCCCATTTCTCCATACCTTGCCATGCCGTCCTGGTGGGATGTGGCATCTCTTTGTGGTGGGAAGTGGCATCTCTGTAATTTTGATTTTCATTTTTCTAAAGACTAAGAAGGTTGAGCATCTTCTCATGTGCTTGTTAGCCATTTGTATATCTTCTCTGGAGAAACATCTATTCAGATCCTATGCCCATTTTTAAATTGGGTTATTTATCTTTTTAAGTTGTAAGAATTCTTTTCACCTTCTGGATAATAGAATCTTATCAGACATATGATTTTCAAGTATTCCATTGCGTGGCTTGTCTTTGTACTTGATAGTATCCTTTGGTGCTCAAATGTTTAAAATCTACAATGAATTCTTTTTTTTTTTTTTTTTTCTTTTGAGACAGTCTCGCTCTGTGGCCCAGTGCACTGGTGCAATCTCGGCTCACCGCAGCCTCCACCTCCCAGGTTCAAGTGATTCTCCTGCCTCAGATGGAGATTCCCAAGTAGCTGGGATTACAGTTGCCCACCATCACACCTGGCTAATTTTTGTATTTTTAGTAGAAACGGGTTTCACCAAGTTGGCCATGCTGGTCTTGGACTCCTGATTTCAAATGATCCATCCACCTCGGCCTCCAAAAGTGCTGGGATTACAGGCATGAGCCACCGCACCTGACTACAATGTATTTTTAAGTTGAGTAATTAATACAAGCCCTGCTTCCTCTCCCCTAAAGACGCTTGAGTCAAACCTGTATTGCTCATTAATACGTTAACGTGAGTACATTCTTTTGATATTGAGACCATACGACAATACTTGCCTAGGAATTCACAGAAATCTAGCAGCTTGGTTTTCCCACACTGTAGAAATGGGGTTTGAGGAACTTTATTTCAGCACAGGTCGAGGGGCTCCAAATAAGTTCAGGTTATGCAACTATTAGGAAATGTTTATTCACTATTATTCATTGCAAATATTGTTTACTACTTTGATGGTAATAACACTAGTTTAGCTAAATTTGGGGTTAGACAGACTTTTGAGAAGCACAACTTGAGATGCGCATTGAAAGCATTATGCCTATGGGATGATGTTTCAACTTCTAAATAACCACGCAATAGAAACACACAATCCGCAAAAAAATTGGGACTTCCTACATATGATTTCATTAGTTATCTCAGTAATTCAGTTTGGCAGATTTTGAGTAATCAAATTTCCATCTTTTGTAATATATGCTTCTCTCTCTTTTTTTTTTTTGAGACACAGTTTCATTCTGTTGTCCAGGTTGGAGTGCAGTGTCATGATCTTGGCTCACTCAACCTCCGTCTCCTGAGTTCAAGTTCTGCCTCTTGGGTTCAAGCGACTCTCCTGCCTCAGCCTCCTGAGTAGCTGGCATTACAGGTGCCCGCCACCACGCCTGGCTAATTTTTATATTCTTAGTTAGAGACAGGGTTTCTCCATGTTGGCCAGGCTGGTCTCGAACTCATGACCTCAAATGATCTGCCCATCTCAGCTTCCCAAAGTGCTGGGATTATAGGTGTGAGCCACTGTGCCCGGCCTACAATGTTTGTATCTTAGGGAATAAACTCTTACCTAAATAACTGTTAAAAGCAGATAATGAGCATGTTAACAAGAATTGAAACAAGATTATTTTCATCTAAAGAAAATACTTTTATGTTCTAATTTTTACCAGACTTTTAAAATTTTTTCTTGATAAACAGAATCAATTTCTAATTATAAGCCTGAGTTTGGTATGGTGGCTCACATCTGTAATCCCAGTACTTTGGAAGACATAGGTGGCAGGATCGCTTGAGACCAGGAATTCTAAACCAGCCTGGGCAATGTGGTGAGACCCATCTCTACAAGAGTAAAATAAAATTTAAAAATTAGCTGGACATGGTCATGCACACCTGTAATCCTTAGCTACTTGGGAGGCTGAGCTGGGAGGATTGCTTGAGCAAGGTTATAGCAAGACTCTGGCTCAAAAAAAGAAATAGAGAGATGCATGCTTATTATAAGATATTCAGAAAATACAGTTCAAAAGAATATATAAAAATAATACAAATATCCATAATCCTTATAGCCAGAGTTAAAAATTGTTGATCTTCTGGTGTGATTCTACCCAAATTTTTGAAAATAGACATATAAATACATATATATGCATTTTTTTTTTTTTTTTTTGAGACGGAGTTTCGTTCGTTACCCAGGCTGGAGTGCAATGGCACAATCTTGGCTCACCACAACCTCCGCCTCCTGGGTTCAGGCAATTCTCCTGCCTCAGCCTCCTGAGTAGCTGGATTACAGGCACGCGCCACCGTGCCCAACTAATTTTTTGTATTTTTAGTAGAGACGGGGTTTCACCATGTTGACCAGGATGGTCTGGATCTCTTGACCTCGTGATCCACCCACCTCGGCCTCCCAAAGTGCTGGGATTACAGGCATGAGCCATCGCGCCCGGCCTGCATATATATGCATTTTAAAATGAAATTATATAGAATTGTGTATGTTCTTTTGAAAACTCTTTATATAAGTGATGAATACAGCCCCACTATAAATGGCTTCCTAGCTGGTCCTTCCCGCCCTATGCCCCTCCTCTGGGGTGACCTATTTCCAGTTTTCTGATTGCTCTCCGATTTTCTGTGCATTCACAGTATGAAAGAATATGGTATAATCAGCTTCCTATTAAACCTTCAGTAGAGGGAACTGTTTGACTATTTTCTCTTTTGATGTGTAAGTTCTATTTCTTTTTTCTTTATGGAAGTCTAAGCATCTTGTATGTGGTTTCCACAATGCAGTATGGTAAATCAGATTGTAAAGCTAGCTCTACTGAGTAGTTTCTAACCTAAATAACATTTTAAAATCTTATATTCCCCCTTCAACTTTTTCATTGGTTTGTTTTTGTTTTCTTGGACCTTGAGATGACATGGTTTTTAAAGGATATTGTATATTCATAGCAAAAAAAAATCATTACTGTTGGCAGAAATATAATTGTCTTTTTCCTTTGAGAAGAAGGTAAATCAGATAAAAGGAAATAAGATGTGAGGAAGAAGCTTAATTTATCTGGCAGTAATTCAATTTAAAATTCTGGACCGGGCGCGGTGGCTCACGCCTGTAATCCCAGCACTTTGGGAGGCCGAGGCGGGTGGATCACAAGGTCAAGAGATCGAGACCATCCTGGCCAACATGGTGAAACCCCGTCTCTACTAAAAATACAAAAAATTAGCTGGGCATGGTGGCGCGTGCCTGTAATCCCAGCTACTCAGGAGCCTGAGGCAGGAGAATTGCCTGAACCCAGGAGGCGGAGGTTGCCGTGAGCCGAGATCGCGCCATTGCACCCCAGCCTGGGTAACAAGAGCGAAACTCCAACTCAGAAAAAAAAAAAAAAAATCTAAATATATTAAAACTATACTGAAACAAACAAAATGGCAATTTTTTTTTTTTGAGACGGAGTTTCACTCGTTACCCAGGCTGGAGTGCAATGGCGCGATCTCGGCTCACTGCAACCTCCCCCTCCTGGGTTCAGGCAATTCTCCTGCCTCAGCCTCCTGAGTAGCTGGGATTACAGGCACGTGCCACCATGCCCAGCTAATTTTTTGTATTTTTAGTAGAGACGGGGTTTCACCATGTTGACCAGGATGGTCTCGATCTCTTGACCTTGTGATCCACCCGCCTCGGCCTCCCAAAGTGCTGGGATTACAGGCGTGAGCCACCGTGCCCGGCCTTTTTTTTTTTGATATGGAGTTTCACTTTTGTTGCCCAGGCTGGAGTGCAAAGGTACAATCTCAGCTCACTGCAACCTCCACCTCCCAGGTTCAAGAGATTCTCCTGCCTCAGCCTCCCAAGCAGCTGGGATTATAGGTGCCAACACCACACCTGACTAATTTTTGTATTTTTAGTAGAGACGGGGTTTCACCATGTCGGCCTGGGCTGGTCTCCAATTCCTGACCTCAGGTTATCCACCCACCTTGGCCTCCCAAAGTGCTGTGATTATAGGTGTGAGCTAACGCGCCCAGCTGACAATATATTTTTTTTCTTTGAGACAGAGTCTCTCTCTGTTGCCCAGGCTGGAGTGCCGTGGTGTGATCTCGGCTCACTGCAACCTCTGCCTCCCGGGTTAAAAGGATTCTTGCACCTCAGCCTCCCAGGTATCTGGGATTACAGGCGCCTGCCACTACACCTGGCTAATTTTTAAATATATTTTTAGTCCAGACACTGTTTCACCATGCTGGCCAGGCTGGTCTCAAACTCCTGAGCTCAAGACATCCGCCTGCCTGGGCCTCCTGAAGTGCTGTGAGCCACTGTGCCTGGCCTCGGCCAATAGTTTTTTTAGTTTCTTTGAATGGAGGTGCTTTGCATTTAGATACTCTGAAAATATTTGTTTTTCCAAGATAATAAATTCTGTGAATATAAGTATTTTCAATAATATTTTATGTAAATTTTACATATATATAATCTTTTTTTAAAAAAATCCATAGCAGTTCTTAATTAAGAGAGCTTGGCAAAACCTGCTGACATCTTCAGTCTATTGTGATATGATTATGATGGTTTTGTTCTCACAGCTGTTAGCAATTTGCATATTAACTAAAATACCCTTAAATGGTGTGGTTAGGCAGTGAAATGTCCTAGTTATGAGAACTTTACAAATAACTGACACTCATTTAAGTGCCAACACTTTTAATTTTGAACCACTGGAAGGAAATCTCTCTCATGAGATTCAGCTTCTAAAATAGGGGATATTGAAACCTACGTTTTGTTATTGTTGACCGTGTTGTATTTTAATCCCTATGGGATTGTCTGTGTGCTCTTTGACCAGTGTTTCTCTCCCTAGCTGGCGAGGTGTGTTTGCACAGTGCCTGTATGTATCGCACGCTTAATGAATATTTGATGAATAAATGAAGGGCAATGATGAGACTGCTGCTTTCCAACTATCACTGTGCATGTAGCACCAGGCCCTGCCCACTTGGCCATTCATGCTCCCTATTCTCCCAGCTCCCTCCCTTCCTGAGCCCCCCACCTCTTAGTTTGTCACATATAATCTGCTATGTACAAAAACAAAATAGCCAAGGGTATTTATTAAACTCGTATTAAGAGTTAATGAACAGTGGAGCTCAAAGTGGGAGCCTAATGAACTTGGCCTTAGGAGCCTCTATCAGCCATTGTTGTTTCTAAAATGGATCCATCCTTCTGAAGCAGGCTGGGCATTGCTTTTTGAAATGTGTGAATAAGTTATCCGCAAGGATGTTATAAACAAGGTATTAGTCTGGGTGTGATGGCTCACACCTGTAATCCCAGCAAGTTGAGAGGCCAAAGTGGGAGGGTCATTTGAACCCAGGAGCTCAAGGCCAGTATGGCCAACTTGGTGAGACCCAGTCTCTACAAAAATTACAAAATATTCACAAAGTGTGGTGGTATACAACTGTAGTCTCAACTACCCGGGAGGTGGGGGTGGGAGGATCACCTGAGGCTGGTGTCACTTCCAAACATCTCCTGAACATGACCCTGTCTCACCATTGTCACTGTCACCTGGCCCAAGCCACTATCATCTCATATCAGAATTGTCTCCTGGCCCGAACTCCCCTCTGGTCTCCTGTGGGGGTCCTCGAAGGCCAGAGTTGCCTGGAAAGGACAGGTCAATGGAGTGTGCTAACCTGGTCCCTTCAGGGCAACCCCTGGGCAGACACAGGGTGAGGGTGGGTAGAGAGAGACCCAGGGCCACCAGCAGACACTAGGGGCTCAGGGCCTGCCCTGCATTCCTGAATGTGGTCACTTGCTCCATAGTGTGGGATTTTTCAATGTATATAAAGTGTCATCCTCGGTCAGACTGTCACTGGTTTCTTATAAAACTTGCGCCATGCATTTGAAGTGCACAAGACCATTTCCCTCTTAATACTGGGAAGATTATTACTTTACAGGACACACCAGGCATTCACATGTGTTGTGGGAAGAGAGAAGTTTCAGAAAGAAAGGTGGACTCTGTCCATAATCAACATCCCTGACACGGTGAATGGGGGCAGCCAGGTTGGCAAAAGGACCTGCTGAGGAAATGGCCGGCATCTGTGACCCCCATGGCCTGTGCTTCTAGAACTGGCACACACCCTGCTGCCATCTACCAGCAGATGGTTCTCATTTAAAGTCAGTGCTGATGGCACAGTGGTTCATGCTTGTCATCCCAGCAATTGGGGAGACCAAGGCAGGTGTATCACCTGAGGTCAGGGGTTCAAGACCAGCCTAGCCAACATGGTGAAACACCGTCTGTACTAAAAATACAAAAATTAGCTGGGTGTGGTGACAGGTGCCTGTAATATCACCTACCCAGGAGGCTGAGACAGGAGAATCATTTGAACCCAGGAGGCAGAGATTGCAGTGAGCTGAGACCTCGCCACTGCACTCCAGCCTGGGTGACAGAACGAAACTCCATCTCAAAAATAAATCAATAAATAAAGTCAGTGACAGTGGCACATGTCATACAATATAGATATGCCCACACACACTGCCTCAGAGTTTAAATGTAAGATGAGGCTGAGAGCGTAATCCCAGCACTGTGGGAGGCCGAGGTGAGTGGATCACTTGAGCCCAGGAGTTTGAGATCAGCCTGGGCAACGTAGCAAGACCCTGTCTCTACAAAAAATACAAAAATTAGTCAGGTGTGATGGTGCGCCGGTAGTCCCAGATACTCAGGAGGCTGAGGTGGGAAGAGCACTTGAGCCTGGGAGGTTGTAGCAGCAGTGAGCTGAGACTGCACCACTGCACTCCAGACTGAGCAAAACAGCAAGACCCTCTCAAAAAATAAAAATAAAAAATTAGTAAATAAATGTAGGATGATACACCAAGTTTCCAGTAGGTAGGCATGTCTAAGGCTATTTTGTTCTGTGCTGAATAACCAGTGTTTGAAAGTAATTTGACATTCTGAGAGGCCATTCTTCACCGAGCTTTTATTTGGGGGAAAAATAATTGGTGGTTCCTGAATTGAGGCCAGCACTGTGGTTTTGTCTAGCAGCTCTTCATTCCCACCCCAGGATGGTTTCCCACTTCCCTTCAACTGCAAAGTGACTCCTCCTGGTACAGCTGTGGCCAGGATCTCCCAACCAGACCATCCTTCTCACTGTCAGGGCCTTTAGAAAATAGATAAATTCAGGCCTATGAGTTTCAATAGAGAGAAGCTCACTCTTACTTTTCAGTATCTCCCTTTTCAGTATTTGGCATTTTTAACATTTTTGGTCTTAAGACAAATTTGAAAGTAGTAATTATTCAGCACTTATTGACTGAGCATCCACTATATACCAGACACGGTTCTAGGCACTGCAGGCCCCTGCCCTCTCGGGGGGCTTATATTCTAGACAGGTTTATCACCTGTCTAAAGCGTGGGGAAAATGTGCTCTGGTGACTGTAGTTAGTAACAGTGGATAGCATAAATGAAAAGTGCTAACAGTAGGTTGAGCGTGGTGGCTCACAAAATCCCAGCACTTTGGGAGGCCTAGGAGGGTGGCTGTCTTGAGTCAGGAGTTCGAGACCAGCTTGGCCAACATGATGAAACCCCTTCTCTACTGAAAATACAGAAAAATTAGCTGGGTATGGTGGCAGGCACCTGAAATCCCAACTACTTGAGAGGCTGAGGCAGGAGAGTCGCTTGAACCCAAGAGGCAGTGGTTGCAGTGAGCCGAGATCGCGCCACTGCACTTGAGCCTGGGCGACAAGAGCAAGACTCTGTCTCAAAAAACAAAAAAAAAAAATTGGTAAGAGTAGCATTGAAGTGTTCTCACCACACAAAAATGGTAGGTATGTGAGGCTGTGCTTATGTTATTACCTTGATTTCATACTTCAGCAATGAATACATTTTGAAACATGATGTTATATTTTGAAACATGATGTTATACACCATAAATATATATAATATTTATTTGTAAAAAAAAAAAAAGGTACTCTTGCATACCGTGTTGAAAAGTAATCTGGAAAAAAGCAGATTAGTCTGGGACAGTCACCATTGCCAGATATTTTTTCTTTTTTGCTTACTTTCTTGGTCAACAATCTTGATGCTTCCTTTAGTTTGTCTCTCAGCCTTTGTGTCTGGGAATGGCTGTTCGTCCAAGCTCGCCTCAGGCCTGGTTCTCCTGTCTTCCACCCTCCCTCCAGCCCCAGCCCTTGCTCGGCTTGTGTCCTCACCCTTGGAATAACTCTCACCTCTTGGGCATAGTGGCTGCTTCCTGAAGTCTCTGGACACACGCAGCGCACACGCTGTGTTCCCACCCTCTGGACTTGCTGGTGTCTGTCTCCCGCCCCGTGACCACACCTCCTCGGATGCTACTTCCAGGTTGCTGAGCTGTGTATGAACTATTTCCCCATCCACATCATCTCCAAGGGGAACTGTCACCCCCAGTATTTAACTCAGCTGCTTTCCATGGACATAATAAGCTGTCAGAAAAAGTCCTGTTATTGACGAAATGGAAGATAAACCATTAAGTAGACACATTCATATATAGCTTCTAAATAAATCTACCAGACCTTGTCCCCTACTCTTAAAAAAGATAAACAAGTAAAGATGAATCTTTATTTTGTCACTCTATCTGCCAGACATCAGTTTTTTGGGTTTTGGGGTGGTTTTCTTTTTTGAGACAGGGTTGTGCTCTGTCACCCAGGCTGGAAGGCAATGGTGTGATCTCAGCTCACTGCAACCTTCGCCTCAGGGTTCAAATGATTCTCCCACCTCAGCCTCCAGAGTAGCTGGGATTACAGGTACCCACCACCATGCCTGGCTAATTTTTTGTATTTTTAGTAGAGATAGGATTCTGACATGCTGGCCAGGCTGGTCTTGAACTCCTGGCCTCAAGTGATCCACCTACCTCAGCTTCCCAAAGTGCTGGGATTACAGGCACGAGCCACCGTGCCCAGCAAAGACACCAGTTTTAAATCTTGGAACAACTGATTTGACTTGACATTATATTTTCAAGGGATTTTGATTTTTTGTTATTACTCTGGAAGGATTTGGTAAATAATTTTTGGCTGTTTGCTTCTAAAATTCTAAATTATGGCCCGCTTGGTTGTTAAGTAATTAGAATCCCATTCACTCAAATCTTTTTTTTTTTTTTTGAGATGGAATTTTGCTCTTGTAGCCCAGGCTGGAGTGCAATAAGGCGATCTCGGCTCACTGTAACCTCCACCTCCCAGATTCAAGCAATGATTCTCCTGCCTCAGGCTCTCAAGTAGCTGATATTACAGGTGGCTGCCACCACACCCAACTAATTTTTGTATTTTTAGTAGAGATGGGGATTCACCATGTTGACCAGGCTCGTCTCGAACTCCTGATCTCAGGTGATCCACCTGCCTCAGCCTCCAAAAGTTCTGGTATTACAGGTATGAGCCACTGGGCTTGGCCTCACTCAAATCTCTGTCATGATAAACAGCATCATTAGCTGTCAGACAAGGCTGTGACTGCACAGCCATCCCAATGCCATGGCAAGGACCCGCAATGTGGTGAAGACAGTGGAGATTCAGAATCTCTTCCTTTCCCCAAGAGGCAGTGAATGTGAACAGACCTGTTTAAAAACATTTCCCCCAGGGGATGCTTTTTCAGTGACTGCGCCCTCAAATGCTGAGAAGAAAACGTAAAAGGCACAGGTGTCAGCAGAATCAACAGCCTGCTCTGGGAACGTGGGGGGTTGCTCAAGGGAAGGCAGCCACAAGGATGATGTGTTGTGGACAACACTCACTTGAAACTGCTCTGAACTTAAACACACAAGCTGCATATAACCAAGGCACCAACTGACAAGGTTGTTTAAAAAAAAAAAAAAGTTAAAAATGATCATTTGGAAGCCTGCTGGAGACAAGAGGACAAAGAATGACGTCAGATACCAAGGTCAACAGAGCAGTGCAGCGATCAGTCTGTTAGCCTGAGTCAGACACAGTTGAAGCTTCTGCAGACAACATGTGAAATCCTTAAGGCTTTGTCAGTTTGACCTGCATTCAAGGCCATGCCTGTGCAAAATCATGAAGAGACAAAGTGGACCTCGGTGGCTGCAGTGTCCACATTTGCATGTCATCCTCCTGTTGCCCAAAACCTTCCATCTTCTTTACCTTCTAAGTCTCAGGGAGATGCATGATACCAACAGTGGATGTAAATAGGGTTATGGCTTAGCTCAGGGAGGATCTGGAGCTGGGAATTGGGAGTAAAACATGAAGCCTTAAGCTTGAGAGTTCAAGGAAAGGTCTCATGATAAAAGACTTAGACTTGGCACCAGGTGGAGGAGATGTCACGTTAGGCTCAGGACAGAAACCTGCATGTCAGGCTGCGCCCGGGGATTCTCCTTCTGTCTCTACTTGGGTCCTTGTCCTCTTCCCCAGCCAGTGCTGGCCTTGGGCCTCCCATCTCAGCTGTGCTTCCTGCCAAATGCGCTGGTGGGTGGCTGGAGAAGAGAATGAGAGCCCACACCCAGATGCACCCGGGGTGCCAGTGCCATGGGCGCCCAATTAGGACAAATAACTGAAAATGTTTCACCAACCTTGCAGCAGCTTGCACTGACAGAAGCAAAGCCCGGGATGGTGCCCTTGCTCTGCCCTGAGAGAATGTGCTTGGCCCGCCACAGGGAGCGTGTCAAAGAGGCTGTGTCCCCAGAGCACAGACCAGGATTCACCCGCACTTCTCCAGTGCCAGCACCAGAGGCTGGAGACCACCAGTGCCAGAGGCCGGAGACCACCAGCAAATGCACACAGAGGGCTCTTCAGCCCAGGGGTGAATACACGCAACATGCATGGGTGAAGCATGGCTGACTCTAAACTCCAGAAGCTACCATCACGTTCCTCCAGTGTGCTGCACTGTAACTTTGTGTGTGTGTGTGTTTGTGTGTGCACACGTGCACCCCTGTGTATGTATAGGATAGCATGGTATAGTATTGTATATGGTAAGTTGTCTCCTTGGTTGCAAGGTTGCAAATGACAGTTGATCTCCAAATGATTTAAAATAATACAAGAAAAATTGACCAATTACAGTATGGGGATGCAATTTAGCTTCAGACACAACTGGATCAGGGATTCTAATGATGTTCTCAGGGCCTAGTCCCTCTCCAGTGGTTGGACACAGTTCGCTGCTCTCTCCAGTGGGCAGATCCCAGCAACTCCAGGTTGACACCTTCCCAGCCTCACACCTGGGGAAATGTTCCTGTTCTCCAAAGTACCTAAAAAAGACCCTCAAAAACAGCTCAGTGCAGTGGCTCACACCTGTAATCCCAGCACTTTTGGAGGCCCAGGCGGGCACATTACCTGAGGTCAGGGATTGGGGAGACTGAGGCAGGAGAATCCCTTGATCCTGGGAGGCGGAGGTCGCAGTGAGCCGAGATGGCGCCATTGCACAACAAAAAGGAAACTTCGTCTTGAAAAAAAACATCCTTGGGAACTCAGGCAATATCCTAAACTAATGACCACATCCGGGATTGGTCACGTAATGCACCTGAGAGATGGAAATCAGAGGACATCAGCTCACCCAAAATGCATACGCTGGGGGTGTGCAAGGGTAATAAAGAACTGTACCAGGAGGCTGCAGCTACGATGCTGGGCAGGCAGAAACATCGGAGGCCCACTGCGAAGGCCCAGCTCTACATGCTGCCAAGAGGAGTTCTGCTTTTAATATCTGCTTCCAGACAAAGGCACTCCATCTCTCCTAGGACTATTCCCTCCCACTAGCTGACATGAGGATGCATGTGAGGTCATCTGGTGACCTCAGCAGGCCTGGGCCTCAAGGTGAGTCCAGGCGGCTGAGGATGCAGTTTGAGACAGAACGAATCGAGGGCTTGTGTCAGCCCTGAGGCTGGGTTACACTCACCTTGGAGCCTGCCCTACTCTGAAATCTTTCTTATGATTTAACTGGATTTATATCAAGTTGTTTGTGACTCACAACCAACAGCATCCTAACTGATACACCTGTCATCAGAAAGACAAGGGAAAAACACGTTACTTTTTAAAACTATACATTTTTAGATCACAAATTTTTCTGAGCCTGCATATCTAGCTCTGTCTCCAACATGACAATTTGTTTCAGAGCACTCTACAAGTTGTCCTAATTTTTCTCAGCTCATTAATGCAAATACTTAGAGCAATTTTGAGCTCTGAAAATAAAATAACTCAATCACAACTTAAAAGCCATGTGTTTACAGAGAGATCTGCTCCCCCGGCCCTAAATGAGTGCTTCAGCATCGTCAGTCTTGGACAACAAGGAAGAATGTGCATTGAATAGAATGCCATTGGCAGTTGACACCATCACTCCTGAAGACTGGCCACACAGGGTTAACTGACTCTAAGGAAGACTTCAGATCTACATTCTAATATGTGAGAAACACAGGGGATAGAGGAGTAAGTTAACATCACTAAGAAACAATCAGATACATCTCAAAGGTGGAACATTTTATAGGACAGTAAGTGTACTAAGCCAGCTCTCGGGCTGCTGTAGAAAGATACCGCAGACTGGGAGGCTCACAGTCTCACAACTCTAGCGGCTGGATGCCTAAAACAGAGCTGCCGTCTGGGCTGGTTTCCGATGTTTCCGGCTTGCACACAGCTGCCTTCTTGCTGTGTCCTCTGTGCGTGCAAACGGGATGGGGGAGGGTGACGGACTGATGGGTCTGATGTCCCTTCTCTTCTTTTTTTTATAAATTTAAATTAAATTTGGGCCGGGTGCGGTGGCTCATGCCTATAATCCCAGCACTTCGGGAGACTGAGGCAGGTGGATCACGAGGTCAAGAGATTGAGACCATCCTAGTCAACAGGTGAAACCCCATCTCTACTAAAAATACAAAAATTAGCTGGGCATGGTGGTGTGCGCCTGTAGTCTCAGTTACTCGGGAGGCTGAGGCAGGAGAATTGCTTGAACCCAGGAGGCAGACATTGCGGTGAGCCGAGATCGTGCACTCCAGTCTGGGTAACAAGAGCTAAACTCCGTCTCAAAAGAAAAAAAAAAAATTTAATTTTTAGGGCCAGGTACGGTGCCTCCCACCTGTAATCCCAGCATTTTGGGATGCTGAGGTGACGGGATCGCTTGAGCCCAGGATTTTGAGACCAGCCTGGACAACATGTCAAGACCCTGTCTCTACAAAAAATTTAAAAATTAGCGGGGCATGGTGGCACGCACAAGTGGTCCCAGCTACCCAGGAGGCTAAGGAGGATCACCTGAGCCCAAGAGGTGAAGGCTACAGTGAGCCATGTTTGAACTGCTGCACTCCAGCCTGGGTGACAGAGCAAGACCCTGTGTTTGTGTCTAAATAATGATAACTATATATATTATTTCATATATAATATGTAAAATAATACTATAATTTAGAAATATTTATATTTTATAATTATATTATTATTTATATATATTATATAAATATTATTATATTAGTACATAATATAATACATGTATAATTATATATGTTATATAATAATATAATCTATTATATATAAATTATATTTTATGTATTTATATATTATATATATTTAATATATAAAACAATATATAACATATTATGTATAACATAATATGTAGTATGTTAATATAATTGTTATATATGTTAACATAAAATTGCTATGACATATATAACATGTGTAACAGTAATTATAATTACATAACAATGTTATATATTATAGGTTATAATATATAAAATATATAATATATGTATTATGTATTTATTTATATATTTAATATATAATATGTAGCATGTATGTTATAGTATATATGTTACATAATATGTAATATATAACATAATTATTATATAATTACAATTGTTGCATGTTATATATAACATATAATGTGTAATATGTTATATATTACATATCACATTATATATTAAATATATATTACATAATATACAAAAAAATATATATATATATGTAATATGTAATACATAATATAAAAATACAAAAATATACATATATACAAATATAATGTTATATGTTTCATAATATATAATATGCTAGATATTATATATTTATATATATTATATATAACATATATTTTATAAATATATATAATGATTTAACTGGATTTATATCCAGTTTTTTGTGACTTTTAGAGACAAGGTCTTACTCTGTCACCCAGGCTGGAGTGCAGTGGCATAATCATAGCTCACTGTAACCTTAAAATTCTGGGCTCAAGTACTCCTTCTGTCTCAGCCTCCCAAAGTGCTGGGATTACAGGCATGAGCCATCTCACCCAGCATCTTCCTCTTTGTATAAGGTCATCTTTGTGGCGATTCCTCAAGGCCTTAGAAATAGAAATTCCATTTGACCCAGCAATCCCATTACTGGGTATATATCCAAAAGACTATAAATCGTTCTACTATAAGGACACATGTACATGAATGTTCATTGCAGCACTGTTTACAATAGCAAAGACCTGGAATCAACCCAAATGCCCATTGATTAGACTGGATTGGAAAAATGTGGCACATATACACCATGAAATATTATGCAGCAATCAGAAATGATGAGTTTGTGTCGTTTGTAGGGACATGGATGAATCTGGAGAACATCATCCTCAGCAAACTGACACAAGAACAGAAAATGAAACACCGCATATTCTCACTTATAGGCGGGTGATGAAAAATGAGAACACATGGACACAGAAAGGGGAGTACTAAACACTGGGGTCTATTGGGGGGAAAAGGGGAGGGCCAGTGGGAGGAAGAGGTGGGGAGGGATAGCCTGGGGAGAAATGCCAAATGTGGGTGAAGGGAAGAAGGAAAGCAAAGCACACTGCCATGTGTGTACCTACGCAACTGTCTTGCATGCTCTGCTCATGTACCCCAAAACCTAAAATCCAATAAAAAAATAAAAAAAAAAGGTCATCAGATCCATGGGACCAGGGCCCCACCTTTATGACCCCATTGAAACTTAACCTTAATTACCTCTCATGTGTTAGTCACGGTTCTCTTAGAGGGACAGAACTAATAGGATATAGATGAGTTTATCAAGTATTAACTTATGTGATCACAGGGTCCCACAATAGGCTGTCTGCAAGCTGAGAATCAAGGAGAGACTTTGAGTCTAAATCCTGAAACTGAAGAACTTGGAGTCCAATGTTCAAGGGCAAGAAGCATCCAGCATGGGAGAAAGATACAGACTTGAAGGCTAGGCCTGTCTCTCCTTTTCATGTTTTTCTGCCTTATTTATTTACTTATTTATTTAATTTTTTTTTTTTTTTGAGACGAAGTCTCACTCTGTCACTATACTGGAGTACAGTGTGCAATCTTGGCTCACTGCAACCTCTGCCTCCTGGGTTCAAGCAATTCTTCTGCCTCAGCTTCACAAGCAGCTGGGACTACAGGCGCACGCCATCATGCCCAGCTAATTTTTGTATCTTTTAGTAGAGATGGGGTTTTGCCATGTTGGCCAGGATAGTCTCAGTCTCTTGACCTTGTGATCCACCCACCGTGGCCTCCCAAAGTGCTGGGATTACTGGCGTGAGCCACCATGTCTGGCCTTTTCTGCCTGCTTCATATTCCCCGGAAGCTGATTAGATAGTGCCCACCAGATTGAGAGTGGATCTACCTCCCCAGCCCACTGACTCAAATGTTAATCTCTTTTGACAACACCCACCTAGACACACCTAGTCAAGACTTTGTATCGTTTAATCCAATCAAGTTGACACTCAGTATTAACCATACCCCTGTCTCCGGGGGTTAGGGGTCAGACTGGGGATTAGGACTTCAGGACATGAATTTTGGAAAGATACAATTCAGTTCACAACAAGTCTCTTCAGTAATTCTATGACATTTCACAAAGGTGACGAGGAAGACTAAAAGATGCTAAAGAGACATAACAGCCAAATGCAACGTATGGTTCTTATTTGCATCCTAGTTTTAACATCTCAATTATAAAAGGTGTTTTGGGAATAACTGAAGAAATATTAACATAGATTGGGTGTTAGGAGGTATTAAGGAACTTTTATTCTTGTTAGATATTATAACAGTATTGTGGTTATGTAGAAATTTTTTGTGTTTTTTCAGAGCTGCACACTGCAGTGTTTAGATGTATATATGTGATGTATGCAATTTATTTCACTATAGTTTATAAAAACAGATAAAGCAAATATGGAAAAGTAATAATTCACAAATCTAGTTGATGGTTATATAACTGTAAAATATTCTCTATACTAAAATTATTCATATGTTAAAAGGCCAGGCACAGTGGATCACACCTGTAATCCCAGAATTTTGGGAGGCAGAGGCAGGAGAATTGCTTGAGCCCAGGTGTTCCACCAGCCTGGGAAATACAGCGAGACCTCATCTCTACAAAAAATAAATGAAATTACCTGGGTGTAGTGGTGTGCACCTGTGGTCCCAGCTACTCAGGAGGCTGTGGTGGGAGGACTACTTGGGCCCGGGAGGTTGAGGCTGCAGTGAGCTGATATTGTACCATTGCACTCCAGACTGGGCAAAAGAGTGAGACCCTATCTCAAAAATAAATTGTATAAAAATTTATATTATATTATATTATATTATATTATATTATATTATATTATTATATTATATGATTGTGCACACCTGTGGTCCCAGCTACTGGGCAGGCTGAAGCTGGAGGATTGCTTGAGCACAGGAGGTCAAGCCTGCTCTGAGCTCTGATTGTGCTACTGCACTCCAGCCTTGGCAACAGAGCAAGACCTTGTTCAGAAAAACAAACAAATAAAACACACACACAGTTATTTTCAGGTAAGTATTTTCAGAATAGTTTTCTTAAATTTACCATAATATTTCTACATGCAATTCTGCTGGATTATTTTTTGAATTAAAAACAACACATGTATTAGTTTTCTAAGGCTGCCAAAACACGTTACCACAAACTGGGTGCCTTAAAACAACAAAAATTTATTCTATCAGCAGGGCCACACTCTCCCTGAAGGCTCTAGGGGAGGATCCTCCCTGCCTCTGGCAGCCCTGGATGTGGCTGGCAATCCCAGGCACTGCCTGGCGCGCAGCTATGTCCCTCCAATGTCGGCTTCTTCTTCACATGGCCTTCTCCCCTGTGCCTCCTTGTCTCTCCTCTTCTTTTCATGAGGATACAAGTCATACTGGATGAAAGGCCCTCCTTACTCCAGTGTGACCTCATCTTCCTTAACTAATTACATCCTAAATGACCCTATTTCTAAGTAAGCTCCCATTCTAAGGTACTGGGAAGGAGGTGAATTTTGGTGGGAGGCACTCTTCCACCCAGTCCACATGATCTTAAGAGCTGTGCACAGCTTACATTGATACCTTAGGCCAGGCTTTTCCCAGCAGGCCATTCACTGGCTGTCTTGCAGAGTTTCTGAAGAGCTAAGTTGTTGCTGGAAATGTTGAAATAAGATTTAAACAGAATGGCTCAATATCAGACCACTGATGCAAATTCTGGGTTTGTATCAGATATGCCATGAAGATAGCCCCTCTGGACTATTACTTTTTTTCTTCTTCATCATATCAGTGTTTCAAATAAAGAAAGTTTAGAGGGTTTTATAATTTTTCAAATACAAAGCATTTTTGGTCTTAGAAAGTATTTGCTCAACTGCCTGGAAAGGATTTAGAACTGAGACATCCTTGGGATCAGCTAAGAGAGGACAGATCAGACATTGCACATGTATTTCATTTTAGGACTGAGAAAAAATTTATTTGTGAAAGTGACTATTTAATGGTTTGCTTTTTATTATTTCCCTTTTTTATAGATGGGTCTTGCCATGTTGCCCAGACTGGACTCAAACCCCTGGGCTCAAGCAATCCTCCTGTCTCAGCCTCCCAAAGTGCTGGAATTGCAAACATGAGTCACTGCGCCTGGCCAGGTCATGCTGGTCTTGAGGAACACTGAAGTTATCTTCAATTTTGTCAAGCTTCATTTATCAGAGAGTTTTCTTTTCTTTTTTTTATGTTTTTTTTTTTTTTTTTTGAGATGGAGTTTCGCTCGTTACCCAAGCTGGAGTGCAATGGCACAATCATGGCTCACCGCAATCTCCACCTCCTGGGTTCAAGCAATTCTCCTGCCTCAGCCTCCTGAGTAGCTGGGACTACAGGCGTGCGCCACCATGCCCAGCTAATTTTTTTGTATTTTTAGTAGAGACGGGGTTTCACCTTGTTGACCAGGATGTTCTCAATCTTTTGACCTCATAATCCACCCTCCTCAGCCTCCCAAAGTGCTGGGATTATAGGCGTGAGCCACCGCGCCCAGCCCTATCAGAGAGTTTTCAACTGTCAATACCCTTTTATTAGCAGTAGTTTTGATAAAAGTTCGTTAAATGAATTTGGAAAAATAAGGGTGGAAAGCAGAAACAACGTTAAAGGAATATTCAGATTTTCTAACAATTTTTTTCTTTTTTAGTTTTATCATTGGCACTAAAATTAACAAAATATTAAAGAAGAAAACCAAAGGGAACTTCTGGTTTCTGGTCTTGCATGTAAGAAGCGTGGAAATCATCACTCCATCCTAACAAGGGAAAAGCTGAATAAATGGAAAAATCAACAACTTTTCTTACATCCATCGAACAAATGAAGTCACAGGGCAAACTGCTGCCCCTAGAATTGGAGAGACAGACAGATGGATACAAAGAATCACAACTCACCAGAGCAGCTGTCCCCACAGGAATGAGACCAAAGTAGGATGGCCTGCAGTTAAGGAGGTCTGAGGATTAAAAATACCAGAGGGGCCCAGTCACAGGGAGGGCCCCACACTTATTATGAGTTTTATTCCCACAAGCTTGATCAGCTTCCTATGGTAAATATTGGAGAAAAATCTTCTCATGCTTCCAGCGGAGAGAAGGGAAAAGGAACCATTTTGAAATATACCAGAGCATTCTGTTCTTAACAAGGTCTGTTCTCAGGAGAAACCTAACCCTACCTCTATAAAAAAATTTAAGGTCCAGTTTTCAACAAAAAAATCACAAGGCATACAAATAAATAGGAAAATATGGCCCACCCAAATGAAAAGAATAAACAACAGAAATTGCTGTAGACCAAACGTGTCCCCCAAAATTTATGTCTTGAAAGATTTCAAGACATAAATTAGATATGCCCAGCGTGGTGGAATTTGGAGGTGAAATATTGGGAGATGACTAGATCATGAGAATAGAGCACTCAGGAATGGGATTAGTGCCCTTAAAGGTGCCCCAGGGAGCTCCCTCATTCCTTTTATTCAGTGAGAACACTCGAAGGCAGAAGATAGCTGTTTATGAACCAGGAGGTGTGCTCTCACCAGACAGCGAACCTTCCAGTGCTTTGATCTTGGACTTCCCAGACTCCAGAACTAAGAAACAAATTTCTGTTGTTTACAAGCCACTTAATTTGTGGTAGTTTGTTATATCTCAAACAGACTAAGACATGGTCTCTGAGAAGAACCTGATGACACATTTACTAGACAAAGACTTTATTTTACTTTATTTTGAGACGGAGTTTCGCTCTTGTTACCCGGGCTGGAGTGCAATGGTGTGATCTCGGCTCACCGCAACTTCCGCCTCCTGGGTTCAGGCAATTCTCCTGTCTCAGCCTCCTGAGTAGCTGGGATTACAGGCACGCGCCACCATGCCCAGCTAATTTTTTGTATTTTTAGTAGAGACGGGGTTTCACCATGTTGACCAGGATGGTCTCGATCTCTTGACCTCATGATCCACCCGCCTCAGCCTCCCAAAGTGCTGGGATTACAGGCTTGAGCCACGGCGCCCAGCTGACAAAGACTTTAAAACAACTGTTTCGAAGATGCTTAAAGAACTATCAGAAGATATGGAGAAAGTCGACAAACAATGTATTAATAAAATGGAAATACTGATAACAAGATAGAAAACTCAAAGAGAAACAAAATAGAAATTCTGAAGCTGAAAAGTACAATAAGTGAAATGAAAAATTTACCAGATGGATTCAAAGACAAATTTGAGCAGGCAGACAGAAGAATCCTTTTTTTTTTTTTTTTTTTTTTTGAGACACAGTTTCACTCTGTTGTTCAGCTGGAGTACAGGCCCAGCTCACTGCAACTTCCACCTCCTGAGTTCAAGTGACTCTTGTGCCTCAGCCTCCTGAGTAGCTGGGATTGCAGTCACGTGACACCATTTTTTGTATTATTAGTAGAGATGGGGTTTCGCCATGTTGGCCAGGGTGTCCTTGAACTACTGACCTCAAGTGATCTACCCACCTCAACCTCCCAAAGTGCTAGGATTACAGGCATAAGCCACCATGCCTGAATCAATGATCTTGATAATTATGGAGAAAAAAAATTAAAGAAAAGTAGGACAGGTGTAGTGGCTCACACCTGCAATCCCAACACTTTGTGAGGCTGAGGTGCAAAATTGTTTGAGTACAGGAGTTCGAGACCAGCCAGGACAACATGGTGAAAACTCATCTCTATTTTTAAAAATAATAATCAAAAAGAGGCTGGATATGGTGGCTCATGCCTATAATCTCAGCACTTTGGGAGGCTGAGGCAGGTGGATTGATCGAGTCCAGGGGTTCAAGACCATCCTGGACAACATAGTGAAACTCCATCTCTACAAAAATACAAAAATTAAGCTGGATGTGGTGGCATGGACCTGTAGTCCCAGCTACTTGGGAAGTTGAGGCAGAAGGATTGCTTGAGCTGCAAGGTAGAGGATGCAGTGAGCCAAGAGTACACCACTGCACTCCAGCCTGAGAGTGAAACTCAGTCTCAAAATAATAATAATACAGAAAAGTCAACAGAAACTAAATGGACGTGTGAGACACAATAAAGTGGACCAACATATGCATTGTGAGAGTCCCAGAAGGAGAAGAAAGAAAAGGCCAGAGAGAATATTTGAAGAACTAATGGCAAAAAATTCCCAAATTTGATGAAAGTCAAATTTGAATACCCAAGAAGCTCAAAAAACTCCAAGTAAGACTAATGCAAATAAATCTATAATTAACCTCATTGCAATCAAATTGTCAAAAACCAGAGTCAGGCCAGGTGCATTGATTCACATTTATAATCCAGGCACTTTTGGAGGCCAAGGCAGGAGGATCACTAAGGCTCAGGAGTTTGAGACCAACCTGGACAATATAATGAAGAACTTGTCTTGACTAAAAACTAAAAAAAAAATTATCTGAATTTTTTTCACATACATGGTGATGTGTGCCTGTAGTTTGGCTACTTGGGAAGCTGAGGGTTGGAAGATGATTGCTTGCTTGATCCCTGGAGAGTGAGACCATTTTTTATGGTCTCACTCTGTCACCCAGGCTGGAGTACAGTGGTATGACTGTACTCCAGCCTGGGTGACAGAGTGAGACCATAAAAAAAAAAGTGAGATATTTGAAGTCAGCAAGAGAAAACTGACTCATCACATACAAGAGATCATCCAAAAGACGCAGATTTTTCATTAGGTATTTAGGAGGCTAGAAGGCAGTGATTCATGTATTTAAAATGCTAAAAGCAAAAACCTGGCCAGGTGTGGTGTCTCACGCCTGTAATCCTAGCATTTTGGGAGGCTGAGGTGGGCGGATTGCCTGAGCTCAGGACTTTGAGACTAGCCAGGGCAACATGGTGAAACCCCGTCTCTACTAAAAAAATACAAAAAAATTAGCTGGGTATGATGGCGTTCGCCTGTAGTCCCAGCTGCTCAGGAGGCGGAAGCAGGAGAATTGCCTGAACCTGGGAGGTGGAGGTTGCGGTGAGCCAAGATTGTGCCACTGTACACTAGCCAGAGGGCAACAGAGCGAGACTCCTTCTCCAAAAAAGAAAAAGAAAAAGGCTTCAACCAAGTATTCTGTATCTACGTAAATTGTTTTTCAAAAATGAGGAGAAGTTAAAACACTCCCAGATAAACAAAAGCTCAGAGGTTAATTACCACTAGACTTGTTCTGCAAGAAATGTTAAAGGGAGTCCAGCAGGTTGAAAAGAAAAATCGACAGTAACTCAAAGCCAACAGAGGAAATCAAGATTGCAGTTAAAGTTAATACATGGGCATTTGTAAAAGCTTTGGTTTGTAACTACACTTTTTGTTTTCTACTTAATTTAAGAGACTAATGCACTGGGAGATAATTATTTGTTTCTGTTCCACACATTATCACTGAACATGTCATTCGCAACATCAACAACTGAAAGAGATGAGGACAGAGTTGCAAAGAAAGTTTTTTATTTTTTAATATGTTATTAAAGCTAAGATGGTGTACACTCAAGTTACAGTTGTAACTTTGGGGTGTTAAATTAGTTAAACTCACATTAATACACATTGGTAACCACAAAAAAAATATCGCTATAGGATATATACAAGAGGAAATGAGGAGGGAATGAAAATATTCCACTACAAAAAAACCAACTAATTACAAAAGAAGACAGCAATGCAGAATGTGATGAACAAAAGGCTATAAGGCATATAGAAAAAAATCCCACAAATTGACAGAAATAAATCCATTCCTAATAAGAATTGCTTTAAATATAAGTGGAATAAACTCTTCAATCAAAAGTCAGAGATTGGCAGAATAGATTAAAAAAAAAACAAAAAAACCTTGATCCAACCATATGTTGTCTACAAAGGATTCATTATTTCTTTCTTTCTTTTTTTTTAACTCTTAAGTGATGATCATTATTTATTCTTTTTTAAGAGACAGACTTACTCTGCCACCCAGGCTGGAATGTAGTCATGTGACCATAGCTTACTACCACCTCCAACTGGTAGGCTCAAGAGATCCTCCTGCCTCAGCCTCCTGAGTAGCTGGGACTCCAAGCATGAATCACCATGACTGGCTAATTTAAAAAAATTTTTTTAGTAGAGACAGGGTCTCATTATGTTGCCCCAGCTGGTCTTGAACTCTGGCCCCCAGTAACCCTCCTACCTCAATCTCCCAAAGTGCTGGGATTATAGATGTGAGCCACAGTGCCCAGCACTAAGAGACTCATTTTAGGTCCAAAGACACAAATAGGTTGAAAGTGAAGCATGGAAAAAGATAGTCCTCACAAACAGTAACCAAAAGAATGCAGGAGTGGCTATGCTAATAGAAAAATAGACTGTAAGTCAAAAACTGTCACAAGAGACAAAGCAGGACATTATATATTAATAAAAGTTTCAATACAACAAGAAGATACAATAATTATAAACATTTATGTACCTAATAACAGGCCATTTATATATAAAGCAAAAATGGTCAGAATTGAAGGGATAGACAGTTCTACAAAAATAGCTGGAGATTTCAATACTCTATTTTCATAATGGATTGAACAATCCAAAAGGAGATAAGGAAAGAGAGGACTTGAAAAACATAATAAGCCAACTAGATATAACAAACATATACAGGACACTCTATCCAATAATAACAGCATACTTTTTCTTCTCAAGTGTGCCTGAAACCTTTTCCAAGTTAGACTACAAAGTAAGTTTCAACAGATTTTTTTTTCTTTTGAGATGGAGTCTTACTTCATCACCTAGGCTGGAATGCAATGGCATGATCTCGGCTCACTGCAATCTCTGCCTCCCAGGTTCAAGTGATTCTCCTGCCTCAGCCTCCCAAGAAGCTGGGATTACAGGCACCCACCATCATGCCCAGCTAATTTTTGTATTTTTGTAGAAATGAGATTTCACCATGTCGGTCAGGCTGGCCTCAAACTCCTGACCTCAGGTGATCTGTCCACCTCGGCCTCCCAGAGTGCTGCAATTACAGGCATGAGCCACTGCATGATTAAATAAGATAATAGTATCTTGTTTAATAACAATGGCATAAAATTAGTCATCAGAAAAAAATTAAAAATAATTTTTAAAGAACTAGAAAAAAATGAGTAACAATAACGAAAGAAAACTGGAAAATATACAAATTCATAAATCTAAATAATACATTCTATTTTTTTTTTATCTTGCTCTGTCACTTAAGCCAGAATGCAGTGGTGAGACCTCAGCTCACTGCAGTCTCAACCTCCTGGGCTCAAGTAATCCTCCCACCTCAGCCTCCTGTGTGGCTGGGATTACAGGTGCACACCACCACACCTGGCTAATTTTTTCATTTTTTGTAGAGACAGGGTCTCACTTTGTTGCCTAGGCTGATTTTGAAATCCTAGGATCAAGTTATCCTCCTACCTCAGCCTCACAAGTGCTGAGATTACAGGTATGAGCCACCACACTCGGCTTAAACAATGCACTCCTAAACAACCAATAGGATCAAAGAAGAAATCACATGCCCAAAATAACAGGACACAGAGAAACAATGTTGAGAGGGAAACTTACAGCTATAAACAATTATGTTAAACCATAGGAAAGATCTCAAATCAATAACCTATCTTTTTGTTGTTGTTATTTAGTCTTTATTTCATAAGAATAAACGTAACTCTGCAATCCAGCTAGGCATGGAAGGGAACAAGGAAAACATGGAACCCAAAGGGAATTGCAGTGAGAGCACAGATTCTAGGATACTGCGAGCAAACAGGGTAGAGGGGTGCTCTCCTGAGCTGCAGAAGGAATGGTCTGGTGGTTGAGATAAAACACAAGTCAAACTTATTTAAAGTTGTCCACAGTCAGCAATGCTGATCTACCTGCTGGTCTTGCCTTTCCTGGACCCAAAGCGCTCCATGGCCTCCACTACATTCATGCCTTCTTTCACCTTGCCAAAGACCACATGCTTGCCATCGAGCCACTCGGTCTTGGCAGTGCAGATGAAAAACTCGGAACTGTTTGTGTTAGGTCCAGCATTTGCCATGGACAAGATGCTGGGACCTGTATGCTTTAGGATGAAGTTCTCATCATCAAATTTCTCCCCGTAGATGGACTTGCCACCAGTGCCATTATGGCATATGACGTCCCCACCCTGACACATAAACCCTGGAATGATTCTGTGAAAGCAAGAGCCCTTATAACCAAATCCTTTCTCTCCAGTGCTCAGAGCACGAACGTTTTCTGTTGTCTTTGGAAACTTGTCTGCAAACAGCTAGAAGGAGATGAGGCCCAAGGGCTCGCCATCGATGGCAATGTTGAAGAACACGGTGGGGTTGACCATGGCTGATACTACAAGGCTCCAGGCAGCAGCGTCTGCAAAGCCCAATAATCTATCTTTATAATTTAAAATACTAGGAAAATAACAAACTAAATTCAAAGCTAACAAAAGGGAGGAAATAAGATAGAACTGAGATAAACAAAACTGAAAATTATAAAAAAAAAACTGAGAAAATCAGTGAAATCCAAAGTTGGTTCTTCAAAAATATCAACAAAAAATTGACAAACCTTTAACGAGATTGAGTAAGAAAAAGGGGAGAAGACTTAAATTACTAAAATCAGAAAGGAAAATGGAAAAAGTAGTACCAATTGTACTAAAATTAAAATGACTGTAAGAGAGTACTATGAACAATTTTATGACAATAGATCAGATAACCCAAATGAAATGAACATATCCTATAAAACACAAAACCTACCAAGACTAAATCATGAAAAAATAGAAAATCTGATTAGATGTATAACTAGCAAGGAAATTGAATCACTAATCAAAAATCTCCTGACAAGGAAAAGCCCTGGACCTGATGACTTACCAGGGGAATTCTACCAAGCATCTGAAGAGTTAACAACAATCCTTCTCAAATTTTTCAAAGAAATTTAAGAGAAGATAACGCTTTCTAACTCTTTGTATGAGGCCAGCTTTACTCCGATACCAAAACCAGATAGATACTATTAAAACAAAACTACAGACGCAATATTCCTTACAATTGATACAAAAATCCTAAACAAAGTACTAGCAAAATGAATTCAGATGCACATTATAAGGATTATACATCACAACCAAGTGGGAATTTATTTTACCCTGGATTGCAAGGATGGTTCAACATATAGAAATAAACGAATGTAATACATCATATTAAAAGAATAAATAAAACACAAATATGATTATCTTAATTGATGCAGAAAAAGCATCTGACAAAATTCAACACATTTCACAATAAAAACACTCAACGGGCCGGGCGCGGTGGCTCAAGCCTGTAATCCCAGCACTTTTGGATGACGAGGCTGGTGGATCATGAGGTCAAGAGATCGAGACCATCCTGGTCAACATGGTGAAACCCCGTCTCTACTAAAAATACAAAAAATTAGCTGGGCATGGTGGCGCATGCCTGTATCCCAGCTACTCAGGAGGCTGAGCCAGGAGAATTGCCTGAACCCAGGAGGCAGTGGTTGCGGTGAGCCGAGATCACGCCATTGCACTCCAGCCTGGGTAACAAGAGCAAAACTCCATCTCAAAAAAAAAAAAAAATTTACAAATTTTGTACATCAAAGACACTATCAACAGAGTAGAAAGATAATGTGCAAAATCGGAGAAAATATTTGCAAATCTTATATTTGATAAGAGATTAATTTTCAGAACATGAACTCCAAAAACTAAAAAAATATCAAATTTAAAAATGGACAATGTACTTGAATAGATAATACTCCAAAGAAAAAAAATGTATATATATCTGATTTTCTGATTTCATGAAATATATATATGGCTAATAAGCACATGAAAAGATGCTGAACTTCACTAATCATTAGGAAAATGCAAATTCAGACTACAAGATATTCCCTCAAACTCATTAGGATGACTACTGTAAAACACACACACACACACACACACACACACACACCCAAAAAAGGAAAATGAAACAAAAAACAGAGAATTTGAAGTGTTGGTAAGGATGTGGGGAAATTGGAACCCTTGCACGTTGTTGGTGGGAATGCACAGTATATCCACAGTATAACCACTGTGGAAAAAGTATTCCTTAAAAAAATCAAAAATAGAATTACCATATGATGCAGCAATCCCAATTCTGGGCATACCCAAAAGAATGGAAGAGAGGATCTCAAAGAGATGTTTGTACACCAATGTTTATTGCAGCATTATTCACAATAGCTAAAATGTGGGATGCAACCCAAGTGTCCGATGATGAATGAATGGATAAACAAAATGTTATCCATGCATATGCTGGAATATTATTCAGCCTTAAACAGGAAAAAGGAAAGAAATTCTGGCCAGGTGCGGTGGCTCATGCCTGTAATCCCAGCACTTTGGGAGGCCGAGGTGGGTGGATATCTCGAGGCCAGAGGTTCGAAACCAGCCTGGCCGACATGGTGAAACCTCATCTCTACTAAAAATACAAAAAGTTAGCCAGGCATGGTGGTGTGTGCCTATAATCCCAGCTACTCAGGAGGCTGAGGCGGGAGAATCACCGGAACACAGGAGGCAGAGGTTGCAGTGAGCCGAGATCGCACCACCACACTCCAATCTGGGTGATAGAGCTCGACTCTGTCTCAAAAAAAAAAATAAATAAAAATAAATTCTGACATATGCTACAACATAGATGAAGCTTGAGGGCATTCTGCTAAATGAAATAAGCCAGTCACAAGAAGTCAAATACTGTTTGATTGCATACATGCAATCATATACATATGAGTGATATGATTTGAATCTGTGTCCCTGCCCAAAGTAATCCCCAATGTCGGAGGCAGGGCCTTGTGAGAGGTGATTAGATCATGGGGGCCATTTCTCATGGATGGTTCAGTGCCATCCCCTTGAAGCTGTTTTCATAATAGGGGGTGAGCTCCCATGAGATCTGGTTGTTTAAAAGTGTGTAGCACCTTGCTTTCCCCTCCTGCTCCTGCTCCTGCCATGTAAGATGCCTGCTCCCACTCTGCCTTTGCCATCATTGTAAGTTTTCTGAGGCCTCCCCAGAAGCCAGCTGCAGAACTGTATAGACTGTAGAACTGTGAGCCAATTAAACCTCTTTTCTTTATAAATCACCCAGTCTCAGATATTTCTTAATAGCAGTATGAGAAAGGACTAATAGAATGAGGTACCTAGAATAGTGAAAATTACAGAGACAAAAGTAGAGTGATGGTTGTCAGTGGCTGGGGGGAAGGGGGAATGGAGAATTCTTATTTAATGGGTACAGAGCTTAGTAAGAGAGTTCTAGAGAGGGATGCTGGTGGTGATAGTTGCATAACGATATGAATGTACTTGACACCATTGAACTGTACACTGAAAATGCTAAAGATTACCATCTTACTGTACAACAATTCTATGTTGTGTGTATTTTACTATAAAAAAATAGAAAAAATTAAAGCAGAAACAAGACTTTCTTAGACAAACAAAATTTGAGGAAAATGGTTGCCAGTAGGCCTGCCTTGTAAGAAATGTGAAAAGAAGTTCACGCCTGTAATCCCTTTAGGAAGCTGAGGTGCTGGATTGCTTGAGGTCAGGAGTTCAAGACCGTCCTGGCCAACATTCAAAACCCTGTCTCTACTAATGATACAAAAATTAGCTAGGCATAATCGGGCGTGATGGCATACACCTATAGTCCCAGCTACTTGGGTGGCTGAGGCATGAGAATAGCTTGAACCAGGAGACAGAGGCTGCAGTGAACCAAGATTGTGCCACTGGGTGACAGAGTGAGACTGTCTCCAAAAAATAATAAAAAGAAATTCTTGGGCCGGGCGCGGTGGCTCAAGCCTGTAATCCCAGCACTTTGGGAGGCCGAGGCGGGTGGATCACGAGGTCAAGAGATCGAGACCATCCTGGTCAACACGGTGAAACCCCGTCTCTACTAAAAATACAAAAAATTAGCTGGGCATGGTGGCGCGTGCCTGTAATCCCAGCTACTTAGGAGGCTGAGGCAGGAGAATTGCCTGAACCCAGGAGGCGGAGGTTGCGGTGAGCCGAGATCGCACCATTGCACTCCAGTCTGAGTAACAAGAGCAAAACTCCGTCTCAAAAAAAAAAAAAAAAGAAATTCTTGAGAGAAAGAAAATGATATAGATCCAAAACTCAGATCTACATGAACGAAGACAGAGCATTACAGAGAGAACAGGAGAAGGTAGGACAAAACCCAAAGGGAATAATGGGTTTCCCTTCTTTTCTGTTTCCTACAAATGCAGTCAAAGGTGAGTTGTAATCATTTCTAATAATTTGTGTGCGTTCTTATAAATATTCAATTACTTCAGACACATTATAGGTAAACATATATATATTTCTAAATTATTATCTTTTATGTGACAATTTTTAGTTAATTCTTGTGAAATAAAAATGTTAATTTTAATCTACAAAACTATAAGCACCTAAAATTATTTTTGTTCCTTCTCTACATACTCCTGTTAGAAAAAAATTACGTGCTCTTGATTTAACAGAAATTTGAAATCAAGAGAACTGATATGCTGTTATTTTCCATAAAAGATTTTGGACTGGCCAGTTTGCATCAGGGAAAATCGTTATTTTTGTGTTTCAAAGCTCTGCAAAACTGCTTTTCAATTTCCTCAAAGCTGACAGATAGTGAACTCTCTCTTGTCTTTCTTGGCATGCTGATTTTTTCCTCCAGGGTTTTAGGTGGGCCTAGAGATCTAAGTCATGGCGTTTTTTTTTTTTTTGAGACAGAGTCTTGCTGGCAGACTGGAGTGCAGTGGCACGATCTGGGCTCACTGCAACTTTGGTTGTCCTATTTCAAGCAATTCTCCTGCCTTAGCCTCCCGAGTACCTGGAACCACAGGCACACACCACCACGCCCGGCTAATTTTTGTATTTTAAGTAGAGACGGGATTTCACCATGTTGGTCAGGATGATCTCCATCTCTTGACCTCATGATCCGCCCACCTCAGCCTCCCGAAGTGCTGGGATTACAGGCGTGAACCACCACGCCCGGCCAGTCATGGCCTTTTTTAAAAGCTACAGGCTGAGCTGAGCGAGGTGGCTCATGGCTGTAATCCCAGAACTTTTGGAGGCCAAGGCTAGTGGATCACTTGAGCTTGGGAGTTCCATACCAGCCTGGGGAACATGGTGAAACCCTGTCTCTGCAAGAAATTTTTTAAAAAAAACAGCCAGGAACGGTGGCGCACACCTGTGGTCCCAGCTACTTGGGGGACTGAGGTGGGAGGATTGTTTGAGCCCAGGAGGTTGAGGCTGCAGTGAACCAGGATTGTGCCACTGCACTCTTGCTTGGGTGACAGAGTAAGATTCTGCTCAAAATAATTAAATAAAAATAAATACATGCATACATACCTAAAAAGCCACAGGCTCGTCCGAGTGCAGTCGTGTTTAGAACTAATTGATGACAACCAGTTACAGAGTTTTTTGCTTTTTCTCCATTCCCATTGTTTCATTTGACTAGTTAAAAAAATTTTTTTTAAAAAGAAAAGCTACGAAAATATTGTGTGAAGAAAGAACAGAAGACACCAGATGAGCTGTGCATTTTCCTTTCCAGTAACACAGTGCACTGAGCATGCACGTGCATGGGTGTGACCCACACATCCCCCGGTACACCCTGTGAAGACGTGACTGGCTGTGGTGTGTGGCTGTTTCTCTGTGCTCTAACGTTCCCTCCCTCAGCAGATGCAGAGGAACAACACCTTGGTCACAGCCTCAAGGTCACATCACCCAAATAATAGAATAGTAGTGCTATATACTAAAGCTGAGCTTCAGAATGCACAGATAGAGATGCAGAAGAATAATGAAATAAATGAAGTACTGGGAGATGTCGAGAAAGAGCCTCAGCGTCAATCCGAGGCAAGGCATCAGAATACAGAATGTCTTTTCCTTTTAAATCTGCTGGATGTCTTTTAAACATTTCATTAGTTTTCCTTTAAAATGCCTATGTCTATCTCCACAGCCAATATCTGGCATAGAGTGATTTCTCTGAAATGATGGTTTTCTGTGAAATGGTATTTTACCATTATAGAGAGTTACTGACATTCTCCCTGTCTTCCATTAATGAGAATCCCTAGCTGAGTCTCATTAAATAATCTGCTCTAAACATCTACAGTTTCAATTTTCTTGAAAGTGAAAAAGGACCCCATAAATTTTCCTAAAGGAGCAAGTCGGAACTGAAGTTACAGGAAGTGTCACTCAGCAGTTTGTTCCGCATCTCAACCTCAGTGGACACAAGGTATGTTCTCTTTTTTGCCCATGTTTAGGATTCTTTAATACACCTCCTATGTATTACTTCACAGTTGCAATTTCCTTGAATCTAAAAGGGTATGGATGACCTATGAAATTGAGCTTAAAATTATGAATGAAATTTAGCATGGCAGAAAAATTTCAGAACCCAGAATCACCATGCTGGCAAAATATTTTTACTAGGTAGAGTTTTCAATTATGAAAGTGTGAAAGGAAAATAAATATTGGGACCCCAAAATCATTAAGCCAAAGGGAAAAGTCCAGCCGGGAACTGCTTAGGGCAAAGCTGCCTCCTGTTCTATTCCTAACCAAAGATGGCTGCTAAGGTAAAAAAGTGACACACCTCCCTCACAAGGAACTTCCTTGTGGACAAAGGACAGACAGAACTCAAATTCATCCCTCTGCCCACAGAGATAAATGCATATCTGATTGTCTCCTTTGGAAAGGGCTAATCAGAAATTCGAAAGAATGCAACTGTTTGTCTTTTATCTACCTATGACCTGGAAGTCCCCCCAACCTGGAAAGTTTCAGGTTGTCCCACTTTTCCGGACTGAACCAATGTACTTCTTACATATATTGACTGGTGTCTCTTGTCTCGCTAAAATGGATAAAATCAAGCTGTGGCCAGACGTTGTGGCTCACACCTATAATCCCAGCACTTTGGGAGGCTGAGGTGGGCGGATAACCTGAGGTCAGATATCCTGACCAACATGGAGAAACCTCCTCTCAATTAAAAATACAAAATTAGCCGGGCATGGTGGTGCATGCCTGTAATCCCAGCTACTCAGGAAGCTAAGGCAGGAGAATCACTTGAACCTGGGAGGCGGAGGTTGCGGTGAGCCAAGATCGCGCCATTGCACTCCAGCCTGGGCAACAAGAGCAAAACTCCGATTCAAAATAAATAAATAAATAAAATCAAGCTGTGCCCCGACTTCCTTGGGCACATGTCATCAGGACTCCTGAGGCTGTGGCACCCGCACACATCCTTAGCTTTGGCAAAATAAACTTTCTAAATTGACTGAGATCTGTCTCAGATATTTGGGGTTCACAAAAGTAAGATATGCTAGTTGAAAACATTTCCAACAGAAAATGTGTGCAAAAATAAAAAGGATAAGACCCTGAAGATCCCTACCAATTTCCATCCTAGTACCCAGAGTAAGTTTTTGGAGTGACTCTTTCCAGCTGTTTGCATGTGTGCAT
The DNA here is from genome assembly GCF_049354715.1 of Callithrix jacchus. Classification (NCBI taxonomy): domain Eukaryota; kingdom Metazoa; phylum Chordata; class Mammalia; order Primates; family Cebidae; genus Callithrix; species Callithrix jacchus. Next base: position 49,723,161 of record NC_133514.1, on the reverse strand, counting down.
GTGTGTGCAAGTAATTTGCTAATCATACTATACTCACTGTTAGTAAATTCCCTTTTTTTTCAGATGGAGTCTCACTCTGTTGCCCAGGCTGGAGTGCAGTGGCATGATCTTGGCTCACTGCAACCTCCGCCTCCTGGGTTCAAGCAATTCTCCTGCCTCAGCCTCCCGAGTAGCTGGGACTACCGGTGTGTGCCACCACACCTGGCTAATTTTTGTATTTTTAGTAGGGATGGGGTTTCATCATGTTGGCCAGGATGGTCTCGAACTCCTGAACTCAAGGATCTGCCAGCCTCGGCCTCCCAAAGTACTGGGATTACAGGCGTGAGCCACCATGCCGGGCTCAATAAACACTCTTTTTAATTAACAATATATCAAAGACATTTTTCATGTAATTTATTTATTTATTTATTTTTTGAAACAAGGTTGTGCTCTATCACCCAGGCTGGAGGGCAGTGGTGTGATCATAGCTCACTACAACCTCAAACTCCTGGACTCAAGTGATCCTCATGCGTTGGCTTCCCAAAGCTGGGATTACAGATGTGAGCCACTGCACTTGGCTCATGTAGCTTTAAATATATCTTCTGAAGAAATATTTAATTTTGCAGATTTTATTTTTAAATTCATACATACATGTTCATGGTAAAAAAAAAAATGTGAATAGCACAAATGGCTGTACTCCAACCTCACTTTCCAGGCTGCCAGTACCCCTGCCCAGAAGCAGCCATGCTGTTTGGGCTCTTTCTTTCTGGTGAATCCATCAAAGATATGTTCTACTATTTCAATATTAATCAACGCTCTCCCAAATCCCTCTGCAGGTTACACAGTGACCATCTACCTCTTTGGCCAGACACATGCAGTGCTTCAGAAATGGGATTGTCCTGATAAGAACAGGACAAAAAAGAGCCCATGTCTAGCACTGGATTTATAATCTAGGTTTCTGAAACCCATAGCATTGTCATAAAAGTAAAGATTTTTTGCTAGTAAAGTGACATGACTTGGATTTGTGTCCCCACCCGAAACTCATGTCAAATGGTAATCCCCAATGACAGAAGAGGAGCCTGGTGGGAGGGGATTGGACCACAGGGGCAGATATCCCCCTGCTGGTCTCATGATTGTGACTGAGTTCTCCTGAGATCTGGTTGTTTTAAAAGTGTGCAGCACCTCCTGCTTCACTGTCTTCCTCCTGCTCCAGCCACGTAGGACGTGTTGGTTTCTCCTTCACCTTCCATCATGATTATAAGTTTCCTGAGGCATCCTAGCCATGCTTCCTGTACAGCTGTGGAGCACGGTCAATTAAACCTCTTTTCTTTATAAATTACCCAGTCTCAGGTAGTTCTTTATAGCAATGAGAGAACAAACTAATACATAAAGGTTTTTTTGTTTTTGTTTTTTTTAAAAAATAACTATGCAGCGGCAGGGCGTGGTGGCTCATGTCTGTAATCCCAGCACTTTGGGAGGCCGAGGCGGGTGGATCACGAGGTCAAGAGATCGAGACCATCCTGGTCAACATGGTGAAACCCCGTCTCTACTAAAAATACAAAAAATTAGCTGGGCATGGTGGTGCGTGCCTGTAATCCCAGCTACTCAGGAGGCTGAGGCAGGAGAATTGCCTGAACCCAGGAGGTGGAGGTTGCGGTGAGCCGAGATCACGCCATTGCACTCCAGCCTGGGTAATAAGAGTGAAATTCCATCTCAAAAAAAAAACAACAACAACAAAAAAAACTATGCCTCATTGAGTAGTAACATACAGAGATGGTAAAGTACAAAAATCTCCAATTTGTAGCTTAATGTTTACATTATATTCGTATAACCCTACCCAGAATAAAATGCAAAACATTTCCAGACACCTGGAAAGAAGGTCAGCTTTCAAGAAAGAAACAAGGTTTTGAGCTCCAACAAACCAAGAATCCAAAAGGATTAGAGCATAACATTTATACATTAAAGTGTCTCTCAAAGAGATGCAATTTTTTTCTGGGAGAAAAATGTCCCTCAGAAGACACACTGCATCCTGCACCCTGCTTCCAAGAAGGGGACGGGTAGGGTATTGTGGACTGTGTTGGCCCCTGGCCCCATGTGCCAGTGTGCAGAGGCAGAGCCTTTAGAGAGGTGATTAAGGTTAAATGAAGGCCTAAGGCTGGGGCCCTCATCTGATAGGGCTGGTGACCTCATCAGAAGAGAGAGGGACAGGAGAGCTCTTGCCTTCTTTCTAGGTACCAGCGGGTGACAGTGCAAGCCCGCTAGAGACGCCCTGACACCACAGAGCAGGCAGAAGGAGGGTGGTGAGGTGCCCCCAGGGTTCCCACACCATGCTGACATTTCCCAGGCTCTTAGAGGCTAAGGGAGAGACGCAGGGTCCTCAGTGATGGGTGTTTCATTCTAGGCACCACAGGCTGGACAAACTGGGTGCCAGGCAGGACCACGGACTCCCATGGGAGACACAGCAGAAGAGGATCACCTGGTGCTCAGGCTGGCCCACAGCATCCCCTGTGGGTGCCAAAGCAGAGGCCACCATGGAGAGGAAGAGGTTCACATCCTCCTGCACTGCAGAGCCTTCATTTCACAGCCTAAATGCCCCAGAAGAGCCGCATTTACCTGAAAAAGGCTACCTGGTATTTCCCACTTGTCAGGCAGGCTGAATGCTCAAGGCAAAAACTCACAACATAGGAAAACATGTAACATTGTTCTACACCCAAGCTGTGATCTGTGAAATCTGAAGTAACAATAACACCGTGGATAGGGCTGTGTGTGCATATGTGTGTGTACCCACACCTGTACCCATCTCCCCACATAGCTGCAGTTTTTCTAGTTTACAAACGGTTTAGATTTGGATTCTGGAAAACCCAAGATAGATTCTTTTCCTCCGAAAGGGGCCAATGAGCAGACCGTCCAAAGCTGAAGTCCTTCCCTTCCCCTGCAGATCAGGGGACCATCAGAGCAAGAATGTTTTAGCAGGAGGCCACCCCGATATACCTCGCAGCACCCGCAGTCCTGTCCCTTCCTGAGTCTGATGGGTTTCAGCTGAAGGGCAGTCCTGGAGGCTCACAGAGCTGGTCTGCACCGTCTGTGAAGGGGCTTGACCAGCTATAGATATGATTGCTTACAGGGATACCCCTGCAAGGAGGGACTCTGAGGAAATAAGTCATTTCCACTCTCTCCAGATACTGGCTTATTTTCTTAGGGTTTTGTTGATCTGGCTCCCAAAATCCTTTGTGATATCTAATTCTAGTATGTAAAGAAGGCCTTGCAGTGGCTTTGGAATATGTGGTCTAGGTGAGGCTGAACAACGTTTCCTGGCTTTGCTTCCTTGTATGTTTCCATTAGGTTGGTCATAAGGGCACACTTGTCAGAGATCTGAGGGTGGAAGTGAAGCAGGAGGTGTCATATGTGTCGTACACATTGTCACCTGCCAGTGGGCTCGCCTCAGGAGTATGGGAAGACAGCTGTCGCAGGGCTCCACCTTCCCTGAGCCAAGCCCTGGGTCAGGTGTAAATGTCAGCTCAGTGACAAACAGCACCAGCTCCTCCTGCAGGGACACCTGCAGCTCCTCCTGCCCATTGGAGCCGTGAGAGCTGCCACCTCAGTCTATCCCTGCGGCTCCAGCTCATGCTTGTTCCTGGACCTTGCCTTACATCCCCCTCACCTCTGCCTGCCCTTGGAGACAGCCTTGGATAGGTGACTTACCAGCTCCCACAGTTGCAGAAGGCCAAGTCCCTGTGACAAATAACATCAGATGCACCAACATATGTCCCTGTCTCCAAGAGGCTCATCTTCTCTGATTCATTCCTGACTGATAGCAGAATTTGGTACTGGAAATGGGCTGGTCCTAGAGAAATGGAATCTTAAAGATGAATTCTCTGAATTGTTTCTGGGTTTTCAGGAATTGGCTGTCTAATCTGATTAGGCTTAAAATTTAATGATTCTGGCTGGCTGCCGTGGCTCATGCCTATAATCTCAGCACTTGAGGAAGCTGAGCCAAGAGGATCAATTGAGCTCAGGAGTTCAAGATCAGCCTGGGCAACAGGGCAAAACCCTGTCTCTATAAAAAATTAGCTGGAGGTGGTGTGTGCCTATAGTCCTAGCTACTCCAGAGGCTGAGGTGAGAGGATCACCTTAGCCTGGGAGGCCAAGGCTGCAGTGAGCGATGATTGTGCCACTGTTCTCCAGCTTAGGCAATAGAGAGAGAGAGAGAGAGAGACACTGACTCAAACAAACAAACAAACAAACAAAACAACAACAACAAAAAACACCTTATCTCCTGTAGCAACAAACGGAGCCAAGATACCTAAAAGCCACATCCAAAGTCTAACCCTGTGTGTGGCTGAATTACAGCACAAATGGACCCTCCACTGCCCAGGTCTCTTCTGCTAACATTAGGACACTGATCAGGAGGGAATGGGATCCAGGGTTGGAATAAGGACATATAGGCAGGCTCCAGTGATGCAGGGGACCTTAAACCCTGCCGAGTCCACCAAGACTTCTTTGTCCACAGAAGCAGATCTTCATCCCCTGGCCAAGGACATCCCTATACCCCTGCCTGGGAAGACGCCGCTTACCTTCCTCAGAACCACTCCTTGTTCTAGACCTAGAACCAGCCTCAAGTCCCAGCAGGTCCCTGAGGGAAAACAAAAGAACTGCCTGATTTTGCCAATTTATATTGACAGAAGCCTGGGAAATAAGTGTGGAAATGGATCTTAAGGGTGTGAGATGGAGTCTGAATGAATGTAAAATGATAATAGGTCGAAGTTATCATTGTGGCATCATTAAGCTGCCTCCAGATCCAGTGTCTTAGTTTGAGGCTGGGGGCGGTCTCAGTTTGCCTGCAACATTTTCTGAAACATGGACCCGAGGGGCCGACACCAAATGAAATGGAAGTGCTGGGCTTCCTTGTATGCTCCAGAGGAAGGTGGGTATGCAGGGGCTTTGGGAGATGGAAATATCAGAGTGCATTTATCATGTGAGATCCGCTCACTCGCCCCTCCCAGTGTTCCCTAGGTGGGCCCAGAAAACATGCTCACCACCAGGGCTCTGAGAAACAGATTTGTGAAGGGAGCTCCAGCATCCCCGAGGAGCGCTGTGGTGGACAGGAATTACAGCGGGAGGAGAGCCATTTGATGAGTACCACTAATTCCACGTGGATGATGGGTTCCAGGGTTGCAGAGATTAAAGGGCATTATTTAATCACCAAAGACAACTTGGGCATGGTTACTGTAACAGACACAGAATCAAAGCAATCTGACTCATAGGGACCCACAGTGTTGGCTGTTGGTCAGGATGTCCCTAGAACTGAAACACAGTGGAGGCCCACTGTTGTCCTACCTGAGCTGCGTAATCAGAAATGCTTTCCATTTAGTAAACAGAAATCTGACCTGAATTGCCTAAAACAAAGTTAAGATTCTTTGGTCACATCCCTGACATGATCCATTCCACACACCCAGAGCCCCCTTTATGTAGGGAGCCAGGTCCCCTGAAGAAGGACCCCACTACACCGCCAAAATTTCTGTTGTTGGTCTTCATCTCAGCCTTCCCTAAAGGGGACTTCACCTATTTTCTAGTGTGACTGTGCACTGGAGAAGGCAAAAGAATCAGATGTTAGAGGACTAGAAGCTGGCTTTGAATTGACACCAATTCCTGGAAATGCAAAACACCACTGAGGTCCCCCAGTCAGAATAGGAGCTTGTGGAGGGCAGGTGACCAATGGCATTTTGGCTCATGTTTTGTCTCACAGTGGTGTCCCCAGTTTTGGAATGCATAATATCTGGAATAGATATGCTCAGGAACTTGGGGAACCCATACATTAGTTGCTGACTTGTGGTACAAGGACAATTATGGCAGGAGAGTTCCAGAGGAAGCCACTGAAACTGCCTCTATCTAAACAAAAATCTTAAACCTGAAAGCAGTATCACATTCCTGGGAAGACTAGAAATTAGTGTCACCAACAAAGCAAAGATGCAAGTGTGGGGATTCCTATCATTTCCCCATCCAAGTCTCTTATTTGGTCTGCACATAGACTGATGTATCTTTGGGGATGACAGTGGATTGTGCCTCAGTCAGATGGTGACTCCACTTGCAGCTGCTATTTGATTGCTGGAGCAATTAGTATAATCCTTGGCTTCTACATGAAGCTATTGATTTGACAAATGCCCCTTCCCTTTAGTAAATATCATTAGAAGCAGTTTGCTTTCACTTGGTAAGGCCAACAATACACCTTCACTGCCCCAACTCTGGCTATATCAGCTTTCTAGCCCTGTGCCACAACTTAGTCAGCAGGAACCTTGATCTTTCCCTTCCACTAGTACATTATATCAAGGAAAATATGCAGTTTGGACATTTGAGTAGGACATAACATGGAGTAGCAGCTACTTGTGTCAGAGTTTGAGAAATCAAACCTCCAAAAATGTTAAAGGGTCCAGTGGTCTGGGGCATGTTAAGATATCTCTTCCAAGTGAAGGACAAGTTTCTGCAACTGGTCCCTCCTAACGCTAAGAAAGAATAACAACACTGAGTGGGCTTCTCTGGATCTTGGAGACAATGCATGACTCATCTAGGCATGCTACTCCAGCCCACTGACCCAGTGGCTGTTCCAGACGCCAGTTTTGAGTAATGCTCAGAGTAAGAAATATCTCTGTAATAGGTCAGCTGTGCCAGCTGCTTTGCATTTGGGCTGTGTGACTCTGCAGAACCGATGGGGCTTAAACTGTCAGTGATGGATAGGGAAGCAGCATGGAGCCTTTGGCAGGGTGAAGGCAGAGCAAACCCTCAGACTGCTCTTTTCACATGCCTGTGGCTCTTATTCCATGCCTGTGGCTTTATGGCGATTCCTTATGACCTTGAATTTCATTCATGTTTTAAACTCACTTTGGCTGGCAGTCACCTAATGTAAACAAGACTTAATTTTCAGTCTTGTTTTCTAAAATAAGGGTCTGTTGACACCTCCCCTGCTGTTAGTGTGTCCCACAGGATCTGTAGATCTCTCACCTGGGGCACTCTCAGGTGACTCTAATGCACTCCCACAAGGAGCTCCAGGAGCCATATCTGTCTCCATCTGCAGCCTCCATCTTGCCTCTCAGGGTAGCGATGAGTTCCTCTGAAACACCTAGCAACATGGTCCTGACTTAATCGTGCTTCACATGGGGATTTGGATTTCACATGGGGACTCCTAGACACTAATCCTCTTAACCCACAAGAACGGTGAGAATTTTAAGCATAATAGGAGTGATAGGGAAGTTGAATTCCAGTCATTTTTTGGTCATAAATATCAATAGCAAGCCCTGCTGATTCAAATAATACAGACATTAGTTAGGCAAACTCTAATAGGCAAACCCTGACTATAAACTAAGTAGCGTTTGGAGACTGGGTGACAGGGTTCATGTCACTAAAACTGGGTTAGAAGCTTCTAAGCAGCACAGTGAGGTAAGATTTCTGCAGGGGAAGGCTGGGCACAGACTACTGAGGGCCCCACAGAATGTCACTTAAGGGAGTCACCTTGGCTCCAGGTCTGTCCGTAGCTTTGTCATCCCATTGATGTCCCCTTGTCAGTGGCTTGGGATTGATGGGACTGAGGGTTACTGACTTGTGACAACTAAACTCATAAAATGCCAAGCTGTGTGGTCAACTGAACCAATTCGCTTTTTGAAAAAAATTACTGTGCATTCTTCTTAATCTGGCCCATGAATGTTTTACTGGGAGGCAGAAAGCTTATCTGGAAGTGGGCTAGTGAGCATGGAATCAAAGCAAGAGTGGCTGTCATTGGACTCAAATGTTTCATTGCATCAGGTCCTTGCGATGGATGGATGGATGGATGGACGCACAAGATAGGAATATTCTACCATGTTAAATAGAGACTCCCTTCTGTGCTTCGCCACCATGCTCCCTTCGTTACCAAACTCCTTCTGATGAACATGTTATTTCTTCAGGCATGATACTGCAGACAGCTAGATTTTAGTAGTGTTTGGTTTGGTTTAGGAGCCAGTTTGTTTCTTTAAGCGACATTCAATACATCTGACCTCATCCTTATGTGACTTTATCCATTTTCAGAGAGGAGCAGTCTTCAGTATTCTTTCCTTGCCTTTCTAGTATTTGCTTTTGCCTGTCACAGAAGGATTGGTCCACCTGCTGTGTACCAAAGATGCATCACTTGAAAGAATCAAAATAACAATTGCTACATGCATTTAAGTACATAAAAATATATGAACTCCAAATAAAAAATTGGTTGCCATTGGTGCTTTCTAGAGCACTATTTTGAAAATTGATAATAAAATGAAAGAATAAAGCATCATCTATCCTGTTTTGACAGTACAAACTGTATTTCAGAACCCCTTAGTAGTTGATGAAGGAAAGTATATTTTGATTTTAGAGATAGGGTCTTACTCTGTTGCCCAGGCTGGAGTGCAGTGGCACGATCACAGCTCACTGTAGTCTCAACTTCTTGGGCTCAAGCAATCCTCCTGCCTCAGCTTCCCAAGTAGCTGGGAGCATAGTGCCTGCCACTACCATGCCTGGCTGACTTTTTATTTTTTGTAGAGTCAGAGTCTTTCTGTGTTGCCCAGGTTGGTCTCAAACTCCTGGCCTCAAGTGATTCTCTCACCTTTGGCCTCCCAAAGTGTTGGAACTACAGGTGTGAGCTACCATGGCTGGCTTAAGGCAAATTGTTTACAGAAAGAAAAATCATGGCCAGTAAATGCAGGAGGAAATAGAATTGGAAAGTTACTATGTTGCTTTCTCTAATGAAACAAAGATTTAGGCAAGCAATCACCAATGGCTACTAAAGTCCATCAGGTGAGAGGGCGAAGTGGTGCTTCATAGCAATGGGTCAGACACCAACTGTGTTGACCAATCAATCTTAGTTTTACTAAAAGTAGGACAACTAGACATGAAGCGCCTCCAGATGTGATACCAAAGTGCACCGCACCAACCATGGAGGGTTCCTGCCAAGAACGTCTCACAGCAATCTAATGGGCACCCAGACATAATGACCAGTTTACAGGAAATAGAGGAGAGATGGACTGACAAATGTCACCACAAAGATGTCATCACCACATCCAAATTGTGTAAAATTTCATAGGACAAATGACCCATGTTTTCCCTCAGGAGTAAACAGCATGGGGGCCAAAAGGGAAAGGGCATTGTTACAGAGGAACAGAGACCCAGCTGCCACTTGCAGGAAGTGCGCTGGGTGGACTGAGCCTAGATCCCGATCCAAGCAAACCCAAAGCACAGGAGCACAAAAGTAGCTAGAGACAATGTGTATACAAAGGCGTGCTGGGAGCCAACAAAACTTTATTTAGGAAAACGGGGAGATCGAATGTGGCAAACTCGTGTTCTAAGGAATCCAGGTCAGCCACAGGAAAGGAAACATGTGGCCTCGATGGAAAAGTGATAGCAGAACAAAATATAGCTACCAAATTGGCATTGTGGTGCGTGGCTGTGGTCCTAGCTACTCGGGAGGCTGAGGCAGGAAGATCACCTGAGCCCTCTGGAGGTTGAGGTTGCAGTGAGCTGTGATGATGCCACTGCACTCCAGCCTGGACAATAGAGTGAGACTCTGTCTCTTAAATATATATATATATATATATATATAGTCACTTAGTAGGTAGTTTCAAATTATTTTCTTTTAGGAAACTTTTCTTGACTTAACAATCGTAGTGTTCTATTCACTTTGGATTTCTTCTTCAGGGACTTCTATTATCTGTATGTCAGCTTCTTCCCGTCTTCAGTATTATCACTTTCTCTTGAATCCTTTTTCAGTCGTCCTTTCTTTCTTTTTGGTAATTGTTAAATGTTAGATTAGCCATAGATTTACAGAACAATCACAAGGCAAACACAGAGTTCCTATACGCCCCACACTCAATTTCTCCTCCTGCTAACATCCTACATTAGAATGGCAAATTTGTCACAATTAATGGACTAATGCTGATCCACTGTTATAACTAAAGGCCACCATTTATTCAGCGTCCCTTAGTTTTTACCCGATGTCATTTTCTGGTCTGGGAGCCGCTGAGGATGCCCCGTTGCAGTTGGTGGTTGTATTCGCCTCGTTAGGCTCCTCCCGGGCTGAGAGTTCCCACACTTTCCTTGTTGCTGATGACTGTCAGTTTTGAGGAGGCCTGACCTGCTATACTCTTCGCTAGGATGTGTCTGATGTTTTTCTCATGATTAGATGGGGTTTAGTGTTTGGAGAGGGAAACCATAGAGGTAAGGTGTTTTTCACACAACATGCAAAAGCACACACCAGCTGCATGGTTCAACGTGCAGGTGCTAACTTTGGTTACCTGGCGGAGAGAGGGCCTGATGTATTTTTTATTTTTTTTATTTATTTATTTTTTTTTTTTTGAGACGGAGTTTCGCTCTTGTTACCCAGGCTGGAGTGCAATGGCGCGATCTCGGCTCACCGCAACCTCCGCCTCCTGGGTTCAGGCAATTCTCCTGCCTCAGCCTCCTGAGTAGCCGGGATTACAGGCACGCGCCACCATGCCCAGCTAATTTTTTTGTATTTTAGTAGAGACGGGGTTTCACCATGTTGACCAGGTTGGTCTCGATCTCTAGACCTCGTGATCCACCCGCCTCGGCCTCCCAAAGTGCTGGGATTACAGGCTTGAGCCACCGCGCCCGGCCGTTGTATTTTTTATTTTAATATAAATAGCACATTCTTCAGCTGCTAATTGCAGTACCATTCTTGAGTATTTAGGTGCTAGATGCTGTGATAAGCACTTTAGATCTTACTTCTTCCTCCAATATTATTCCCATTGTACAGATAAACAACTTTTACTCTCTCTGTCACACACACACACACACACACACACATTCTCTCTCTCTCTCTCTCTAATTGTGGTAAAATTTACATAAAACTTACTATCAGAACCATTTTTATTCTGCACAGCTCAGTGGCTTCAGGTCCCATTGCTGTGCGACCACCGCCCTCCTTCTCCAGCGCCTGCTCATCTGCCCCACGTGTTCGACATCTTGCCCCTTCCCAGAGACACCAAGGCTTTCAGTCTTTGGAAGATTCAGCTGGCTTCAGAGCAGCAGGCCCACCCTGAATAGTCCTGGGGTCAAAAGGGAACAGCCTTCTTCCTTTGGGTGGGGAACAGTTCATGATGCTGCTCACATGTCCCATGAAGGCTGGCACAGAACTCGGTTCCATATAGTCACAAAGGCCAGCTGACTGCCACCATGTAACTCAGCATCCAGAACACCGGCCTCATCAATCATCTGGGCAGGGAAAACAAAGGGAAAACTGTGCATGGCTGTGCACACCTCCTGCATCCCTGTCAGAGCAAGCCACGTGCCCCTGCCAGCTGCTGGGAGCCTGAGAAATGTAGAGGAATAAACAGCACCACTGATCCTGTATCTGCGCAAGATTGGCTCCCAGACCCCTTTGGATACCAAAATCTGCAGATTCTCAAGCTCTGATATAAAATGGTGTGTGTAGCACTGCATATAACTTGTGCGCATCCTACCGCATACTTTCAATCATCTCCAGATTGCTTATAATACCTACTGCAATGTCAATGCTAGGTAAATGGTTGTTATACTGTATTTCTTATTTTATTCTATTTATTTATTTATGAGGTGGAGTCTCGCTCTGTCGCCCAGGCTGGGGTGCAGTGGTGTGATCTCTGCTCAGCAACCTCTGCCTCCCCTAGATTCAAGTGATTGTCCTGCCTCAGCCTCCTGAGTAGCTGGGATTACAGGTGCCCCCAACCAGGCTTGGCTAATTTTTGTATTTTTATTAGTTATGGGGTTTCATCATGTGGGCCAGGCTGGTCTTGAACTCCTGACAGCAAGTGATCTGCCCACCTTGGCCTCCCCAGGAACTGGGATTATAGGCATGAGCCACTGAGTCTGGCCTATACTGTGCTTTTTATTTCTTTTTTATTGTAGTATTATTTGTTTTCTTTTGATCTGTGGTGGGTTGAACCCACAAATGTCAAATGTGGAGCCCACGAATACGGAGGGCCACCTGTATTTGGAGAGGAGTACAGGTCTCTGCCACTTGTTCCACACAAAGCTAGACTGCAGATTTGTTAGCATTAAAATCAAGTCATCCTGGGGGCATTTGAATTAATATTTATTTATTTATTTATTTTTTTGAGATGGAGTCTCACTCTTGTCGCCCAGGCTGGAGTGCAATGGCACAATCTTGGTTCACTGCATCCTTTGACTCCCAGGTTCAAGCGATTCTCCTGCCTCAGCCTCTTGAGTAGCTGGGATTACAGGTGCGCACCAGTATGCCCAGCTAGTTTTTGTATTTTTAGTAGAGACGGGGTTTCACCATGTTGGCCAGGCTGGTCTTGGACACTTGAACTCAGAAGATCTGCCCACCCCAGCCTCCCAAAGTGCTGGGATTATAGGCCTGAGCCACTGTGCCCAGCCAGAAAACTAAAAATTCTTAATTCAGGCTGAGTGCAGTGGCTATTGCCTGTATCCCAGCACTTTGGGAGGCCGAGACAGGCAGATCATGAGGTCAGGAGAGCGAGACCATCCTAGCCATGGTGAAACCCCGTCTTCACTAAAATACAAAAAAAAAAAAAGCCAGGCATGGTGGTGTGTGCCTGCAGTCCCAGCTACTCAGGAGGCTGAGGTGGGGAATCACTTGAACCTGGGAGATGGAGGTTGCAATGAGCCGAGATTGAGCCACTGCACACCAGCCTGGTGACAGAGCAAGATTCTGTCTTAAAAAAATAATAATTTTTTTTTCATTTTCTACTTAGAAGCCATTATTTTCCAAGCAGAAATTAGTTTATATTATGTCTTAATACCAATTTCTTTATTTGTATTTTTCTCACTCATTTAGCATGCAGTTTACAGAGCTCCAGACACAGCTCTTTCCCACTTTAAGCTGGAAGGGCAGCAAGGTTGTTTCAGACATGCTAATATAACTACTATTAAAACTGACTCTGCTTTTCCCCCTTGCAGTCTAATTTTCTGCCCCTGACATGGGAAGTTATAGCATTTCTCTCCTTCACTTTCTCCTTTCCACACCTAACAGCAGTTATTCAACTTCTGCTTGGAATGCCACTGTATGCCAGCAAGAAAGGGTGTCTTTGGGGCCTCCCATGTGCCACTGATGAATTTGTTTGGGGAATGTTCAGTGTCTCTACTGCCTTGATTAGGAGAAGCTGGATGTGATGGTTGATTTGGAGTGTCAACTTGACTGTGGGTACCCACGTTGCTGGTGAAACACTCATTATTCTCAAGGCTTCAGGAGGCACTGCACCTGTCTTCTTTTGCCTAAAGGGAAACCCATATGGTCTGACATTTGGTTAGATTGGGCTGCCTCAGGTGTGCCGGTGAGGGTCTTTCTGGAGACTGGCGTGTAAGTCAGTGGACAGAGTAGGGAAGACCCACCCTCAACATGGGCAGGCACCATCTGATCAGCAAGAGGCCTGGATGGAGTGAAAGGCAGGGAAAAGCAGAGAAAGGCAGAGAAAGGTGCATTCTCACTCCCTTCTGGGGCTGGCACACTCTTTTGTCCCTGAACGACACTTCGTTCTCTGGCTTTTGGACTCTGGGACTCTCACCACTGGACCTCCAGAGTTGTACTATTAATATTGGACTTGGACTGATACATGCAGCCAGCTTCCCTGTTCTCAGCTTGCCGGAGGTCAGTTATAGGACTTCTCAGCCTCCATGATAGAGGTGGCCAATTCCCCAGCCCCTCCTCACCTTGATCTATCATGTTAGTTGTCTCTCTGGAGAACCCTAAGTGAAACACCAGGAACTGTGCGCTGGACTACTTTGCCTTTGCCTCAGTCTCCTTACATTATCCACTGGGCCAATTGGAAGTATGGGAACAGTTGCTGTTCGGGGTTGCTTTTAAAGGGCCCAACCACCCAAATGTCACATGCCACATGCTGTCTGGTCTCCGTCTGGCAACTTAGTTCAGGGATCACTCCTTCAGTTTCCTGACACTCCTTCCAATCCAGACATGGCAGTGGGTTTTCAAACCAATACAATTTTCACACCTGGAGCATTTCAGGTGGGCCAGGAACTGTTGAGAAGAGATCCACCCAAACACCTACAAGGTTAAGTTTCTGATTCTATTGGTTAAGATACTGTTTTTTCATCAAAAGTAAGGTGACTGCATAAGGTAGTGGCAGACATGTCTTATGTTGGAGCTGCTTCTCATGGCTTTCAGAGCTGCTTTGGGCATACATGCCTGTGTGTCCTGCAGACCACAGGGTAGAGTCGCATCCAATCTGGAAAGCTCAAGTCTTGCCTTGCCACTGCCCTTTCCAAACTGGGGGCTTATGTGGCCATCCCAAAAGAATGTTCAGTGGCAACTACTTCTAGTATCTCTGCTTCTGATTTCATAAGCCAACTTCTCCACATCTAAGTAGTTATCAATTCATTTCTGCCACAGCACTCATGACTGGTTAAATTGTGTATTTGCTTACTTACAATCTTATTAACTCTCCCATAAGACCACAGACCAGAGTCATGCTTTTCCCCATCACTGAACATCCACTGTCTCCTACAGTGCCAAGCATGTGTGTTCAACACATACTCATTGAACAAACGAGCAATATTCCACTAATTCCAAATAGTTTGGGATAGCTGCAGCTAAGAGTGCCTTATCAGGTGATAGCCAGAAGACGCACTAGTGCACACAGCATGCTGAGGCTTTATGATTTAAAACAAAGACAAAATTGTCTAAGGTGTCCTTAGCGAATTTTAAGGAGGGCAACAGTCAGATTTTTAAATTAGCTGGGAGCTGTGTAGAGTGGATCGGCACAAATAGGTGTGCCACCCTAGGCAGGAACCTGCTGCTGTGACCCGCACACACAAGGAAGGTTTAAACCAGGGCTGTCCAATCATTGGACTTCCCTGGGCCACACATAAAATGCAGTTAACAAGAGCTTAAAAAGAAAAAAATTGTTAAAAACCCCTCATTTTAAGGAAGTTTACAAATTCGTGCTGGATCGCATTAAAGCAAGCCTGGGCGGCATGTGGCTCATAGGCCACAGGTTGGACAAGTGTGGAACTTTAAACCAAGACAAGGGCAGTGGGAGTGAGAGTCACTGTGCAGAATTAACAGGACTCTGTGAGCAAACCAGACGTGAAGTCTAAGGGGAGGAACTGAAGATGAATTTCAGATTTCCAGGAGGTTCCACCAATTAAATGGAATACAGAAGGAAGAGGAGATGAAAGGAGGGAAATCATGTTCAATTTTTGAGGGTAAGGAATTTATGCAATGACCATTTAGGGAACTGGATATATGATTTATAAGTCTTAAGTGAGATCTGGCCTAGAGTTTGCATGTCATCAGCTTAGAGGTATTAAAGACTTGTGCGCCACAGTGGCTCTCACCTGTAACCTCAGCATTTTGGGAGGCCAAGGCTGGTGTTATCACCTGGGGTCAGGAGTTTGACACCAGCCTGGCCAAGGTGGTGAAACCCTGTCTCTAGTAAAAATACAAAAATCAGCCAGGTGAGGTGGCGGGCACCTGCAGTCCTAGCTACTCAGGAGGCTGAGGCAGGAGAATTGCTTGAATCTGGGAGGCAGAGGTTGCAGTGAGCTGAGATTGTGGCATTGCACTCCAGCCTGGGCAACAAAAGCAAAACTCCAACTAAAAAAAAAAAAAAATCAGATCATCCAATGTTAAGTTTATTAAAATAAAAATAAAAGGCCCAAAGATGGGGTCCTTGGAAACCCCAATATTCCAGAGTCAGGCAGAAGAACTGAGATGAAGAAAACCCAGAGAAAAGCTTATAGAGTCTAAGGAGAAAATTTCAAAGACGGAGTTCTTAATGTTGCTGCCAAGAAGTCATGTAAGGGAAGAACTGAACAGCAGTAGCTTTATTAAGCTACAGTAGCTTTTATTAAGCTAAAATGATGTTTCTGGGTCATTTTGGGAGTGGGGGTAGAGTATGCAGGAAGAAAGCAGATAGAGGCAGCCGAGTGTAGATGATTCCAGCAGCTTTGTGGACACAATGGAAAGATGATCTTTTTGTACTACTTTGTAGTGTAATAAACTTTTCATGCATTCTTCAGGAAATATATAGCAGAAATAGTTTATATACTCCTAAAATAGACCCAGAAAACCTGGCTTTTAAGGCAAAAAGGAATCTAAGTCATTTAAATTTAAAGAGATGAAATAGATGTATTTGTGAATGACATACAAATTTCAAAGTTGGCAAAACAAAAAATTATGTTGTTACACTCTTAAGGTGCTCAAGCAGAGGGCTGAGTATCCTGGACAACAAAAATATCACTAAGAATCTAATAACCGATCAGACACACAGCCCAAACACATCACTTGGCTGGGACATGAGATGGCAAACAAGCTGAGGACCTTGATCAGGAAGGAATTTTTCTTATAATGGGAATTGTTTGGGGAAAGCACAACATCCAACACAGGAATGGCATTATGATTTTAAAAACTGCATTGAACTGCTGTACTTGTTTGAAATTAATACTGACCTTAAGGCAATACAATTATCCATATTAATATTTTCCCAAGTAACAAAGGAATATAACTCTATTATTGCTTTCATGTAACCTGTAGTATTAAGAATAGAAAGCCTATTGAAGGGCAACTAAAAATATGTATTTTTTAATATATAATTTTTTTGAGACAGAATTTCACTCGTCACTCAGGCTGCAATGCAGTGGTGGCGATCTTGGCTCACTGCAACCCTCCGCCTCCTGGGTTCAAGTGATTCTCCTGCCTCAGCCTCCCAAATAGCTGGGATTACAGGCACCTGCCATTAGGCCTGGCTATTTTTTTGTGTATTTTTAGTAGAGATGGAGTTTCGCCATGTTGGCCAGGCTGGTTTTCAACTCCTGACCTCAGGTGATCTGTCTGCCTCAGGCTCCCAAAGTGCTGGGATTACAGGTGTGAACCACCATGCTCAGCTAAAAAAATCTTTAAAAAGTGAGCGGCCAATGTTTTGAATCAATTTCAATTTAAATATGTAATTTGCTCGTTACAAAAATTTGAGAGTAAACCCACAGCAAAATACTCGTTATTCAAAGCAGAGCTGTCCTAAGATAATGCACACAAACCAACATAAGACTATTTAACAAAAATATTTAATGCTGCCAAAAAGTATAAAAATACAGTAGGAATGGCAGTACAATACAAAGCAATCTCCCCTAATTTATTTCTTGTACATCTTTCTACATTTCATACACGCATTAAAAACAACAACACATCCAATTAAATGTTCTGCAAAGTCTTCTGCTGGTGGGTGCTCTTCATCCCCTGGATGTAAAGTTTACTTTGTAAACAAACAACTGTGAGGCAATCTAGAGGGTTAGCCAGCCTCACTTTAGTTTCCGGAGTGGGCTTCAGGTCTTGCTTTGCACATCAATGGTTCAAAATTTATAGCTGCAGAATATTCTCAAGTCATGAATATTAGGTGTCTGTCAATCTTGGCCTAAAACACAAAATAAGAAGTCATCTATTCAATTCATATTTACCAAACACACAGACGAACACAGATACACACAACATAAAAGGACTAACAATGCACTGAAAAAGTAACCAAAAATCATTCCCACATGACACATTCAACCACACTAAGTGCTTCACTGTCATCTTGGTAAAATGGCTGAAGTGCTGGATTTCCAAACGGTGGTGGTGTGAGGTGGCCTCATGTGGAAGCACCGTGACTCATATTCTTCTTCAGGAATTACTGTGAATTTTTAAGGCCATCTTGTTTTACTCAAGAAGTGACCTCTATGTGATACTGACAGACAGACAGGTTTAAAAAAAAAATGTACCCACAAGAATTTAGCAAGACTTTATAATATGTGCTAGACTTACCAATACTTTGGAATTCAATGCAAAAGTCTAATCCAATTTGAACCTCCACTGTATAATACAGCTAAAAACATTATCAACATAATGTTTGAACATAAAGTTGGCCTGTATTTTTAAATCACAGGTTGTCAGCAGATCCTTTTTGCCCTGAAGGATAATATTAACAATCATATCTATTGAAATGAACTGATCCAACATTTAAGCTACTATGAATATAAAGACATAAAATAATTGACAGATTTATTGTATTTTAATGCCAAAAAGTAAAAATAAATGAGAGTTTAAATAAACAACAGACAGATGGAATGACTATTGTAAGGGCAGCTGAGTTTTTTATGTCACTTCACAAACTCTGCAAGTAACTGAACTTTTTGGGAGGTCAATGATATTTCCAGTCTTACCCCAGCTCCCCTCAGTACCACAAAACCTCCAAATCTAAATACTTGTCATATTGTATCTTCACATATATATAAATAACTGGGAAACATAAACCATATCCACACATCTAGTCAAAAACTCCCAAATACTGAGAATTAGGCTACTCGTGCTAAAGACAGGGTACTTGGCATAACTGTACCAAGCTCCTTGGTGTTCTGAACAGCCCTTTTATCTGATTATCCAGCACTGATGGAAAACTGTCAAGTAATAAAGAAAACATTCTCATTAGGTATCTGTGAGTCAAAAACTACTATGGATGCTTATTACACAAATCTTCAGAACCCTGAACAAAAGTGGCTGAAGAAAAGGTACTTTTTATTGATTGCGTGTGTATATATTGTGTTTGTGTGTGTATATATACACACAATATATATATATATAGATTCTGTGTATATATACATATCAATTCTGTGTATATATCCACAGAATATACGTGTATATATACACACTCAGAATCAACATATATATTATATTTGTTTTCTATGCATTCAGAAGTTTTTTTAAAACAAAATAATCAAAGAGAATGAAATAATGATCTGGTTTAGAGAATACTCTGATGCTGTAGTTTCTCTGTTGCAGTGGTAGTTTACTCTGGTGCAAGCTTTAAAAATGTGCTCCATTAAAAAAAAAAGAGAATTATCCTGAATTTTAACAGGTAAGAGTGGTTGTCTTATTACTTTCCCACTTAAATATCTCGTTTAAATATTCCATTAAAAACAGAGTCGGTGTAATGTAATAGAAAAAGTATGAGGTTTAGAATTACTGGAAGCCTACAGATTGGAGAGTGAATCTCAGCTCTCTGATATACTCACTGGGCAAACTTGGGCAAGTTACTTATTCTTTGACTCAGTTTTCTTATCTGAAAATAGGGAGAATGCTGTCTACCTAGAAGAGGTGTTATGTGAGTTAAATTTAGATTATATATTTAAACTGGTTGGCAGAATAGTAGGTGTTCACTAGACCCCATGTCCTTCCCCAGTATTTTGTTAGATATACTTACCAAGAATGAACTATCATTTATAACAACTGGCAGTGTTTTTAAAAATTCATGTATTATTTCTTTGTAAATATTATTCAGGGAGGGGGTAAGACATTAAGGTTAAATCATTGGGAGGGTTGTTTTAAAGACTTTATTTGCAAGACTGAAAAGACAAATAGGCTTCATTTTAGAAAATTCTAAATTTGAATCAATTTTTTCTATTTTTATTTAAAAGTGCAAAGGCAAAAGAAATGGGTTCAAACAAGTCAAATGAAACAAACGTGGTGCTTTCTGTGGAGATGGCAGTCCTCACACACCGCTTTACGCTGGAAAGGCGTTAAGGACCATGTGGTGTGGACAGAGGGACTCACAAGTCAACTCTACGCCTGAGGCCATGGAAAGCCAAACTGCACCAAGAATAGGTCTTGCCACCAAATATCCACACTAATACCCTATTGAACTGAATTGAGGCTAATCAGAAACTTCTCTAAGATGAGCAAAGATGCCCTACAGATGACCTACCTAGGTTCCCTCTCCTGAATTTGCCAAACTCAAAATAACTAAAGTTTTTAATAGTAGAAATTTGACATATCAACAGCAACCTGTGTCTGAAAAATATGCCAAATTAGAGCCCAATAAAGAATAATTTGATGTGTCTTTAAAAAATGGTCTGTACAAATAAAAAAATTCCTGTGCAATTCTTGGAGCTCCTCAAAACATACTGTATAACATAAAACCAGGAAGTCCTGAAGTAGTCTCTGTAACATCCTCACCAAATTGCACAATTCCCACCTTCCATTCTAAATTTAAAAAGTAAAATAGAGTTCAAAAGTTTGGGCTGGGAGCGGTGGCTCACGCCTGTAATCCCAGCACTTTGGGAAGCCGAGGAGGGCAGATCACAAGGTCAAGTGATCAACACCATCCTGGCCAACATGGTGAAACCCCGTCTCTACTAAAAATATAAAAATTAGCTGGGCTTGGTGGCATGCACCTGTAGTCCCAACTACTTGGGAGGCTGAGGTGGGAGAATCACTTGAGCCCAGCAGGGGCAAGTTGCCGTGAAGGCAGATCATGCCCACTGCACTCCAGCCTGGGTAATAAGAGCAAAACTGTCTCAAAAACAGAAACAAATGTTTGAACTTTTTAATTATCCTGATGGATTGCCCAGAGATGGTCAGGGCTTTTTTTTTTTTCTTTTCTTTTTCTTGTTACATACATATGGGATTTCACCGTGTTGCCCAGGCTGGTCTCGAACTCCTGGGCTCATATGATTCTCCAGTCTCAGGCTCCCAAAGTACTGGGATTACAGGAATGAGTTATCAAGCCAGGACTGGTCAGTCTTTGAAATGTTTTCCTTGTCAGATTGTTACCCATTAAAGACAAGGTCTCAACAACCAAGTAAACACATCCATCCATCACTTCTTAGAGTTGGTGATGGCTCTGTGCTGGGCTAAACCATACACAGCAGAAGAAAAGGCTCAGCAAGGGCAGTGAGGAAAAATGCTCCCCTCCCTGAAGGAGAATGAGTCTTTCCAGAACCCAGGTGCCAGGGGAGACAGCCATTTCTCAGAAGAGTGCTGGGAGAAAGCATGTGTGCAGTATTGCTCAATGCTGTTCTTGGAGCGATCTGAATGTGCTAAATATTCAGAAAATACCTCCCGCAGAGGAAAAAAGATAACCAAACTCATACTATTTTCCTAGAAGTTCTTACTTGAATACTACTAACCAAAGAGGGGTGAAAAAGCTTAAATTTTCAAATCTGGATGAACAACATAATGACCATATTAGGATCAGGCACACAGAACACAGCAACTGAGTGTACAGTGTTGGAACTGGTGAGATCTTGGTAGAGGAGGGATTGAGGAGTCCACATAACCTAAGCTGCTTCCCACCAAGGCATGTTACCCTTATACATATTCACTAGAACAAAGACAGCTGTAATTTCTAGTGTGTCTGTGCTTTTAGGGGCTCTTGGTGACGCTGTCCCATAGACACTGCTTTGAAGATAGATATAAGGGAAAATGGAATAGAAACCAAACAAGCTGAGAAAGATGACCAGGTCAACTTCAGAGTAAAAAATCATGGACAAATACCATGTTTCTGTTTTCCAAAATTTTCTTTATAAGATTCTAGGTCCCTACCATCTAAATATGCCAAAGCCAAATAAGGGCTTCTTAAAAGTAGAGACTTTATTAGTTGTTGATGTATAAATGGGAATGCAGAACAGGCATTTCTGCTATGCACTGTGTGTCAAGTACAGCCAGGCTTCAGACACCTCCCCCACTGCAGGGTGCAACAGTCTGAGAGGAATCTATGCCCTGGCTACACATCACTGAGAACTCATGTGTGCACCCACTAGAAAAAAACACATAAATGAATGTTTACGGAACTGGAACTCTTGCTGAACATGGAAAGAAAAGGGTCACATGCCTAATGACATTTGGCTCATAATAGACTATATTAAAAAAAATTCTTCATATATATATCTTTAATATATCTTTTATATCTATATCTTTTATTTCTCTACCTACATATATATATGCACACATATATATATAGAGAGAGAAACAAATATCTATAGAGACAAGTCTCCTCTATAGCCCAGGCTAGAGTGCAATAACTCCATCATAGCTCACTGCAGCCTCAAACTTCTGTGTTTATGTGATCCTCCTGCCTCAGCCTCCCAAGTAGCTGGGACTATAGGCATGTGCCAACACACACAGCTAATTTTTTTTAAGTAGAGACCCAGGGTGATCTCAATCATCTGAGCCCAAACAATCCTCCCACCTTGGCCTTCCCAAGTTCTGGGAATACAGGTGTGAGCCACTGTGCCCAACCAAAAATGTCTTTAAACATCTGTATCTAAAAGTAAAAATAAAGGCAGACTAGATTTTTCAATCTGTACAACAACCAGGCAGGCAATTTGGAAATGTAGGTACTCATTATGGTACACAATAGTCAACTAAAACATTTTTAACACCACCAGGTTCTGGTCTGGAACTGGAAATGTAATCTAGTCAGTGATATTTTTCTCAGAGGGAAATGAGTTGCAGTTGCAGTCTTTTTTTTTTTGGAGACAGTTTCACTCTTGCTGCCCAGGCTGGAGTGCAATGATTTTGGCTCACCGCCACCTCTACCTCCCGGGTTCAAGTGATTCTCCTGGCTCAGCCTCCCGAGTAGCTGGGATTACAGGCATGTGCCACCACGCCTGGCTAATTGTGTATTCTGAGTAGAGGCGGGGTTTCTCCATGTTCAGGCTGGTCTCGAATTTCCAACCTCAGGTGATCCGCCTGCCTCGGCCTCCCAAAGTGCCGGGATTACAGGCGTGGACCACTGCACCCAGCCTGCATTTGCAGTCTTTGAGAATTATCTAATTCTAGGATATGTTACAAACAAGACTTTTCAATGACAGCACCATAAACCAATGGAGAAATGCCAGTTTCAGGCTGATTAACACCTACTTCATAAAATTGTGCTGAGGATTAAGTAGGGTATTATGTAAAGAAAAAATACAGTGCCTGGCATACAGTAAACCATCAATAAATGGTACTTCGAACTGAAAGCTGAAAGCAAAGTAGTTGATACGACAACTGGAAGACTGTTCCATATCCTAAACTGCCTTTTAAACCAATATACATTTTTCGATTCATACCACCAATCTGAGTTTGAGATAAAGAGGACAGGCACAAGTGCATATTAAGAATCAGAACCCCTTCCGCTGAAACATATTATTAAAAGAAAATCATTAATACATTTTAAAAAAATGTTTAAAATTTTCTTTCCTTTCTCTTTTCTTGTTCATTCCTTGGTAGAAATATTAAAACAATGATGAAATGGACTAAGAAGATTAAGGGCCAAAAGGCACAAAATCTGACAAATGTATAAAGTCTCCTCTAACATAAAAAATGGTTTTTATATTGCTCTAAAGTCCTCCATGTACTTATTACATGTTACTTTTTTTAACCCTTTAAGAAAGCAGAAAATGGGTATTTTTTTCATTTTTATATGGACAAATTAAACATGCAGAATTATATTTTTACATTCTATATATGTGCAAACATGGATAAAACAAATACTTGGCTAACACTGGAAAGGAATATGAAATTGTTGGTGTAGCCAGAGAACATGGCATTAAACCAAAGGTTGCTGTCAATCTATTAGCAGAAATAGATGTGAGTGGAAATGAACTAGGTATGAATTATAAACTTTCCTGAAAATAAAAAAGCCTGTTTTTTAAAAATGTTTCCTTCTTAACCTATTCAAAAAGCAACACTATCTCATTCAAGTCAAACTACGTATCTGACCCTTAAAATCTGTTAAAATCAGAAAATATTTAATATTATGAGGACCTAAGGATACAACAAGTTTTTTTTTTTCTTTTTTCTTTTTTAAGATGTAGAACCCATCTAGAATTGCTTTCTTTCTCTGGCCATTACCAGAGAAGTCAGCCATGTCTGTCTGTCTCTTGACCAGCACACCTCATTTAATAAAAGGTCGGGATGATGACCACGGGAACAACACGATGTCATGTGTTTTCACGGCATCTAGCGAAATATATTATCACTGGTAAAAACTGAACACTATTTAAAGCATCCACGGTCAACACCCTTCTCAAGGATCTGCTCGGAGAAGGAAAGATGACTAACCTTACAACTGTTCACTACACTGAATGTGGTTTTAAAAATATGTGCAACAGACACCACCCAGAAGGACAGAAAGCAAAGCGTAAGCCAATGAAGCACATTCAGCTAGCAGAGGGGTGAAGCATGTCCTCTCTGGTACTGGCTTCCTCAAGCTTAACCTGTGTATCGAAAGCAAGGCTAGCGTCAACTGGAAATGTCATAAGGCCTAGCTGTATTTGACTTGCAGAGTAACATACTGTATTTAGCAAAGACAAACCAATGCAAACTGGAAAGAGATTTTAAACCAGTAACAACCTAAAATGTAAGGGTCTTGGATGCCTCAACACAGGTTTAATGCAGACAGACATAAGAAAATGTCCCTCTTACCTCCTCTCCATTTCAAAGTTACAGGACACAGTAATACTGAATCAGGACACAGGCACATGTTATAGAAACCTTATTTAATATGTAGTACTGCCTACATCCTGCTTTCATGCTTTCAGCATAATTTAACACATTCAAGGAGACTATGCAAATCAATCCAAAGTATCTAGTTATACCAGTGGTTTTCAAATGATAACTGCCCCCTTTAAAATACTTAAGCCTTATGCAGAAATCTTACATAGCATATAAAAAGAGACAGGCAGAGATTTTGTGGTTGAAAGTAACCTTTTGATGACCCTCCTGGACATCTAATTAGCATAGTTTGAAAACCAATGAAATAATGTAAGCTCTCCATAGTATCATATGCTATCCATGCCTCCTAGCAATTAAATTTATAACAACAATTTCAAGTTTAAGACAAAAACACTGAATGGAATGTTGAAATCTGAAGAAAACTAGAACTCAAATGAGCAGTTAAATTCATTAAACAGTATGCTTTAAAAAATACTCATTAGGAAGCCGAAATGACAATGTAAGGTTTGCATATTATTATACTATTTATTGAAGTAGAAAGAACCTGAAAAATGTTTACTTCAAAACTTCAATCTAGTAAACTGAAATCATGAATCATAAAATGCTTCTTCTTACTTTTACTTCCTAAATCATGATTTACCCCAACTATAAATTCGGGTAATTACATTGAAATTTTCATGAAAAATGAACATATTAATAATGGGATTTACAGAAACCAATTTCTTTACAATGTCTTGACCAACTGTTACCTGACTATCCCAGTAAGGAGAATTTTCCTTCAAAGATATTTTTAGGAAAAGCTTTTGTTTCTTTGCTTTTCTTTTTAAAATGGGGAAAACTGTAAAACATAAAAGAAATGCAATATATAGAAGAAATTGCTCATTCCGATTTCTAACTGCCCATATCAAACTTCTCTTTAGAAAAATGGAAAATGTATCCAGTACAATTGAATCAACATACAATTTATTTTTTTATGTAACAGATTTTTCAAATTGAGCTTCTAAAAAGTACAGTTAACTACAAAAGTAAGATTAAATAGATACTTATAAAATAGATTTACCCTGAAATGGTTAAGAATATAAAGTGTTGATGCCCATGTCAACAGTACATTATACATTACACACATTAAATGTCATTTTCTTTCCATTAATAATGTAGATAAAACCATATTTATTGCTTATATCAAGTGCAGGTTAAAATCCAGATAGCCTCCAAAAACAAATCCTGTGATAAAGGATTTCTCAATGTTGGTCAGGTGAAATACTGTATTTGACATGTATGAATACAGTTGCAAAATTTACCAGTTTTTAACAAGCATGAATGTCTTTATTTTAGACAGCCATTTACAGTTTGGGTTTCGAGGAACCTGCAGTGAAGAGTCCTGAGATGTTGGGCTTGTGACTGTAAATATCACTTATCTGGCTGATGTCTATTCTACTGCACCATTTTTGGGATATGAGGCGTTTGCAAACAAACCCCTATGATTAATGTAGCACTGTCAGCTACTAGTGCAGAAGCTTGCTGGGCAAAATTGTTTATTTATAGGGTATTTTGCTGAAAAAACAGTGTCCAGCCAACAAAAGCGCCAACCAAAATGACTGACACAAACCCCATCTTAGTGAGAATAGGTTGCCAATATAACCACCTTTTTCTTTTTCGTTCATTCTCATTTAGCCTCTGTTTCATCTGCTGCACCTTCTGAGCTGTGGTGGCCTTTCTGTCCTCTCGAATACGCTTCCGTAGAGCACTATGAATAAATAAAAACAAGTAAAAGGAAGTGCACACAGAGCAGGACTTAAGTACTCTAACACAGAGGATCTAGGTGCAAATAAAACCATACGCATCCACTTAGGTTTTACCCTACTTGAACACTGGAATAATGAGGGTTAAAGTCTCAATATTCTTTTTTCTTTTATTGAGATGGCGTCTTGCTCTGTTGCCCAGGCTGGAGTGCAGTGGTGCAATCTTGGCTCACTGCAATCTCCTCTGCCTTCTGGGTTCAGGTGATTCTCCTGCCTCAGGCTCCCAAATAGCTGAGATTACAGATAGGCACCATCATGCCTGGCTATTTTTTTGTATTTTTAGTAAAAACAAGGTTTTACCATGTTGACTAGACTGGTCTCAAACTCCTGATCTCATGTGATTCGCCTGCCTCAGCCTCACAAAGTGCTGGGATTACAGGCATGCATGAGCCACAGCACCTGGTCTCAGAAATTATGTTTCAATGGAAGCTTTCCAACTCCCAAGATACTTGGTCTTGGTTCTATATAAAAATAATAATGCCACTCAGCTACTCAGGAGGATCAAGTCCAGCTTGTCAGATATAGCAAGATCTTGCCTCTCGACCAACCAACCAACAAACCAACCAACCAACAAAAACCCCACAAAAAACAGCCAATGGCAACATATAGGTCACTATTTCTTCCATCCCCTCTTTTTACTTTTCTGCATTACAGCAAAAGTTTAACCAGCTTCCTTGCCCTCAAATTAAACATTACTGACATGGTAATTTTTCTAGAGCATACTCCTGGACATGTAGCTTGATTTAAAGAATTTTTTTCTTTTTGTTTACAGGGCCTAGTGCACAATGGTGCTTAAAAATCTCAAATGCCTCTTCAATGTCTCCAACACTGAGACTACCTTCTTCCTGGCCAAAATGTTTAATCTGAATTTAATTATGATAAACAATAATTAAACAAATGCATTGTATGGGGCATTCTAAAAGATAACTGGTATAGAAACTTCAAAAATACAAATGTCAAGCAAGGAAGAAAAAGGTAGGGAACAGTTCCAGATTAAAAGAGACCAAAGAATCACATCAACCAAATATGATATCGATCCTTGATTAATCTTGAAATATTTTTTTTTTGAGACAGAGTCTCGCTCTGTCACCAGGCGCCAGGCTTGAGTGCAGCACGATCTCGGCTCACTGCAACCACCACATACCAGGTTCAAGCAGTTCTCCTGCCTCAGCCTCCTGAGTAGCTGGGACTACAGGCACTCGCCACCATGCCCAGCTAATTTTTGTATTTTTTAGTAGAGACAGGGTTTTACCATGTTGGCCAGGATGGTCTCCATCTTTTGACCCCGTGATCCGCCCGCCTTGGCCTCCCAAAGTGCTAGAATTACAGGCATGAGCCAATGTGCCCAGCCTCTTGAAATATATATATATATTTTAATAGCCACATAAGTTGGGATCAGAAAAATGTTCTAAAATTAGATTGCGATACCAGCTACACAATTTGGTAAATATATTAAAATTCACTGAACTGTATACTTTGAATGAGAGTAAACTATGGTATGTAAACTTATCTCCATAAAACTATTAAAAAAGCTATATGGTGAACCTTTTAGAAAACAAGCAAAATCTGAATTGAACTATGTATCTGAATATTTTATTTAATCAATGTTATACTTTTTGGTATACTGGAACCTTCTCTACCCAAGAGATTGTTAGTGGAAATGTAAAATGGTTCAGCTGCTGTAGAAAAGTTTGACAGCTCCTCAAAAAGTTAAACATAGAGCTACCATATGACCCAGCAATTCCACTACTAGGTATGTACTCAAAAGAACTGAGAACACATGTCCATGCAAGCACTTGCCAATATTCTCCTACTATGCAGAACTTTGTTCTTGCCATTTTTTGCTGTTCTCCAAATTTGTTCCCCACTAAAATAGAAACCTTCCCTTCTCTCCTGTCCTCTCATTTCAATTCTACTCTTCAATTCTCCTTGCTCCACCCATTCTAGCCCTTCTATTCGTATAGCATTTAATTTGCAGTAAGTAATGTATAATTTACTAATAATGTGCTAACTTGGGTACCTGTTTTATCTTTATAATATATTCTGCAACTTAAGGATGGACTGTGTTTTGCTATCTTTGTACATCTTATTGTGGTTTCTCATGTCTTTTTCACTTTTTGTTATTATATATAAAGGTATCCCTGGCTGTCTCAAACTCCAACTGAAAATATTTACTATGATGACTTGCAAAAATTCTTACCCAGAGTTCACTCTCTGAATTGAAAATTCAGTATCATAAATATGCATGTACCTGCTAGTGAAAACATTTGTGATCAAGTGTAGGCAAAATATGTACAAAAATAGAGAGGGGGGTTAGCCTTCCATGATCCTTTTATTAGCTTTTGACAGGAGCCTGGGGGTATCATTAACAAGGTTCCAATTTAGATATAATCTTTAACATATTATTTCATTTATTTTCACTGTGGTATAGAAGGCAATTATAATTTGTATCTAGTATTTTGTCATTTACCATATAAGCCCAGTGATGAGTCCATTGAGTCTTATATGATTTAATTGGTGTTTTAAATGCTATACAGTTTAAAAGATTTTGTACTATATTTGGGGGAGCTGGTTATGGTTTCTGGTTGCGCTGAGAACACACTATTTTTCTCATTTTAAAGAATGGAACAGAGGTTCTTGTTTTCCAGCAGTGTACTATATAATTGAGGAATGGACTAAAGACAAATACCAAGACATGCCTTTATCTAATTTAAGAACACAATTCCAGAGAAGGACAGACTATTCTCAATTTGTGACAAAATAAATCCTGTCTTCCCTAGTTGGGCCTAAGGAAATTAGGTCTGTGTAATGACTTACCAAGTGGGACCTGCCCAGGTTTTCCCAACTATTTATGCAATTTAGGCCATTAACCAATGTGAATGCCTCCTGTGGACCCTTGGCCATGGAAGATCATGTGGTGTGATCATGGCTCCCTGCAGCCTCAACCTCTTGAGCTCAAGCAATCCTCCCACCTCAGCCTCCCTAATAGCTGAGATTATAGGCTTGGGCCAATACACTTGGCTAATTTTTGTATTTTTTGTAGAGACGGGGTTTGCCATGTTGCTCAGGCTGGTCTTGAACTGCCAGGCTCAAGTGATTCATCCGCCTCAGCCTGAGTGTTGGGATTACAGGCATGAGCCACTGTGCCTGCCCCAGACTTCTCATGTGTTCAAGTTGTTTCTCACTCTCAGTGATCTGAGTTTCTGGGTTGTACTATATATAACTGAGAATACTGGCTTTTCAAACTCAGACTGTAACCTACAGTAAGAAATAGCATCACAACAGAGAAGCCTCATACACACACTGACACATGTATGCAATGTATATGTAAATATATAGAATTTATACATCATACATACATAAACAAAAACAGGTTGAAAATTTTTTACTTTAAGTTTAGGGGTACGTATATGTGCAGGCTTGTTACTTTAGTTTGAAACATGTCATGGGGGTTTGTTGCACAAATTATTTCATCACCCAGGTATTAAGCCTAGTACCCATTAGTTATTTTTCCTGATTATCCTCCTCCTTCCACCCTCCATCCTCTGATAGGCCCCAGCATGTGTTGTTCCCCTCTCTGTGTCCATGTGTTCTCATCATTTAGCTCTCACTTATAAGTGAAAACATGTGGTATTTAGTTTTCTGTTCCTGCATTAGTTTGCTAAGGATTAATGGCCTCCAGCTCCATCCAAGTCCCTAGAAATGACATGATCTCATTCTTTATTATGGCTTCATAGTACTCCATAGTATATATGTACCACATTTTCTTTATGAGGTCTATCACTGGTGGACATAGGTTGACTCCATGTCTTTGCTATGGTGAACAGTGCTGCAGTGAACAAACGAGTGCATGTGTCTTTACAGTACAACAATTTTTTTTTTTGAGATGGAGTTTTGCTGTTGTTACCCAGACTGGAGTGCAATGGCATGATCTCAGCTCACCGCAACCTCTGCCTTCTGGGTTCAAGCAATTCTCCTGCCTCAGCATCCTGAGTAGCTGGGACTACAGGCACGCACCACTGTGCCCAGCTAATTTTTGTATTTTTAGTAGAGACGGGGTTTCACCTTGCTGACTAGGATGGTCTTGATCTCTTGACCTCGTAATCCACCCTCCTCAGCCTCCCAAAGTGCTGGGATTATAGGCGTGAGCCACCGTGCCCGGCCTGCGGTACAATAATTTATATTCCTTTGGGTATATACCCAGTAATGAGATTGCTGGGTTGAATGGTATTTGTTTTTATTCTTTGAGAAATCCCCACAATGTCTTCTACAACAGTTGAACTAATTTACACTCGACCAACAGTGTATAAGCATTTTTTTCTCTCTACAACCTTGCCAGCATCTGATAAATTCATAGTTACTATTTGTGATACGCTGATAATTTGTATTTTACTCTACTCCATTTTCTTCTTTAAAAAAAGTTTATAACCCAATCAACTTCACGACTATGGGATTCAACCTTCAATTTGAAAAACACTGCTTTGGAGTATATTCAACAATGAAAATGAATATAAGAAAGTACTGTGTTCTATTTCTTTTGAAAGTTGAAATTCTTTTGATAAGACGATTTTATTAGGATCTTTAATGCAACATTATCTAGAGGTACTAAAAATTACTGGGACTGGCTGATAAAACTGTTGAGAGTAACCTTTATTTCACACCCCTGATCCTATGCTCCTCTTTTACATTTCTTTTTTTTTGAAACAGTGTCTTGCTCTTTTGCCCAGACTGGAGTCTAGTGGCGTGATCTCGGCTCACTCCAACCCCCTGGGTTCAAGTGATTCTCCCACCTCAGCCTCCCAAGTAATTGGGAAAACAGGCAAAAACAGGCATGTGCCACCATGCCCAGCTAACTTTTGTATTTTCAGCAGAGACAGAGTTTTGCCATGTTGGCCAGGCTCATCTCTTAACTCCTGACCTCAAGTGATCCACATGCCTGGGCTTCTCAAAGTGCTGAGGTTATAGGTGTGAGTCACTGTGCCTGGCCTCTTCTCTATTTTTGTAACCTTGTTCTTGCAATCAGTCTTCTCAGCTTAGAATCCTGACTTTTCTGTTGGGACTCCTCTACTTTCAAATATGCACCCGTCTCATCAGACAGAAAATGAAAAAAGAGAAAGAAGAAACCACCACCACCACCACCACCACCACATGCGAAAACATGTACACGCACAAAAACACACACAGATCCCATAAAATAGCCTTTTGCAATCATTCTATAACTCCTAAGTGGTTTTACTAGTCTCCTCTGTATTGCCAAGCTTGGATGAGTGATTTAAGTCATTGAGACTCTTAATATGGTTGGTCTGAATCTTGGTGGATTAAAACTCAACACTCGTGAAATACTAAGAATACCATTTCAGTCATCAAGCCATTTTTCACTGAATTCTGCAGACAGTACTAGATAAAAGGGGGGAAAAGACAATAATACTAAGAATCTAAAAGTCTAAATACTGAAAAAGCTAAGGTAATTTACAACGATTATTTCCTGATTTAAAGGTATTCTATTTAAGATGAAAAAAGGAACCGAAAAAAGATTATGCTTTCTCTTGTAGTCTAAAACTACTGGGCTGGGCGCAGGGGCTCATGCCTGTAATCCCAGCACTTTGGGAGGCCGAGGCAGGCAGATAACCTTAGGTCAGGAGTTCTAGACCAGCCTGACTAACATGGAGAAACCCTGTCTCTACTAAAAAATACAAAAAATTAGCTGGATGTGGTGGCGCATGCCTGTAATCCCAGCAACTCAGGAGGCTCAGGCAGGGGAATAGCTTGAACCCAGGAGGCGGAGGTTGCGGTGAGCCGATATTGCGCCACTGCACTCCAGCATGGGCAACAAGAGTGAAAATCCATCTCAAAATAAATAAATAAAAAATAAAACTACTGAGGTCAAAAATTAGGAATAACATTGCTAAGTCATAATAAACCCTTCCACTATAATATCATATGTAATATATATTGGAATATGTTAGCATTTATAAAATTTCAGGTATTTAATTTTTATATTAGGAAAAAAGAGCAGTGAAGCTATAATGTATGGCAGACCGTAACTATTTTCACTCCAATCTAACAAATATAACCACAAGATAAAATTCCCCACAATAAGAAGAATGTTTTGCAAAAAGAAAAGAAGAAAAGTTATTCAGAGATGCAGGAGAGAGGAAACAAAAAGCTCATTCACTTTGCTAAGTGACTCATATCAGGTTACCAGCTTCGTAATGTGTGAGAGACAGTCCTAAAAATGTCGTTGTAACTTAAAATTCTGAATAGATGGCACATTCATATGGATTTAAAAAATGCCTTTTTCTTCCTCCAGTAATGGAATTAAGCTTACATATTTAAATGTTTTATTAAAGACATATTATCAGTTACATTATATTACAACAACTCTGTAACTGTACAAATGGCACTTATTCATACTACTTATTTTCTGTACCATACAAATATTTTAGCACCTACTTATATTAACTTTTGCACTCAATCATTATTATTTTAAAGGATTTTCGAACTAGTTCTATTTGTAAGTATTGGCTTTTTATAGAACTGAAAGCTCCTTGAGAACGCCTGTGTCATCATTCATCACATACTACCTAAATACCCTCAGGTAAGAAATAAAGTTTATATTAATTTGGCCAGACATGGTGGCTCACACCTGTAATCCCAGCACTCTGGGAGGCCAAGGTGGGTGCATCACCTGAGGTCAGGAGTTCAAGATCAGCTTGGCCAACATGGCGAAACCCTATCTCTACTAGAAATATAAAAATTAGCCAAGTGTGGTGGCACACACCTGTATTCCCAGCTACTGAGGAGGCTGAGGCAGGAAAATAACTTGAACCCAGGAGGTAGAGCAGTGAGCTGAGATTGTGCCACTGCACTCCAGCATCGGTGACAGAGGGGAAAAGAAAGGTTATATTACTTCAATAAATTAAAGGCCTATATTATCTCATATCTGCATAATTTATTTATTAATTATTATTATTTTTGAGACAGGGTCTTGCTTTGTCACCTAGGTGGAAGTGCAGTGGTGCTATCTCAGCTCACTGAAGCCTTAACCTCCCCAGCTCAAGCAATCCTTCCACTTCAGTCTCTGGAGTGGCTGGGACCACAGACTCGCATCACCACACCTGCCTAGTTCTATTTATTTTTTTTGTAGAGATAAGTTCTTACTATGCTGCCCAGGCTGGTCTCAAACTCCTAGACTCAAGTGATCTTCCCATCACAGCCTCCCAAAGTGTTGGGATTACAGGTGTGATTGTATTCTCCTAACATAAAAATTACATACCTGAAATCCTATGGCACCTGGCCCCATAAAATTTATTTTTAAAATAAAAAAGCCTCATCTTTCAGCATGTATTTATAGAAAGCTTACCTCTCACTGTTCTCCTCCATTGTATCTTGCATTTTAGAGGAAAGTCCTGTACATCGGTCACCTGTCAGTTTTTCTTCTTCTAGACCTATTCTGTTTCCATTGTATTTTTCAGTTGTTATTTTGTTTGGTGAATAATCAAAAGCAGGAGATAAGTCTTCCTTAGAAAGTTCTTTCCATTGTTTCTAGGTAGGGAAGAGAAATGAAAAATAAACACAAACAGTAAAAATTTATTTTCCTTATATAAAAATAACATATGAATTAAAATCCTATATTCAGGTTAAGAAAATGATGCCAATGATGCTAAAAGATGAGTGAAAAAGAAAAAAGCATATTGCTATACTGTAGCTCATAATTATGCTTAATTTAAAATTTATAATAAAGCATTTAATATTATGTACATCAGTATACAGTTGCATATAATGTTTTTTAAAATCATTTTTAAAAAATTTTATTATTATTATTATTATTTTTTTTTTTTTGAAGACAGGGTTTCACCACGTTGGTCAGGCTGGTCTTGAACTCCCGACCTCAGGTGATCTGCCCGCCTTGGCCTCTAAAGTGTTTGGATTACAGGCATGAGCCACCACGCCCGGCCCTGCATATAATAATCTTAATAAAATCTCATGAACTGTTACCTATTTGAGACAATCTAGGACTACAGTCAAATATCAGTCATAGTGATGATTTTAATATGGGTATCCAGATCCATGAAACTAACAGGACACTAAACACACTCAATGCAAAGAGGTCCTCTCTCCGAGGTACATTATAATAAAGCTGTTCAAAGTCAGACATAGATAATTCTAAAAGCAGCAAGAGAAAAGGATCAAGTCACATGTAAGGGAACCCAGCAGGTTTCTATCAACAGATTTCTCAGAAAACCTGTACACGCTAAGAAAGAAATGGCCTGTAATATATTCAAAGTGCTGAGAGATAAAAACTACTAGGAAAGCTATCTTTCAGAAATGAAAGAAAAATGAAGTCTTTCCCAGACAAGCAAAAGCTGTAAGAATTTATTACCAATAAACTAGCCTTACAAGAAATTCTTATGGGGGCTGCTTCGACTGAAAGCAAAAGTATAATTACTATCATGAAACCATGAAAATATAATCTCACTGATAGAGGTAAATTAATTACCAAATTCAGAAAACTCTATTGCTATAACTATGGAATATAATCTTTCAAATCTCCATTATGAAGGTTAAAAGTAAAAAATGGTCAATGGTAACTATAGCTAAAAGTTGTTAAGGACCACACAATATAAAAGGATATAAATTAATCAACAAAATTGTAAGTTGTGGGGGAAGGGTAAAAGTAAAAAATATTTTATGAGATCAAGGTTATTATCAGCTTAAAACACTCTATCATAACTATAAGATGCTTCACGTAAACCCATAGTAACCACAAAAAAGTAACTACAGCAGATACACAAATGAGAAAGGGAAATAAATCAAATCTTATCACTAAAAAAATCACCAAACCACAAAGGTAAACAATAAGAGAGAAAGAAAGGAATAAGGAATATGCAAAGCAAACAGAAAACAATTAACAAAATGGCAGGAGTCTTTATCTATCAATAATACCCTTGAATGTAAACAGACTAAATTCTTCAATGAAAAGATATAGTGGCTAAACGGATGAAAAAACAATAAACAAAATCCAACTCTGTGTTGCCTATACGAGACTCACTTCACCAGAAAGGACATACTAAGACTGAAAGTGAAGGGGTGAGAAATAATATTCCATGCAAATTAAAATGAAAAAAAAAAGGAAGAGAAGTAGCTGCATTTTGATAAAATAGACTTTATGTCAAAAACCATAAAAAAGAAACAAAGGTCAAAGGGGTCAATTCAGCAAGAGATTTAACGATTTTAAATGTCTATGCACCCAATATACTGGTGCACACAAATATATAAAGCAAATACTATTAGGCCTAAAGGGAGACACAGACTGCAATACAATAATAGTAGGAGAATGGTACATCCCATTTTCAGCAATGGACAGATCAGCCAGACAGAAAATCGATAAGGAAACATTGGATTTAAACTGCATTCTAGGCCAAAAGTACCTGACACACATTTACAGAATATTCCCTCCAACAGCCACAGAATACACATTCTTCTCATCAGCATATGGAACACTCTCCACGATGGACCAT
Organism: Callithrix jacchus; assembly: GCF_049354715.1. NCBI lineage: Eukaryota > Metazoa > Chordata > Mammalia > Primates > Cebidae > Callithrix > Callithrix jacchus. The sequence continues at coordinate 49,687,615 of NC_133514.1, read as the reverse complement.
ATGTCAGGTCACAAAACGAATCTCAAAAAATTTACAAAAGAAAAAAAATCAAAATCATGCCAAGGCAGGGGACTCCCGCCTGTAATCCAAGCACTTTGGGAGGCTGAGGCAGGAGGATCACCTGAGGACAGGAGTTTGAGACCAGCTTGCCCAACATGGTGAAACTCCGTCTCTATTAAAAATATAAAAATTAGCCAGGCATGGTGGCAGGCACCTGTAATCCCAGATACTTGGGAGGCTGAGGCAGAGAATCACTTGAACTCAGGAGGCAGAGGCTGCAATGAGTCGAGATTGCACCATTGCACTCCAGCCTGGGCAACAAGAGCAAAACTCTGTCTCCAAAAAAAAAAAAAACCCCACCAAAATAATATCAAGTATCTTTTCTGACCACAACGGAATAAAACTAGAATTTAGTAACAGCAGGAACTTTGAAAACTACACATGCTCCTGAACAACAGGGCAATTAAAAAATTAAAAAATTTCTTCAGAAAAACAAAAATGGAAACACAACATACCCAAACCTATGGATATGGCAAAAGAAGTTCTCAGAGTAAAGTTTACAGCAATAAACATCAAAAAAGTAGAAAGACTGCCAGATGCAGTGGCTCATGCCTATAATCCCAGCACTTTGGGAGGCTGAGGCAGGCAGATCACTTGAGGCCAAGAGTTCAAGACCACCCTGGCTAACATGGCCACAGGTGGTCTCTACCAAAAACACCAAAATTAGCCAGGTGTGATGGTGCACATCTGTAATTCCAGCTATTTGGGAGGCTGAGGAATAAGAATCACTTGAACCCAGGGGGCAGAGGTTACAATGAGCCAAGATTGTGCCATTGCAATCTAGCCTAGAGGTCAGAGTGAAACTCTGTCTCAAAAAGAAAAAAAGTAGAAAGATCTCAAATAACCTGATGTACCTCAAGGTACTAGAAAACAATAAACTAAACCCCAAAATAGCAGAACAAAGAAAATAATAAAGACCATAACAGAAATAAAGTGACTAAACAAAATCAACGAATCTATGGCAGACTAAGAAAAAGACTCAAATCAGAGATAAAAAAGGAAACATTACTACTAATACCACAAAAATACAACGTATCATGAGACTATTATAAACAACTATGCCAACAAATTGGAAAGCCTAGAGGAAATAGCTAAATTCCTGAACATATACAAACTATCAAAACTGAACCATGAAGAAACAGAAAACCTAAACTGACCAATAAATAATGAGATTGAATCAGTAATAAAAAGCCTCCTATTGAAGAAAAGCCCAGGACTTGATGTCTTCATGGCTGAATTCTACCAAACATTTAAATAATACTAATTCTTTTCACACTATACAAAAAATTGAAGAGAGAAATCTTCCAAAATCATTCTATAAGGCCAGCATTACCAGATACTAAAACCAGCCAAGGACACAACAAAAAAGAAAACCACAGTCCAATATCCTTGATGAACAGATGCAAAAAACCTAAATGAAAAATAATAGCAAATGGAATGCAACAATACATTAAAAACATCATTTACCATAACCAAGTGGGATTCATCCAAGGGATGAAAGGATGGTTCAACATAGGCAAATCAATAAACATGATCTATCCCATCAACAGAATCAAGGACAAGAACCATATGATCATTTCAATAGATGCAGAAAAAACATTTGATAAAATTCAACATACCGGCCAGGCATGGTGGCTCACACCTGTAATCTCAGCACTTTGGGAGGCCAAAGTGGGTGAATCACTTGAGGTTAGGTGTTTGAGACCAGTCTGGTCAACATGGTGAAACCCCATCTCTACTAAAAATACAAAAATTAGCTGGGTGAGGTGGCACACACCTGCAATCCCAGCCACTTGGGTGACTGAGTCACGAGAATCGCTTGAACCCAGGAGGTGGAGGTTGCAGTGAGTTGAGATTGTGCCACTGAACTCCAGCCTGGGTGACAGCAAGACTCTGTCTCAATCAACCAATCAACCAACCAACCAGCCTATCTACCTTCATGAGAAAAACTCTCAACAAATTAGGCATGGAAGAAATTGTGCCTCTACAAAGCCACGTATGACAAACCCATAGTTAACACCATACTGAACATGAAAAAGTTGAAAGCTTTTCCTCTTAAGATCTGGAACAAGACAAGGATGACCACTTTCAATACTATTATTCAGCCCAATACTTTAAGTCCTAGCCAGAGCAATTAGGCAAGAGAAAGAGAAAGGGTATTCAAATTTGAAAGGAGGAAATCAAATTGTCTCTGTTTACAGAAGACATAATCTTATATATAGCAAAACCCTACAGACACTACCAAAAAACTATTAAACTAATAAACAAATTCAGTAAAGTTGCAGGATACAAAATCAACAAATAAAAATCAGTAGCATTTTTATACAACACTCGCAAACTATCTGAAAAAAAAAAAAAATCAAGAAAGCAATTCCATTTAAAAAAACTGCCTAGGAATAAATTTAACCAAGGAGGTGAAACATCTCTATAATGGAAATTATAAGCCAGGCATGGTGGCTCACGCCTGTAATCCCAACACTTTGGGAGGCCGAGGTGGGTGGATCACGAGGTCAAGAGATCGAGACCATCCTGGTCAACATGGTGAAACCCCATCTCTACTAAATATACAAAAATTAGCTGGGCATGGTGGTGTGCACCTGTAGTCCCAGCTACTCGGGAGGCTGAGGCAGGAGAATTGCCTGAACCCAGGAGGTGGAGGTTGCGGTGAGCCAAGATCGCGCCATTGCACTCCGGCCTGGGTAACAAGAGTGAAACTCCGTCTCAAAAAAGAAAAGAAAATTATGAAATATTAATGGAAAAAATTGAAGAGGATATAAATAAATGGAAAGATAGCCTATGTTCATGGATTAAAATTAATACTGTTAAAATGTCCATACTACATAAAATGATCTATACATTCAATGCAATCCAATGAAAATAGCAATGACCTTCTTCATAGAAACAGAAGAAATAATCCCAAAATTTGTATGGAATCATAAAAGACTCCATAAGCCAAAGCAGTTTTGAGCAAAAAGAACCAAGCTGGGGGCATCACACTACCTGACCTCAAAATATACTGCAAAGCTATAGTAACCAAAACAGCATGCTACTGTTATAAAAAAAGATATAAAGACCAATAAAACAGAAAAAAGAGCATGGAAATAAATCCACATATTTGCAGCCAATTTATTTTTGAGAAAGACCCCAAGAACATACACTGGTGAAGACCAGTCTCTTTGATAAATGGTGTTGGGAACACTGGATATCTAGATGCCTAAGAATGAAACTAGACTCTTATCTCTCACCATATTAAAAAATCAACTCAAAATGGACTAAAGACTTAAATATAAGGATCCCAAACAAATATAAGTACTAGAAGAAAAGACAGAGAAAACACTTTAGGACATTGGTCTGGGCAAGGGAAGGAAGGGTCTTTTGCATAAGACCTCAAAAGCAAAAACAGACAAATGGGATTACATCAAACTAAAAAGCTTCTGCATAGCAAAGGAAGCAATCAACAGACTGAAGAGATAATCTACAGAATGGAAGAAAATATCTGCAAACTATCCATTTGACAGGGGGTTAATATCCAGAATACGTAAGAAACTCAAATGAAACTCAATGGCAGAAAACACAAATAATCCAATTAAAAAATAGGCAAAAGACCTGAATAGCCATTTCTTAAAAGATATACAAAAAGCCAACAGATGTAAGAGAAAATGGTCAATATCACCATTATTCTAATCATCAGAATAATGCAAATCAATATCACACTGCGATATCACCACACCCCAATTAGAATGACTATTATCAAAAAGACAAAAAATAAATGTTTGCATGAATATGGAGAAAGGGGAACTCTTGTACATGGTTGGTGGAATGTAGTACAGCCATTTTGGAAAACAGTACAAAGGTTCCTTAAAAGATTAAAAATAAACTACCATGTGATCCAGCAATCCCACTACTGGGTATTTATCCAAAGGAAATGAAATGAGGATTTCAAAGAGATATCTGCAATCCTGTGCTTATTGCAACACTATTCACAGTAGTCAAGACAGAGAATCAACCTAAATGGCCATCAATCAATGAAGGGAGAAAGAAAATGTGGAATATATACACAATGTAGTACTATTTAGCCATTAAAAAAAAAAATCCTGTCTTTTGTGGCAAAACAGATGAAACTGGAGGATATTAAGCCAAGCACAAAAAGACAAATACTGTATGTTCTCACTCATGTGAAATCTAAAAAAGTTAATCTCACAGAAGCATAGAGTAGAATAGTAGTACCTACCAGAGGACTTGGAGGGTGCAGAAGAGGAGGCATGGGGAGAAACTGAACAATAGTTCAATAGGGGAATAAGTCTTGGTGTTTTATTGCACAGTAGAATGACTACGGTTAATAATATTTAATATTTCAGACAGGGCATGGTGGGTATGCCTGCAATTCTAGCAGTGTGGGAGGCTGGGGCAGATCGCTTGAGTCCAGGAGTTTGAGACGAGCCTGGGCAACATGGTGAGACCACATCTTTATAAACAATTTAAAAACTAGCTACGTGTGATGGCATGTGCCTGCAGTCCTAACTACTTAAGAGGTTAGGGCAGGAGGATCACATGAGCCCAGGAGGTTGAGGCTGCAGTGAGTGAGCCATGATAGTGCCACTGCATATCAGCCTGAACAACAAAATGAGACCCTATCTCGAAAAAAACTTATGTATATATAAATTATATATATAAATCCTCTCTTCCAGCTATTTTAAAATATTCATATACTTATATATATTTCAAGTATTATGAAATATATAAATATATAATAATATATATTATGAAATACATATTTTAAAATAGCTGGAAGAGAGGATTTTAAATGTTTTTACCACAAAGATAAGGTGGGTAAATACTGATCATTACATAATGTATACATGTATCAAAATATCGCACTGAACCCCATAAGTATGTACAGTTACTAGGTGTCAATTAAAAACAAAATAAAAAATAAAGTGGCATTGTACAAAAAAACCCAAATTTTAAATAAAGATTTCAGCCAAGGTAGATTTTGCTTGAATTGTAATCCATTTCTAAACCACAGGTATGTAACACTGGAGTAGTAACCATGATGGTGCCTGAATGTGATATGGAACCTTCTTGCTCCTTGCCACTGTTCAGTCTAGGGAAGAACCATCAGTGAAATCTCCAAGCAGGTCCTTAGGATGCCAAAAGACTTTAATTTGGTTGTGCCTACCAGGTACACTAGCAGCTCCAGGCAGCTGGGTAGCCCACTTTCCATGCTGGAAACATCCTCCAGCATGCCTCTAGCAGGCCGAGACTTCAGGAGTAGATGGCAACACAAAGCTGGATTCAGACCAAGATGAGAGAAATTTCTGTTTCTTCTATGAAACAGGGTGTCATCACCTACCTCAGGAGACGGTTATGATTAATGAGATGGCATGTAAAGAGCCCAGCATTATGTCTAGAAAATACATTTCCTGTGCCCTCACTTGTCATCATTCCTAGAGACAAAGGTAGAGGAAGAAGAGATGAAAAGCATCTGCAGATGAAAGCAGTGACAATTCTATACGCTAGAGAAGAAAAAGGCATATATAACCTACACACTGGGACTATAGTCTCTCAAGTCCTTGAAAGGATGAGAACATGACTGCCATTTAGGTATCTGCCAGTGGCAACTGGTAGAGATAGAAGCAGTGGGAGCCAATGCTTTTGATTACCTATGACTGACACTGGCCCTCTTTGAAGATCCTATCAAGGAAGCAAGGAATCTTGGATCTAATTAATAAGGAATACTTATTGCCTGATGAGTTTAATAATTTTGGACATAGATGTAACATTGCAACTTAGTTTTTGCAACTTATGGAATATTTATTCCCTGAAGTTACTCTTGTGCAATATGGTACTGTTAAAAGGAACGCTTGCTGAGCACAGTGGCTCACACTTGTAATCCCAGCACTTTGGGAGGCCAAGGTGGGTGGATCATGAGGTCAGGAGTTCAAGACCAGCCTGGCCAACATGGTGAAACCCCATCTCTACTAAAACTACAAAAATTAGCCAGGAGCAGTGGCAGGCACCTGGAATCTCAGCTGCTCAGGAGGCTGAGGCAGGAGAATCGCTTGAACCCAGGTGGCAGAGGTTGCAGTGAGCCAAGATCGCACTACTGCACCCAGTCTGGGCCACAGAGTGAGAGTGTCTCAAAACAAAAAAAAGCAATGCTTCTATTTAGATCTTTTAAAAACCTCTGGGAAATTCATTCATACAATGAATAAACTAGTTTCTAATCTGTCTCATTGTCATCATATACCAGAGGTATTGAAAAGAAAAAGTCATGCCTGTAATGCCAGAACTTTGGGTGGTCGAGGTGGGCAGATAATTTGAGGTCAGGAGTTCAAGACCAGCCTGTGCAACAGGGTGAAAGCCTGTCTTTACCAAAACTATAAAAATTAGCTAGGCATGGTGGTGCACGTCTGTAATTCCAGCTACTTGGGAAAGCGAGGCAGAAGAATTGCTTGAACCTGGGAGGTGAAGAATGTTGTGAGCTGAGATCACGCCTAGCCAGGGTGACAGAGTGCGACTTGGTCTCAAAAAAAAAAAAGTATTTTCCACACTTCACCTTTCCCAAATATGGCTATTTTACTTAGCTGCATAATTAAGGTATCTCTTTTTGTTTTTTTTTTGTTTTTTTTTAAGAGGTGGTCTCTTGCCCAGGTCAAAATGCAATGGCATGATCATAGCTCACTATAACCTCAATCTCCTGGGCTCAAGCAATCCTCTGGTCTCAGACTCCTGAGTAGCTGGGACTGCAGGTGAGCACCACCACAGCTGGCTCTCTTTTTGTTGTAAAATAGTTGATTTACAAAAGATTTAGAGAGTGTGAAATTCTACATTTGTTGTGTTCAGAAAACAGAGAGTAGTACAATTTGGTACAATTTGTTTGGAGGATAGAGAACATGTAGAGCTTGAGTAGGAGAAATGAGTCTGGAAAGGAAACAGACCTCAGGGAAAGAAGTCTCTGAACTTCATGAGGAGTAGTGGGTTGGAACTGAAAAATCCTGAGCCCTAAGAGAACACAAACCATGTCCCGGAATAATATTGTGCCAACAGTTAAGAAACTACTATATAATGAAACATAAAAGTAATTAAGGGCATCTTCGCTTAGATGACTATGTCCATTTTCTTTGTTCCCTTGTTTGTTTTCTGACTCAGTCAGAGTATCTTTTACAGTGAAGACATGGAGCACTTGTGACTCCCCATGCCGTATTCTAACACTTCAAATGTGCTAGCTCTGAATTCTCACAAGTAACTTTAGGAGATAAGCACTAATACTAATATTACCATTATTACATCCTTTTTACGGGAGATGTGGGAGAGTGGTTAGGTAACTTGCCTGAGAATATGTACCTAACAAATAGTAGGGACAGAATTTTAACCTAGGCAAGTCTGGGTTAATGATTATGCTGTGATCTCTCATAAAGATCTGTGTACCTGAAAAGCTTATAAACTGTAGACACTGGCTAGTTTAAGAAAGTACGCCACAAAAATGTTAAACTGCCTCCAGAATTACACTGGTCAATTTTTGAATTTTCCATTCTTGACTGAGACCTAGTTACAGCAACTTGGCCTTATAGTTGGGCAACACGCAACAATGTCAACAAATAAGATGATGCCAAAAATCAAGTCTCACTGGACCACTTCCCAGAATATGCAACAAATTCAGAATATGTCAACAAGAAAAGCACCCAGCAGAGAGAGCAATAAAAGGAATATTTAATGCCAGTGATTTAAAAAAAAACCCCACAAACCCAACAATGCCATTTTGCCTTGTCTACTCATCTTTGTCCTCCCTATGACATACAAGCGAGCCAATCCCGAGTCACCTGCCCCAGATCATTACTGCTGACTGGTGAAGCCAAGGAATTCCATTTCACTAAACTATAACCTCACAGGAGCTCTCATTTTGAGGCCTTGTACCGTTTCATCTTTCTTTCTAATTCTGTGCTCACGTTGAACCACGCCCATGAGTCACTACCACTAGGAATAATGCCCCCCACACTGCCTAGAACCCCAACTCTACCCATTTCTCTCACTGAAGAAAGTTTCAAGTGATTCAATTAAATTTGAAATCCTCTGTAATTTGTTAAAAGTTTATCATTTACCAGCTGGGCATGGTGGCTCACGCCTGTAATCCAAGCACTTTGGAGGCCAAGGCAGGTAAATCACCTGAGGTCGGGAGTTCAAGACCAGCCTGACCAACAAGGTGAAACCCCGTCTCAAAAAAAAATTTTTTTTATTAAAAAAAAAAAAAAAGTTTATAATTTACATTTAATACTTTATTAGTAATATCAAATTACCAGCTAGAGATCTTACAACATTAATTCTGAATTGCCAAACTAGATATTTACTCTGGGAGGTTTACTGTCATCATCAATAATGGGAATTTGCTAATAAATATGTGGTAATACCAGCAACCAGCTTAAGTATTTATGCCTGACCTTGGGCTGAAAGGCAAATGGAATAGTCTATATTTCCATAGGAAGGTCAAGTTCATTGGAAGCTTTCTGTAAATGAATATATGTTTTATGATGATAATTATATATTTTTATAGACTTAAGATACAATCACTCTGCGCAGTGGCTCATGCCTGTAATCCTAGCACTTTGGGAAGCCAAGGTGGGCAGATACCATGAGGTCAGGAGTTTGAGACCAGCCTAGCCAACATGGTGAAACCCATCTCTAATTAGCTGGGTGTGGTGGCAGGCACCTGTAATCCCAGCTACCTGGGAGGCTGAGTGGGGAGAATCACTTGAACCCAGGAGGCGGAGGCTGCAGTTAGCTGAGATCGCGCCATTGCACTCTAGTCTGGGCGAAAAGAGTGAAACTCTGTCTCAAAAAAAGGAAATGAAAACAGTAACAGGTGTGGTATTTATTATTCCAACTTTATCAGTAATCACTTCATATGCCAATGGTCTAAAAGCACCAATTAAAAGAGATTCTCAGAATGAATCAACAAAATAAAAATCAATACTCAACTACATATCATCTATAAGAAACCCACTTTAAAAATAAAGATATATATACATTAAAAGTAAGTGGATAGGAAAAAAAATATGCTGACACTAACCAAAAGAGAATAAGAGTGGCTATATTAATTTCAGTGTACAGCACAGACTTCAAAGCAAAGAACATTATTAGAGAAAAGGACGGGCATCACATAATGATGTGTACGTGCCTAACAGAGCATCAAACTATGTGAGGCAAAAACCAACAGAACTTCAAGGAGAGACATATAAACCCACTTTTATAGCTGGAGACCTAAACACCCCCTATCAGAAACTAATAGATGCAGGAGTCAGAAAATCAGCAGAAACACAATCAAACTCAAGAACTTGATCTACCAACTAGTTGACATCTATGGAATGCTTCTTCCAGCAATAAGAGAATACTATTTATCTGAAGCTCACATGAAACAATCATCAAAATAGACTACATTCTGAACCATAAAACACACCTTAGCAAATTTAAACGAATAGAAATCAAACAGTATTGCTCTCAGATCACAACAGAATTAAGCTAAGCAAGCAGTAACAGGAAGATAATGGGAAAATCCCCAAATACATGGAGATTAAACAACACACTTCTAAATAATGCAAAGATCAAAAAAGAAATCAAGAGAGATTTAAAATGAATTCGAACTAAATCAAAATAAAAACACACTCATCAAAAAGTTGTGGGATGCAGCAAAAGCAGGGTTTAGGGGGAAACTTATAGCTTAGAATGCATTATTAGAAAAGAAAGAGCTAAAATCATGTAAGTAGTGTGTCCTAACCAGTTGCACCACTAGACCTCCAAGAACTTAAATCAATAATCTAAATTTGCACCTTAGAAAAGTAGAAAAAAGAGCCAACTGAATCCAAAGTAAGAAGAAAATAAATAAGAATTAGAGAAATCAATGAAACTAAAAACATGAAATCAACAGAGAAAAATCAAGGAAACCAAAAGCTTGTTCTTTGAAATGACCAATAAAATAATGATCTTCTAACCAGGCTAAAAAAAAAAAGAAAAAAGACACAATTAATATCAGAAATGAAAGAGAGGACCATCACTACAGATCCCATGGACATTAAAAGGATAATGAAGAAACATTATTAACTCTATGTCCAAAAATTTGATAACCTAGATAAAATGGACCAATTCTTTGAAAGGCAATTTGATAAAACTCACACAAGAAAAAATAGACAATCTAAATAGACCTACATCTACTTAAACATTTTGAATCAAAATTAACACCCTTCTGAAACAAAAAGCATCAGGCCCAGATTAGTTCACTGATAAATCCTACCAAACATTTAAGGAAGGTATACCAACTCTCTACAATCTCTCTCAGAGGACAGAAAGAGAGGGAATACTTGCTAACTCACTCTATGAGGCTAGCATCACCCTAAAACCAACACCAGACAAAATTATTAGTAGAAAGACAGTTCCCAGGCCACACAGGTTCAAGTACGTCCACACTGCATCATGCCCATACTGCCCCCCCACACTCATCTAATGATGTACTATATATATCATTAGAGTCTTGCCAAGCTTTTTCCCATCTTCTTACAAATATTCATTTTTTTCCCAAAAAATTCAGGCAAAGAAAAGGAAGAGGATATATGAAGAGAAAGAAGTCTTTTAGTAAGTTGGCTGTCACATCCTAATATGTCAAAGTATTTTTATGGGCTACAGTTATATTTATACAGTTTACGTTTCCACATTAATAAAGGTCAAACTTTAGATCTTTAGAATTCTAGAGTTTGATGATTTAAGATTTTGAGGAACTTCTTTTAGATTTCTGTTCTAAACGAAGGTTCTAGCACAGCACTGTCCAGTGAAATATAATGTGAGCCACAAATATAAAATGCTCTAGTGGTCATGTTAAAAAAATAGGAATTTTGGCCAGGTGTGGTGGCTCACGCCTTTAATCCCAGCACTTTGGGAGGCCAAGGCAGGTAGATGACTTAAGGTCAGGAGTCCAAGCCTAGCATGGCCAGCATGGTGAAGCGCCATCTCTACTAAAAATACAAAAATTAGCTGGGTGTGGTGGCGGGCTCCTGTAATCCCAGCTATTTGGGAGGCTGAGGCAGAATGCTTGAACCCAGAGAGATGGAGGTTGCAGTGAGCCAAGACAGGGCCACTGCACTCCAGCCTAGGTGACAGAGTGACACTCTTATCCAAAAAAAAAAAAAAAAGAATTTTAATGTAGCATTTAACTCAAAATATTATAAATAGTACCATCTTAACACATACTCAATGTTTTAAAAACTAAGATATTTTACACCTTTTTCTGTATTAAGTAAATTTTGAAACTCTGGTGTGTAGTCTACACTTTAAGAACATCTTGATTCAGATAGCCACACTGCAAGCACTCAACAGCACATGTAGCTAATGGCTGTAGTCCTGGACACTGGAGTTGAAGGAGGAGAAACAGAAAAAAGTGTCTCCAGAGCATGTACATCATGGTACAGCATATGGTATTTGGAGAAAAAAATATATTTATAAAAAATAAAAAGATCTATATATATAAACACACATATGCTATGATCCGAATGTTTGTGTCTCTCCAAAATTCATATTGAAACATGAAGCATAATCCCCACTATGGCAATGTTAAGAACTGGGGCCTTTAGAAGGTCATAAGGTGCCGGGCGCGGTGGCTCACGACTGCAATCCCAGCACTTTGGGAGGCCAAGGCAGGCGGATCACGAGGTCAGGAGATCGAGACCATCCTGGCCAACATAGTGAAACCCCGTCTCTACTAAAAAATACAAAAATTAGTTGGGGGTGGTGGCACGTGCCTGTAGTCCCAGCTACTTGGGAGGCTGAGGCAGGAGAACTGCTTGAACCTGGGAGGCGGAGGTTGCAGTGAGCTGAGATTTGTGCCACTGCACTACAGCCTGGTACCTGGCAACAGAGCGAGATTCTGTCTCAACAACAACAACAAAGGTCAAAAGGTGATGAGAGTTCCTCTCTCACAAATGGGATTTATGCCCTTACAAAACAAGCCTGAGGGAGCCTGTCTGCCCCATCAAATGAGAGGCTACAAAGAAGGTGCCATCTATGAGGAATGAGCCTGCACCGGAAACCATATCTGCTGGCGCCTTGATCTTGGACTTCCTTGCCTCCAAAACTGTTAGCAGTAAGTTTCTTTTGTTTATAAATTATCTAGTCTAAGGCATTTTGTAATAGCTGCAAGAATGGACTAAGACAACATACATCCCAAAATGGTTACAAATTTGGGGTTGAGTGAGTTAACGAGAACTTCCACTTTGTACATGATATACTTCCATGTTCTTTGAAATCTTTGATAGCCAACATGTACTTATTACTTATATAATAAAAAAAATACACCATATGTGTGTATGTCCACACATACACACCCATACCCACTTACCCCCATACACACACATCTAATGATATACTCCACACATCATTAGAGTCTTGCCAAGACAATTTCTGCAGAAATTAACCCCTTGGAATGGGTAGCATGCTTTTCTGATCCTAAGTACCTGAAGGATAAAGATGTTTCCAATGTCCTATCTGGAATAGGGGCGGAAAACGCCTTAGAATTGAGTCTGATGACTTTATCATACCAAGTAAATTAATCACAAAAAAGAGTCCTTCCTAGCCACAAACTGCACTGTCAAAGATGCCCCAAAAAAGTATTTCTAGAAAAACCCATCTCTGTGATAAAAAAGATCCTCAGATAAAGTATGTATTCTCAAACTAAAGACACAAAACTTAAAATCAAAACAAAAAAAAGCTGTGACAGGAAAGACACAATCCAAAGGACAGTACATTTCCCAAGTTACCCATCTCACCACAGCCAGGAAGCAGGGAGGGAAGGCAGCATGCAGGCTGTGAAGGCGTGGGGAAACCTGATTGAACTATTTCATTTTCTTTTTGAACTCCAGATTTAATTTGGTGAAAGCTTACTGTGATTAAAAAGGGAAATTTTCCGGCCAGGCGCAGTGGCTCACGCCTGTAATCCCAGCCCTTTGGGAGGCTGAGGTGGGCGGATCACAAGGTCAGAAGATCAAGACAATCCTGGCCAACATGGTGAAACCCTGTCTCTACTAAAACACAAAAAATTAGCTGCGTGTGGTGGCGTGTGCCTATAGTCCCAGCTACTTAGGAGGCTGAGGCAGGAGAATCGCTTGAATCTGGGAGGCAGAGGTTGCAGTGCATCGATATTGCACCACTGCACTCTAGCCTGGGTGACTGAGGAAGACTCCATCTCCAAAAAAAAAAAAAAAGGTAACTTTTCCTAATCCTAAACACCTGAAATAACTTACTTCACCTAAATCACTGATCACTGCCAAACTGATCCAGGCACATCCAGTGTTCCCAAAGTCTGGCATCTGAAGCAGGACATATTCTGTGGGCTGAGTTTTGCACACATTTAGCATTTTGGCTCTGAGTACCCTTAAGTTTCTATTCATTATGAATATTTTAGGGCAGGCATGGTGGCTCACGCCTGTAATCCCAGCACTTTGAGAGGCCAAGGCAGGCAGATCGCCAGGTCAAGAGGTTGAGACCATCCTGGTCCAACACAGTGAAACCCCATCCCACTAAAACACAAAAATTAGCTGGGTGTGGTGGTGCGTGCCTGTAGTCCCAGATACTTGGGAGGCTGAGTCAGGAGAATTGCCTGAGCTGGGAGGTGGAGGTTGCAGTGAGCTGAGATTGTGCCACTGCACTCCAGCCTGGCACCTGGCGAAAGAGCAAGACTCTGTCTAAAAAAAAAAAAAAGAATATTTTAATGCTATAATAAAGATTTGGAAAAAATCTTTTTAAATAAACCTTTATTCTCACACCAATGGTCCGATCTAAGTTATAAAGGAAGGCTTATTCAAAAGATTCCTGTATTGGCTGGTAATTACAGAAATGAAAGTGTTAGTATGTTCACATGAGAAACATAATGAAAAGAGAGCCTATCTTCTTATATTATCAACTTACAGTATCTACTTATATCCAATACTATGTGATTAGACCAGATAAAAAATAGAGTCTATGGTTGTTTCTATTTTACATTTTACTTAGTATATAACACAGATTTCTGATCAGTCTTTGAATTTAGTTTCTACACATATGCAATAAAAATAGCTTCATGAGAATAAAGCTACCAACCAGAAGAATACATTTTGCTAACATTTCATTACATCTGCCATAAATATTCAAGTTGCTTGTGATAAAGTCAAATATTATACAAACCAAGTAGTTGTTTAATGAGGGCAAAAGTACCTGAAGTTTTCAGTTACTTTAAAAATTAAAAGCTTAACTACCCCCAACTTGAAAAATTGTTTCTCTAATGAAATCTTGTTTCTACGAGGGCTTTTAAGTCACAAACAGGATTGAACCTGAGGCTGAGTATATATAAGGAAGCTAGCTATAATTTTACAATTTTAAGACAGCCAGCTGGATCCACCACAAAAATTTAACTATACTTTTTGAAACAAACAAGGGCTCAAGTGAAGTGCAGTTATTTGATGCTATGCGTATTTAACAAATAGATATGATTTTAAACCTGTAAAAAGTTTACCTGTATACTAGAATCTCCCTTTATACATTTTGCTCCTTCTATTATAGCCATGTATGAGAATCTCAGTTGATCTGGGGTCTGAATAAGACCCATTCGGTATTTTCTCATGTTCAATAACACTTGTTTAATGTTAATATCATCTCCTTTTTCCATCTGCAAGAAAGGCAAAGATGAGTCAAGTCTTTCATTTTTGGAACCCAGGAAACAGAATCAATGCAGGATCATTGTTAAAATTTTTGCTATGCATTTTCTCCTCTGAAAGAACAAGTATAATTTAATCCTGCAGCTGTAATGTTACTTACACAACAACTACCCAAACCTACTCATCCCTCCCCACATCTCAATCCCTCAAGTAGTAGATGGAGGAATTTGATTCTTTAGCTAAGTCACTATTGATTCCAAGTTAATCACTGTAGTATCATTCCTTCTGGCCAGTCATCGGTCAAAGGAAAGATTTATGATTAGTTCTGGCTAGTATAAGGACTTTTTTTTTTTAAGCCATGGCAGAAGTCAACCTTTCTGCTCACTGCCCCTCTGCCTTCTTCATGTCTGCACTACAGACACAATGTCTGGATATACAGCACCCATCTAAAGATGGTGTAAAAGAGGCCAGGCATGATGGCTTACCCCTGGTATTCCCAACACCTTGGGAGGCCAAGGAGGGCAGATCACTTGAGGCCAAGAGTTCGAGACCAGACTAGCCTACGTCTTGAAACCCCATCTCTACTAAAAATACAAAAATCAGCTGGGTGTAGTGGTGCACACCTGTAATTCCAGCTACTTGGGAGTATGAGGCAGGAGAATCATTTGAACCCAGGAGGAGGTGGTTGCAGTAAGCCTGAGATCGTGCCACTGCACTCCAGGCTGGGCAACAGAACGAGATTATCTCAAAAAAATAAAACAAAGAAAGACGGTGGAAAAGAGAATCACTAAAAGCCCAGATCCACAATAACACTGCTGAGCTACAGCACTGCCACTCTGGTCTATTGACCTAGTGTTAGAACCCCTGACATGTAGGCCCACCAAAAAAAAAAGTTGGTGAAGTAATGGTTGGTAGGGAACAGGCATCATTAATAAAATAATCACCAGAGTTTTTAAACTTTAATGCAACAATCTAATTTTGACTGAAGTATACTATATACATACAGAGTGGTAGAGTAATATAGTAGATGTGTTAAGACTCAACCATTCCTAATTCCTAGCTTTCATGAGAGGTACAACATCTGAAATGTTCTACCAACAACATCACTCCATTGATCAAGCTCCTTGTGTATGTGTTTACAATGAATTGCATCATCATATTAATATTAATTCACCTGAGAATCTACTTTGTGCTAGCAGTCATGTTGGAAAGCATAAGAATGCTGATACAACTGCAATGAAGCATAGCTAAGTTTTACAGAGATACAGAAGAGACTACTAGAGGGCCTTAAAATCAAGGTGAAGAACACCAGTCTAGTGTTAAGTGTGGTGGCTCACACCTATAATCCCAGCATACTGGCAGAGTGAGGCAAAGAGGATCACTTGAGCCAGGGATCTGAGACTAGCCTGGTCAACATGGTGAGACCCTGTCTCTACTAAAAATAAAAAAGTAAAAACTAGCTGGATGTGGTAGTGCAGGCAGCTACTTGGGAGGCTGAGGTGGGAAGATCGTTTGAGTCCAGGAGGTTGAGGCTGCAGTAAGCACTCCAGCCTGGGTGACAGAGCAAAACCCTGTCTCTAAACAAAAACAAAATCCCCACCAGCCTGAATACAAGACAAGCTAAATTGCCTAGGTTACTGATAATCTTAGAACATGTTCAGAAAGCAGGAACTAAGCTACAGGGACTACTGAAGGAGTAGATGGCATGGAAATCAAGACTGACAGTATTACTGATGGGTCTGATTCTATCATAAGGAGGAAGAAATAAGACAGAAGTTAGAAGAAGTACAAGGGCAAACAGAAGAAGTTCCATGTATCCGAAGTAAGGAAAAACTAAAGGTCCTAAAAAGAGAAGAAAAGATCTAGACTGTATAAAGGCTGGGACTGGGAATAACTGGTGGAGAAAGAATCAGCCCTTGGGGGCACAGATAGGAACCTCAGGGGAGTAACAGTAATACTGACATTTATGGAATGCTCAGAAAACACTAGGGACTCTTCTAAGTGTTCTAAATGTATTAATTCACTGAATTCTCTCAGCAACCCTGTGAAGTATGTCTGTAATTATCCCTAGTTTTTAAATTAAAGAATGAGAAAGTAGTTGTCTGAGGAAGTAGGAATTCAATATTACATATGAATTTATATTTGAAAAAAATAGGGGGGCGGGGGCGGGACCTATTATTTCTACATTACAAAGCTACCAGGAAGAAAACCATCTTCTTTGGGATCTCTAAAATCATCTTGGATACATTCCCACTGGTCACGAATAAAGGCAGTTGCAAGGGTAGAAATGAGATTTTTAGGTCTTTCCAAAAGAAGTAGAAGTTTAAGTTGAAAAACCTCAGTTCTGGGATACATCAGAGCTTGCTAGTGGAAACTATTTTTTAAAAAATCAATGAGATTATAATGAGAGCATAAGAAGCACTTACCAAAACAAGACAAGTGTCTACCAGAGAGAAGGTGCCAGAGCGCCCAATGCCTGCACTACAGTGGATCACCGCAGGCCCGTGGTCAGGGTTCAAGGAGCCAGATTCTCTCACTTTAAACAAGAAATTGAGAAATGAAGCTGGTGATTCAGGGACTCCAAAATCTGGCCAGGTAGTATAATGAAAGTGAGATATTGTTCTGGTTTCACCACTCTAAAAAGTGAAAATCAAGGGAGGAGAAGTTAGTTCTAATTTTTTTCTTTTAAAAAACTACTTCAGAAAAATCATGTGTTTCATGTAATCCTTTTAAGCCAAAGGGATGTTTATACTATGATTTTTCCATTTGTTTTCTGACAATTCTATATACAAATTAGGGAAGATTTTCTTTAGTGGAAATTTGGGATGTATTAATAAAAGCTGACACATACAACACTTATTATTTTGGAGGCCTGTTCTAAGCACTTTACTTATTAACTCAATCCATAGAATAATCCTATTAAAACCTATTTTTCTGATGAGGAAACTGAAACAAAGGGTAAGTAGTTTGCCCAAGGTCACATAGCTGGAACATGGCACAACCAGGATTTGAAGCAGCCTGGGGCAGCCTTTGGCTTCTCAGATACTAATCTGTACCACACACGTTACCAATATTTTCTTTAGTTCTTGCATGAGTGGGCTATTTTTTTCTATTTTAAAAAATTTCTACCAGTTTTACATCAATGTGTTCCTTTTTATGAATTTCAATGTTTATTTTTTAAATACAATCTCTCATTTACATAGTTTATCTTTTAGATTCTGCTACACAGGCATAGAGGAGCAACTCAATAATTAATCTAAAGAAACAATCTTTATATTTTTTATTGGAATTGTTCCTCTAATTGTTGCCTTTCCCATGGCAATAATTTCAAGTCCTAAAGCTGTTTGTATACCTTTGCTGATGTGCTAAGATGGTTTACCAACATGCTAAATGTTTCCTGTCTCTTAAGCCTGCCTGGCATTCACTGTCGCTTCCTGGATATTCCTGATGATCTAATTTCTAACTCATTATGAAAATGTTCTTTAGCTTTTTGCCAACTGCCTTATGCCCCAAGAAGCACTTCTCTGCTTTATACTCTTGATTTGTGTAAATGAAGCAGTGGTCTTTCACTAACATGCCTTTGCACAATTTTTCAGTTTTATTGTAGGACTTCTTTTTTGAGGGAGGAGGCATAGAAACAATGTAAAAAACCTTGACATGTTTAATAGTTAACAGCTAAAGATTATAATATCCTGCTCCCAATAAAAATTTTCAACATTAGAAGTTAGCTTTCATTTTAAAAATACAAATTCTCCTATTTTGCAGTAGAAATTAAGACTCCTAAGTCCTAGACTTAGTATATAAGGTATAATACTAATAAAATACAGTGAAAATACATTTTTAAAAGTACATACTTTTAGTGACCATTTAACATCCAGCCTTAATAATTTCAAATACATTGTGATTCACAAGTTCTCAACGTACTAAAGACACTAAAAAATTTCTCCATTACAAATTAAAATGAACATGGTTTCCAGATTTCAAGGTATTTCTTTTAAAATTAATTATGCTAAGTGAACAAAGTCAGGCTAAAGGCTATATACTATACTATTCCATTTATATGATATTCTAGAAGGCAGAATCACAGAAACAGAAACCAGATCAGTGGTTGCCAGAGGCTGGGGATAGAGGACAGGACTGACTGTACACAAGCGGCTCAAGAACATCCGGGGTAGAGGAGAGGTGACAGAACCAACCTACATTTCTGTTGTGGGTGGTGGTTACACAACTGAATGCACTGTCAAAAGTCAAACAACTATACACCAAAAGGAGTCAGTCTTATTGTAGGTTAAAAAAAAGGTGAATTAAATTTACTGCATTAAAAAAGGAAATTCAAAACATTCCAAAACATGAAGGGTTAACTGCTTTCACAAAGCGGCAGTTAACCAGGTAATACCGACACAGGAATGGGCTAGAGAGGTGGGTTCTTAACAGTGAGGGGGATACAGTTATCTCAAAGGTTTTTCCTTTAAACGGTTACAATTCCAATGGACGTTCATAACCCACTTTGTTTCTTACTTGCTGTGGCCATAGGAAGGACCAGACTCAGTCTGTGTGAACCTTCATGAGGTCCACTCTGAGCAGGGACCTGCAGTGCTCTGTGGGCTGTGGCCCAGCGCTCCTATGGGGTCCTGCACACAATTACTTCATCATGTCCTGGGTCAAACATATGGTTACCCCACAATCTTAGGCTTGCTTTCTCTTTGCTTGGATGATTTTGACTCAAGACTAGTGGTCTCAATTTTTTTCAAGTTCAGATCATGCTGCCTGGGATACTGGAAGCCAGTTCCTAGAAATGCTCATGACTATCTGTATAATACGGTCTTCCCCACTAACAGATTTTTGAAAATCAGTTTTTTTCCCCCCTATAGAACCAGGACTTTTTTGAGAGGTTAATTTTTAATTAATTTATCCTTATGGAAACAAGATTTAAAAAACACAGCTTTCCAAAAATCACATAATTCATAGTTACAAAGAACCACACGAAGGCATAAGAGTCTTCATTTACTACTGGTACAGAAATGTTTACTACTCTGGTACAGAAATGTTCCTATGCATGGATGGACACCTTTCTTTTTCATGCAGGAAAAAAAAATGAGAGGGGGAAAAAAGTTGCCAAAGGATAGAGAGCTAAAACAAATTCATCTTTATTCCAAACAAGGTCTGCATTTATACTTTACAATATTTGGCAAACTTCTTATTTTCAAAACTGTGGAAGCACCCTTTTCTTCTCCTTGATCACTGAGTCATCACACGAGTTCTCCTCTGGTCCCCAGCTGACCTCCCCACTCTTCTCGCTGCTTCACCCTACTCCCCATATGTACCCAGGTTGCACCCACAATTATAGGCTGTCCCTGTCTGCAGCCATTCCACACATGCTTGCCAAGTTTCCTGTGTAAAACTTTGCATTATGTATACTACATTCTGCACAAAATGTCAGTGGCTTGCTGTTCTTTTCAAGGCAAAATCCCATTTACATTTTTAAAAGAGAATTCTAAATTTAAAGTCTTTGAATAGGGATGTCAAACTTGCACATATGAGGCCAGGAGGATAACCTGTGAGTTGAGCAGATGTAACAACAGGAGTTGTTAGGCCGCAGCAATTTAAGTGTATGCCCTGTTCACAGGCTTCAAATGCATGTTAATAATCATCATAAATACATAATAACATTATACACTTTCTAATTATCATAAAAAATCTATACAGCTCTATGACCCCAGGCCCAATTACTTTCACACTTTAGGTATATATGGAAGGTACCAAGATTCTGTTTCTAAAAGACTTTCACTAAGCCCCAATTTTGTCATCTGTAAACAGGGTTAATAATACTACTTACCTTACAAAACTGTTATAAGGAATAAATGAAACAATTAATGTGAAGTACTTGCCATATCCCTGCACATGGTAAATGCTTAACAGATACTGGCTATTTTTAAAATGACTATACTTACCAATTGTCTTTATTGTGGCCCCTAGAAAGCTCCAGTCAATTGTAAAACTCAACATATTTTCAACCTCTTCATTGGGTATTTCCTCTACACCTAAACAGTGACAAAGTCTGTCAACCCTCTCCCCTAACCGGATGTCAAATCTGTACCTTCACTATCACTGCCTTAGTTGAGTCTCTCATCAATTTTTGCCAGGGTCAATATTTACTGACTGCAATTCATTGTGAAAGACAGACTGAACTCACCAGATCAGGAGGAGTGGCAGAAACAGCTAGGGGCAGGCTTGCATTCCAAGCAGTGAGAAAGCAATATGCAAAGGCACGCCACCTACCGCCACCAAGGAATTAACTTATTAGAGAAGTCTGTCTTTTAGCTTGTACAAATCCTGGGTACCCGAAGGAGGAGGCAGACAAGGAGGTAAGCACCAGGCTGAGCTGAGTCATGGTCTTGTGCACTGGACAGAGACTTTTTTGGTAACCAATGGAAGCCACAGAAGGATTCTTAGAGGGTGGAAAGACTGCCATCTGTGTTTTACAACAATCACTCAGGTATAATGTGCTTAAAAATGTACTCTGTGCAATGGCAAGGGAGTACCAAGGCAGCAGATAATTTTCAACCCCTTAGAAGTTAAAAACCTCATTATGGAGTCAAGATTTATACAGAGTGAAGTATTGAACAAGCCAGTAGAACAGAAAAAGCGTTAAGAAGAATCACAGCTGTTAGGGATGAATGTGTCATAGACATATGTTAGGAGAGACCTAAGTAAGAAGTGGGCCACAGGGGTTACTGAAGGACATGTAGGATATAAATAGGCAGAGAAGAGAAAGGACATTCTAGGTAGAATAAACTGTTTAAACTATTTTGAACCAAATCCCAGCTGAGCATCATAATAACCAGACTCATCTTGCTAATCTATAGGGACAGGAAAATAGAAGACAGTCAGCATTATAACAGTATTCCTGGAACTCACTAAACATAAAGCTGGCCAACAACATTACGGAAATAGTGAAGGGCAACTAAAAACAAAAAACTGAGAGACAAATAAGTATTCTAGATGACCCTATTTTTCAAAACCCCTCAAAATTATCTCCATAGCTTAAGCCACAGGCCACTTCGAAAGCAGAGATGCAACGTCTTTGTTAAGAAGCAAGAGTTCAAACTTTTAGCTTTAAGTAAGTCACTGTAAAGGGCTCCCAATATGTCAGTTTGCTGCTCCATTAGACTGGAGGAGGTACAGGGCTTGCTGAGATCACAGCTTTACCTCTGGACTTGTTAAGAGACACAAGTTAGACTCCCTTAGAAGCAAACTGGTTCTCTGCACCCCAGGGACCTCAATAAAGACAGAGATCTGCGGGCTGAGGTTGGTTATCAGCCCCTACTTCATCATCACTTTCTCTCACTCCCTTGGTTCCTTTCTTCTCTCTAAACTTACCCTTTTTAACTACCTCCCATTCCTATTGTCCCTTCCAATTCATTACTATTACAAAAAGGAAACTGATAAACTAAAAAAGTAATTGTGGTTCCCGCATTATGTCTTAGATACTGTCATGATACTAACTCGATTTTTAGAGGAATCCTGTGAAGTAGGTATGTTATTATTCTCATTTTACAGATGATAAAATAAGTACTGTTTATCATCTATAGAAAAGTAATGTGACCCGAGTCACTTAACAAGAGTGGCAGAGTCAGGATTTAAACTTATGCTATCTGATTCCAGAGTTTATCTACTTAGGCAAATGTAATTCTACCTTTCATACTGAAATGTTACTTTACCCTTCTAAAGAACAAAGAATCCCTAGTTCTTAGGAAAAATCAGAAGGTAGAACACAAACAAATTCTTGCTATTATATTATGGTATGTTCTAAATAAACCCAGGCCAATAAAAAAAAAAATCCAGGGATCATGTCAGTATACCACACAGTTGCTAGCAACTAAAACACAGTGGCTGGCCAACTTACATGATGACCTCAACTCCAGAAAGATGCTTCAGAATCGATAATCTCTCTTTACAACAATTGGCATCTTTTCAAAATGACTTATCCCCATGTCAAAAGTTAGGAGATGGCCAGGAGTTAGAGAGCGGCCTGGCCAACATAGCAAAACCCTAGCAGTACTAAAAATGCAAAAAAAAAAAAAAAAAAGCCAGGTGTGGCACTGCACACCTGTAGTCCCAGCTACTTGGGAGGCGGAGACAGGAGAATCACTTGAACCCGGGAGGTGGAGGCTGCAATGAGCCAAGATCATGGCCACTGCACTCCAGCCTGGGCAACAGAATGAGACTCTGTTTTAAAAAATAGAGGGGATCAGGAGAACTAATGAGTTCAGTCTGTCACTTATTAGCTAAGTAATCCATGGAAAAATTCCCATAACTTAATCGATTTAAGATAACTATTCTTTTTTATAATATAAAACATGGGGATAATAAGAATATTTACACTATTCACACTAACTGAAGACTATTGGTCAAATCATATATATATGAAAGCATTTTGTAACCTGATAAAATACAAAAATCATTCTTTTTTATTATTATTTAAGGTGTAATCAATTCCCAGTCAGGACTGTTTCAGAAATAGGGAAATATATCTATGCCCTTCATCTAAATCGATTTTAATGCCATAAGCAAATGAGTAATTACCCAGGCTAAATACCAAGAGATGATTCAGAGAACTGTGAGAACCTTGTGGAAATACAGTTCTGTTTCTGGGAATAAGCAATGAGCTCATTAGCCATGTGTGGCGGCATACACCTGTAGTCCCAGCTACTCAGAAGGCTGAGACAGGAGAATCACTTGAACCCAGGAGGTGGAGGCTGCAATGAGCCAATGCCACTGCACTCCAGCCTGGGCATTCTGTTTCTGGGAATAAACTCAGTCCAGCATCAAAGAGTTATTGATGTACCTCAACGCAGTTTAAGACATGCCAATGGAAACAGTTGGGACAAAATAAACATACTAATGGGAATTTATAAATAAATCTAAGAATTATCATTCCTAATTTTGAGCCTTTTTTTTGGAGACAGAATCTCGCTGTGATGCCCAGGCTGGAGTGCAGTGGCACAACTGCAGCTCACTGCAACCTCCACTTCCCAGGTTCAATCGATTCTCCTGCCTCAGCCTCTCAAGAATCTGAGATTACAGGTGCCCGCCACCACGTCCAGCTAATTTTTTTGCATTTTTAGTAGAGACAGGATTTCACCATGTTGGTCAGGCTGGTCTTGAACCCCTGACCTAGATGATCCACATGCCTCAGCCTCCCAAAGTGCTGGGATTATAGGTGTGAGCCACCGTGTCTGGCAATTTTGAGCCTTTTTAGGTGACTCCAGAGACTGCATAATAAGCTTAGTTATAGATGTCATGGGAAGCTGGACAGAAGGAAAACCAGAACCTAGGCCTTACACACACAGCATGCACCTGCGCTTACTCAAGTGCTTACTCAATGTAGCAAAAAACACAAGTGTTCCAAGGGATCAACCATAAAAGAAACTGCCACACATCTAAAAAGCATGTATATATAACCCTTCTCTTTAAAGGTTTTTTGTGTTGTTAATGATCACTTAATTTACTTAATGGTTAACTAAAACAGTATTTTACTTGTAGACTACATAAATTCCTAAAGTCATATTAGGCTAAACAATTTTCCTATTTTTGAGCTATCATAGTTTCTATTAGCATCAGAATCACTCTTATCTCATATTTTCTAGCTTATTCTAATTATAACTAACACAAAGAAGGCAAAAGAGGTAAATGGGAAAAGAGGGAGCGATGCCTTGATCAACACCTTGGCAACAGCAGGTTCATAATCCATTATGTGTATGTATCTCAACCAAGACTCAAGGAACAGTTCATATGTTTCTGGGAAAGAAAAACGCAAGGCCTGGCATGGTGGCTCATGACTGTAATCTCAACACTTTGAGAGGCCAAGGTACAAGGACTGCTTGAACCCATGAATTTGAAACTAGCCTAGACAATAAGGCAAGACCCCATCTCTACAAAAAAAAATAAGAAAATTAGGTAGGTGTAATGGCTCATGCCTGTAATCCCAGATACTCAGGTGGCTGAAGGGGGAGGACTGCTTAAGGCCAGGAGTTGGAGGCCACAGTGAGAGCTATGATCATGCCACTATACTCCAGCCTGGGTGGCAAAGCAAGACTATCTCAAAAAACCAACTAACCAAACAAACACCCAAGTAAATGTTCTTGAGACCATATGCTACATTTATACATGTATATGTACATGTGTGTGTATATGTGTGTGTGTGTGTATATATGTCACATCATTTTTTCCCAACTCAATAAGGACAAATTTCTGTGTTGTGAATCACTTAACAATAGGTTTTCTAAGTTATTTTCTTGCCTGTCACAAGTCCTGGGAGCTACTGCTTCCTGGGTATCTACTGAGGTCAGGCGCTCTGCATACACATCTTCATTTGACTTTCAGGACAGCCCTGGAGGGGGAGCGTGGTAACCTCCATTTTACAGATCAAGGAAGGGCACAGGGAGAGTGGGGAACAAGTCTAAAGCACACGTCTACTAAGGAGCAGAGCTGGATTTGAATTCAGGTTTGCCAGATTCTAAAGCCCTCTCTATTAATCCCCATGTATTTCTATTAATTAATTTTCAATCCCCAAATATCAACCTCAACTTCAAATTCTTAGTTTCTACTGTTTCTTCAGTCTTCAGAAAGCTACTACATGCAGGCACACAATCTAAAAACAAATGATTATGACTGGATACTACAGGTATTATCCAAATGCATGTGCTTATCAAACTTCAAATCTAGTAATAAATAATTCTTTAAACCATCATATAAAGTCCAGACTTTTGGGCAAGAAAGGTCTTACATTGATATTTTCTAATTGTAGTAGATGTACTGTATAATACGACTTCACATCTTCTGACAAGAGCTTCACACTGAATCCTGTTTCTTTAAACAGCATCTCTTGGTCATCTGTTGGCCAGTACTGTGCACATTTAACCTAAATTTAGAAATATGTATAGGATTTTTTTTTTTAGTTTATAGATACCATGAAACCATAAAGTTAAAAAATGAAAACAAACCACACATGTACATGCTATATTTTTACAAGTACCCAAAACTAATAAGTCACTATTATATTCTATGCTTAACATATTAGTAAGATCGAAATTTTATAGCTGGGTGCAGTGGCCCACACCTGTAACCCTAGTCTTTGGGAGGCTGAGGTAGGTGGATCACATGAGATCAGGAGTTTGAGACCAATCTGACCAACACGGCAAAACCCTGTCTCTACTAAAAATACAAAAATTAGCTGAGTGTGTTGGCAGGCACCTGTAATCCCGGCTACTCAGGAGGCTGAGGCAGAAGAATTACTTGAACTTGGGAGGCAGAGGTTGCAGTGAGCAGAGATCATGCCACTGCACTCCAATCTGGGTGACAGACCAAGACCCATCTCGGGGAAAAGAAAAAAAAAGATTAAAAATTAAAAAAAAATTTTTTTTTTTGAGACAGAGTCTTGCTCTGTCACCCAGGTTGGAGTGCAATTGCATGATCTTGGCTCACTGCAACCTCTGCCTCCCAGGTTCAAGCAATTTTCCTGCCTCAGCCTCCCGAGTAGCTGTGATTACAGGTACCCACCAACACACTCAGCTATTTTTTTGTATTTTTAGAGAGATGGGGTTTCGCCATGTTGGCCAGGCTGGTCTTAAACGCCTGACCTCAAGTGAGCCACCCACCTCAGCCTCCCAAAGTGGTAGGACTACAAGCATGAGCCACCATGTTTGGCCTTATAAAGCATTTTTAAAGTGTTCCTGTAACTTATAAACTAAAAAAGCCACAAATAGATATCGTATTCATTAAATAAAAATTTATCATTTTTAAAGCATGATTACTATGTTTTAACATCATAGGACATTCATTTTATGTTTCTAAAATTATCATACCCTTGCAACAATTTTATCTTCAAAATAAATGTTGCCAAAGAGGTTTTATTTTACAAGTATTTGCCATAAATGCCTATGAATCTGCTACTCAATATTCCATCTAGGGCCAGGCACATGTGACTCACGCCTATAATCCTAGCACTTTGGAAGGCTGAGGTGGGTGTATCACTTAAGCCCAGGAGTTCAGCCTGGGCAACATGGTGAAAGTCAGCCAGGGCAACATGATGAAATCTTGTCTCTACGAAAAATGCAAAAAATAGCCGCATACGGTGGCGCACCCCTGTAGTTCCAGCCACTCAGGAGTCTGAAGTGGGAAGACAACCTGAACATGAACAGCCAAGGCTGCACCACTGCCCTCCAGCCTGGATGACAACACTGAGACCCAGTCTCAAAACAAACAAAAAAAATGACATCCAGAAATAACATTATGTATTTGCTTACTAAAATTAAAGTGGGGGAGAGAATGAGAAGATAAGCCCTTTTTACCTAAGTAGCTACATTTGGCAGAACTACTGATAAGAAATTAAAATCTGTGACAATAAACACATCTTCCCAAATGCCAAAGTATGAAGCCAGCAGACTGAAGCAAGGTGAAATAGTCATTTCACTAAGACCAGAAAAAGTTATTTTTTAAAAATGGCCATATCTCTTTTTCCAATTCACAAACAGCTACAAACAATAAAAATTCCTCCAAAACCAGTAACTACTATGAATTAATACTTCAAAAGGTGCTAAAAGACAAATGATATAAGAAGCAAAAGAGTATAAATAAGAATTAGAACAACTCAGAAACAAGGTGACAGAAGATAGAAAAGTTCAAATAATGAGGATTAAACTAGAAGGAAAAGAGGAATAAGTATAATAGATAATAATACCTTAAAAGGAAAAGAAAGATTTTTTTTTTTTTTTAGAGAGAGACAGTCTTGCTCTGTAGCCTAGGTTGGAGTGTAGTGGGGTGACCCTGACTCACTTCAGCCTCAAGCAGTACCCCAGCCCCAGCTGGGACTCCAGGTGCATGCCACCATGCCTGGCTACTTTTTTGTACTTTTTGTAGAGGCAGGGTCTCACTTTGTTGTTGAGGCTAGTTTCGAATTCCTGGGCTCAAGTGATCCTCCTGCCTCAGCCTTCTAAAGTGCTGGGATTATAGGTGGGGGCCTTCAAACTCGGCCAGAAAAAAAAAATTAGGTAAAACAGAAATAGAGAGATGGATGGGCAAGGTGGCTCACGCCTGTAATCTCAGCACTTTGGGTGGCTGAGGTGGGTGGATGACAAGGTCAGGAGATAAGAGACCATCCTGGCTAACACCGTGAAACCCCATCTCCACTAAAAATATAAAAATTAGCCAGGTGTGGTAGCGCACGCCTGTAGTTTTAGCTACTTGGGATGCTGAGGCAGGAAAATCCCCTGAACCTGGGAGGCGGAGGTTGCAGTGAGCCAAGATCACACCACTGCACTCCAGCCTGGGCGACAGAGTGAGACTTGGAAGCAAAAAAAAAAAAAAAAAGAGAGAGAGAGATAAACAGGATTAGAGAGAATGTGACAAATAAAATAGGCAAGGAAAATCCAACACATGTCTAATAGGAAGACTCAAAGAACACTAAAGCAAGCAAGGGAGCAGAACAAATACTAAGGATTGTAATTCAACAAATATTTCTTTTAAAAAAAGTATTTAAAAAATAAGAAAAAGGTATTTGAAGTCAAACACTCAAGAAGGCATCATGCACCAGGAAAAAGTGACCCAGAATGACAGATCACTAAGACATATTTTTGGTAAAATCAGAAAAAAAAAAATTATTTGTGTAGTGTAGGTAAAAAGAACAAGAGACTTATAAAGGAAATAAAATAAGATATCCATTAGACTTTGGTGGAATACCAGAAGGAAATGGAAAAATGTTTACGTTGTTCAAAGAATAGCATGTGAGCCAAGGATTTTATATCCTGGCAAACTGACTTTCAGATATTACAACAGCAAATGAACCATCACTGACATGTAAAAAATCAGAGACGCCGGGTATGGTGGCTCACGCCTGTAATCCTAGCACTTTGGGAGGCCAAGGTGGGTGGATCACCTGAAGCTGGGAGTTCAAGACCAGTCTGACCTACATGGTAAAACTCTGTCTCTACCAAAAATACAAAAAAGTAGCCGGGCATGGTGGCACATGCCTGTGATACCAGCTACTTGGGAGGCCGAGGCAGGAGAATTGCTTGAACCCAGGAGGCAAAGGTTGCAGTGAGGGGAGACTGTGCTATTGCACTCCAGCCTGGGCAACAAGAGCAAAACTCTGTCTCAAAAAAAAGAAAAAAAAAAATCAGAGACTATAATGCCCACAAGTCCCTCCTTAGGATCCACTAAAGAATAAGCTATAATCAGAATGACTGGAGAGACAGCAACAAAGATTGATGATGAACGTTTAATAATACTTGTTTGTAGAACTAAGATTCTACAAGAGATGCAAGGGAGAGACTAGTTTGTAAAGTACAACTTAGAAACACCAGGAAGAGAATGAAAAAATATATCAAAAATTATAAACCATTTTCAGCTGGGCTCAGTGGCTCACACCTGTATCTCAGCACTTTGAGAGGCTGAGGCAAGCAGATCACAAGGTCAGGAGTTCAACACCAGTCTGGCCAAGATGGTGAAACCCCATCTCTACTAAAAATACAAAAAATCAGCGAGGAGTGGTGGCATGTGCCTGTAATCCCAGCTACTCAGGACGCTGAGGTGGAGAATTGCTTAAACTCGGTAGGCGGAGGTTGCAGTGAGCCGAGATCAGGCCACTGCACTCCAGCCTCGGTGAAAGAGTGAGACTCCGTTTCAAAACAAAACAAAACAAACAAACAAAAAACCATTTTCAGTAATTATTTTGGTAGTAGATGATATCATGATTATGGTTATGTTTTGTATGTGATATGGGAAGAAGGAAATGAATCATTATAAGATCGTTTACATTTCTCATATCTTTGAGAAGCAGGATTCTTGGTATGAAAAAGGGAATAGCAGATATAAGATGGAAGGAGCTAGGCAACTGTTATAGTCCCAAATTTAAATTGTAAATATCATTATGAACTCTTCTGGTATGTTATCTTAATATATACATATTGTTCCTTAGTTTTGTCCACTGAAAAGTCCTAAAAACAATGTCCAGTCCAATAGCAATACATATCCTTACTTTTGTTGTGTGAAATACTATTGCCCATTGAAAGAAACCAAAGCTCCTTAGAGAAATGGCTGGTTCCAGGTCTAGGTGGCAAGTTTAAGATGAGTCTGCAATGAGACTGCAATACTCAGTCATTCCACAGAGCAATAATAAAAAAAAATTTTTTTTTTTGAGACAGGATCTCACTCTGTCACCCAGGCTGGAGTGCAGTGGCATGATCACAGATAACTGCAGCCTCAACCACCTGGCCTCAAGCAATCCTCCTGCCTCAGTCTCCCAGGTAGCTGGAACTACAGGGCACATGCCACCATGTCCAACTAATTTTTGTATTTTTTGTAGAGACAGAGTTTCACCAAATTGCCCAGGCTGGTCTCAAACTCCTGGGCTCAAGTGATCTGCCTGACTCGGCTCCCCAAAGTGCTGAGATTACAGGTGTTAGCCACAGCACCCAGCCAAGGAAACTAAGAAAGGTTTGTTAAAAAAGACTTAGGGAGGGGTGAGGTGGCTCACACCTGTAATCCCAGCACTTCGGGAGGCTGAGGTGGGCAGATCACTTGAGGTCAGGAGTTAGAGACCAGCCTGGCCAACACAGTGAAACTGTCTCTACAAAAATACAAAACTTAGCCAGGCATGTGGTGGGTGTTGTAATCCCACTTACTCAGAGGCTGCAGCAGAAGGATCGCTTGAACCCAGGAAGCAGAGGTTGCAGTGAGCTGAAATAATGCCACAGAGCAAGACTGTCTCAAAAAAAAGGATTCAGGACCGAACCTAAATAGATTGCTGTTAGCCAGTGACAGGACAATTTGATCAAAAATAAGAAAAATAACTGCAAAGGAGTGAAATGAATCCAGTATGTTTAAATCCATAATAATTCATCTATTCCTGCCACTCTCCACCAAAAAACTCCTAATCGGTCATCTGTTGAGGAGAGATGACCTCAATAGGGAATAAACACGTTTTGGAAAATTGCTTTTAAGTGGTTCACTAGAATGGGAAGTTTCTTTTTATAGAATAAACATTCCAAAAAAACCGAAGAAGTAATGACAGAATTGAATTATCACCATCTTTAACCCCTAATGAATTAAGGAGCTGAGTACTGACCAATAATGGCTGTTAATGTAATAAAAAGAACAATAATCAGACATTATGGGTCTCTTGATGAATAACACATTACCCACCACCTGTGAAGTAATCATCCCCCAAATAATTAAACCTGACTCTTGTTAACCATCTAGGTCCAACCACCATAAACTTGATTTCTAAATTCTGGTGGCAGTGTTATCTTATTATAATTATACTCCAAAATGGGAAAAATAAAATGTGCAAATCATTTAGTCTGCAATGCTGCTCAAACTGACAATGTCATAAACCTTAACTTTTTTTTTAATGGAGTCTCACTCTATTGCCTAGGTTGGAGTGCAGTGGTTTTGAGATGGATTCTCACTGTTATCTAGGCTGGAGTGCAGTGACAATCTTAGCTCACTGCAACCTCCACCTCCCAGGTTCAAGTAGTTCTCCTGCCTCAGCCTCCCAAGTAGCTGGTATTACACCTGGCTAATTTTTGTATTTTTAGTAGAGATTTCATCATGTTGGCCAGGCTGGTCTGGAACTCCTGACCTCCAGTAATCTGCCTGCCTCAACTTCCCAAAGTGCTGGGATTATAGGTGCAAGTCACCGTGCCCGGCCTAATCCTTAAATGATATTGAAGATCAGGAAAAACCATTGTAAATGACTATGCTGACACTGCTGGAAATTCTGGCATGTCATTGCTATATCCTGATTAGAAGTGGATTAGGAAATTTTCATCATCATTAAAAACCAGCAATTACGAATGCAGAATAAAGTAAGAAATCTGAAGTAGAACAGAACAAGATCTTAAAGCTGGAAGAGACCCTTATAGACAGTACTTCCCAGGCATTCTAAAGATCTAGTTATCACTGCTAGTCAGTATTTATTCCATTATATTTCTGTCTTGGAGATGAGAGAACTGTTATATAAATACTTAAGGGAAAAGGATATATGAGTTTTTCTGGTCATAAACATTTTGACCACCAGCCTTTAGCAACGAAAAGCAGCTTTAGGCCCAATATAACTCCTTAGCAATTAAAGGCCAAAACTAAGAAATACTGGCCTGAAAATGACAATCTTTATATGCTAATGATCACATACAGTATACTAAGTTGTAAATATTAACTATAACTCACCGATTCTTTCTCCACTGTGCGGTTCAGCATGACAACTGCTTTGGTCTTCTGCTGCCAAACCATAAGCCAGAAATGGCAGCATGTGTTAGGAAGTGGACCCTATGAGGAGAGAGGAGAGAGAACAGATGAGGAAAGGAGATAGAGCAAGGCTCCAGGAAGGCCTCATCAAGTCTGCTCCTGGCATGTTACAAGGCAGACAGTGGACGGGCTTATAAGAAGTAAACCAGGACTTCCAATTCACCTGATTTCAAAAACAGGTCTGTGCCAGTTAGGATTTTTGGTTATAAATGATCAAAACTGACTTTTATTTTCTTAGGCAAAAAAGGAATTGTTTAAGATATCAGGTGGCTTTCAGAGTTGAGAACTAGAGAGCCAAGCTTGGGTAGAAACCAAGGCACAGGCAAGGTCCTGCTCCAAAGAAAGTCAACCTGGGACACTGCTCTTGATACTGTCACTAATATCCTCTTGTTTTTGCTGGCACTGCCATATGAAGGTGGCTGTAGTACTGACGTATAATCTATAGGCGAAGCAGAGACAAAAATCACAGTAGGAGTATCTGACTGATCATGTTCTAGCTGCAAAGAAGGTAGACAAAGGAAATTTCTGTTCTCTTCATTTTCTATAGCAAAAAGAGAAGACCTGCCTCCCACACATCATAGAAGACCCATGAGGAAAGAAGTCTGTACCATCAATGGCCAACCAACCAACTCAAGTCAGCTACAGAAAGATTTCTAGAAAAACTAGGAATCATTCAAGTACCTGAACCACAATGAAACCATTAATCTACAAATGTACAGTATGTACGGCCTCAGTGGAAGAATATTGGATAGAGTTTAAAAAGGTCAATAGTCTATGTTACAACAATGCCATGGGGATAAAAGCAAAATATTTACATACTTCCAATTGCCTTCGCTTTTTAATGATAGCATAGGGTAAAAGAAAGGACTAAGCGATGAAAAGTCTATGCACAAATTTTAACTAGTTTTAAATGAGAAGGTTAAAATGAAATTTAGTTTTGCTATACCTAAAATAACTCTGAATATGCATTTAACTTACATGGAATGCGGCAGAGTGGTAACAGGAGCAGAGCCAAGAGTGGGGGCCAGGGCTGCCCAGAGCTTCAGACCCACATGCAACAAGGGGGTTAGGGCGGTTCTAGACCACTTTAAAAAGCATCTTTTTTTGTTGTTTTTTTGAGATGGAGTCTGTCACCTGGGCTAGAGTACAGTGTTGTGATCTCGGCTTTCTGCAACCTCCTCCTCCCAGGTTCAAGCAAGTCTCCTGCCTCAGCCTCCCAAGGAGCTGGGATTATAGGCACCCACCACCACACCTGGCTAACTTTTCTATTTTTAGTAGAGACGGGTTTTATCATGTTGGCCAGGCTAGTCTTGAATTCCTGACCTCAAGTGATCCACCTGCCTCAGCCTCCCAAAGTGCTAGGATTACAGGTGTGAGAACAAGTGTCCAGCCAACTAAAAGCATCTTTAGGCCTGGTGTACTCCCTGATATACAGCAGATACTCAATAAATATTACTTAAATGAATAAACCAGGGTTAAGTTGTAAAAATGCTAAAAGTCTACTGAGGATCCTGACAAACTACAACCTACTATTTGAGAACGGTGTTTTCCTCACTCACCAGATTTTTCTATTACTTGATCTGCTTCCAAAATAAAACATACAGTCTAAAGGTAAAAACAGCAATGAGGAAATCCCCAATAAAATGAATGCCCTTTTCTTTAATCTAAAAAAAAGAAAAAAAAATGGATATAGCAATTTGCCAGTGATGTCACTCCTTGGTATGTACACACAATTACACCCCATGCCATTCCACTGGTGATTCTAAACTAAATAATAAACAGGAACACAACTGTTATAGTATAAAGGACACGGTTTGTTTGTTTTTCCAAGACAGA
Organism: Callithrix jacchus; assembly: GCF_049354715.1. NCBI lineage: Eukaryota > Metazoa > Chordata > Mammalia > Primates > Cebidae > Callithrix > Callithrix jacchus. Next base: position 49,653,743 of record NC_133514.1, on the reverse strand, counting down.
GTCTCACTCTATCACCCAGGCTGGAATGCAATGGCACGATCTCAGTTCACTGCAATCTCTGCCTCCCAGGTTCAAGCAACTCTCCCTGCCCCAGCCTCCTGAGTAGCTGGGATTACAGGCATGCACCACTATGCCCGGCTAATTTTTGTAGTTTTAGTAGAAATGGGGTTTTACCATGTTGGCCAGGCTGGTCTTGAACTCCTGACCTCAGGTGATCTGCCCACCTCTACCTCTCAAAGTGCTGGAATTACAGGCGTGAGCCACCGTGCCCTGCCACAGGTTTTTATATCAGAGGGACAGAGATTCACATCTCAGCTCTTCCATTTACTAGCAATGCTACCAATTTTCTTCATCTGCAAAATAGACATAATATACCAAGGAGCTGACTTTTAAAAAATACTAATTCATAAAACTAAGAAGAAAAAGATGTTTGAAATAATAATCTACAAAGGACAATCAGAAGAGCTGGGGTAATAAGCATTTCGCATCTCTAGTTTTCTATATCCCCCATTCCAAACAACCTGCCAAGTACAAGGGCAAGAGCTAGACTGAGATGCAAACTTGGCTCTCGATCAGCTTGCAAAGGAGGCAAGGAGAAGTATTTGTATGACTAATGGACACAGTTAAGTACCACAAAATTATGGGTAAATTAAACCACCAGGTCTTAGGGAGCAGGAAAGGCTGGGAAGGAAACTACAGAAGAATCTCAAAAAAGGTCCTAATACAGAGAGGGAATGCAGAAGAATGGGAGGCTGAGGTTGTAGTGAGCTGAGATCGTACCACTGAACTCCAGCCTGGGCAACAAGCATAAGGCAAAGTGCATGAAAATTTAGGGCATATTTGGGAAAAGACAAATAGATCCATGAGGTGGAAGTGGAGGGATGTAGTAGGCAACTACACCACTAGAGTGACAGGGATGGTGGCAAGGGGAGACCTTAAAAAGCTGCTGCAATAGGACAAGTGTAATTGAAGATTGCTCTGAAAAAGGGCAGGGGCAACAGAAGATCAGAAAGAACTTAGCAGATGATGAAGACAGTTTCAATTCCAATGAAAAAAATAGGAAGGCAACTGGCTTGGTAAAAAAGACACAGAATGTGCAGATCTCGAAATCCAGTAAAAATATCCAATAGAGACCTGGAAAATATGTAGAGAAATTCAGGAAAGAAGAAAAATCCAGACAGGCTTCTGAGTTCTTACATTAAATATGCAGGGCTCCTTCAGGACACACACAGCGATAAGAGGTTCAAAAACAATCACTAGGAGGCTGGGCGCGGTGGTTCAAGCCTGTAATCCCAGCACTTTGGGAGGCCAAGGCAGGCGGATCACCTGAGGTCAGGAGTTAGAGACCAGCCTGAGCAACATGGTGAAACCTTGTGTCTACTAAAAAATAGAGAAATTAGCCAGGTGTGGTGGTGAGCACCTGTAATCCCAGCTACTCGGGAGGCTGAGTCAGAAGAATCACTTGAACCTGTGAGGGTGAGGTTGTAGTGAGCTGGGTGACAGAGTGAGACTGCCTCAAAAAAAAAAAAAAAGTTATTTAACTACTCTGGATCTCCTTAGATTCGTCATGTATAAAATAAAGGCAATACTATTTTACCACAGAGGGTTGTCCTATGGTTTAAATTATACAAAGCATGTAAAAAAAAGTCATTCTGATTCAAGTTAGGTTTTCAAAAATCTAAATATTATGGTGTATCTTTTGAATATTTAAAAATCTTCAGGGAGAAATGACTGCATGTTAATTAAGTCTTTATTACGTAATGAATAAACAGTAGCTGTGGATACACAAAAATCTCTCCTATTATCTTAGAATGGAAGGAAAGTCATGGTTATACACGGGTGTGGCTGATAAGCTCAGAGGCAATAGGGCAGAAGGCTTTAGCTCCTTTAGGGAGCACAGGGCCTTACAGCTGGGCCTCTGGAGCACCTAGTCTCAGCACCCACACAGGTCCTCGAAGACGACCAGAAACAGCTAGGGCTTGGCATACTCTCTGAAGATATATGTGAGGCAGGGGGAGGAACAGAAGAGCCGTCCAGGACCTCTGGTTTCCCCACAGGGTATGGGAAGAGAAACAGAAGAAGCTAAGAAGAATTAGCAGAGCTCTGTGTCAGATAAAACATGAGGAACACAATCTGCCCAAATAACTGGCCTAAGCCATTTCATAAGAATTTTCCTTCACAGAACAAATAATATAAAAAATAACTTGGCTTTTACCTTAAATACTCAAAGGTGCAAAACTTTATAATGTCCATAATTTATTACATCGCCAGAAAAAACTGAAATAGCATTTCATTTCCAAAAGAAGTCAAGATATACTTTTACCTATGATTTAAAGCAGAACAACCACAAACACATCATTTTCAGGCATTTGCTTGGTATTGTACTACTTACCTGTGTTAAGATGTAACTCCTTTGTGCCTCTTCTATGTCAATTAAGCTGGCATTAATATAATCATTCTCGGCATTTTGCAGTTTAACACGACTGTGATCATCTGAAAATAGAGAATGATAAACCACAACTGTCATTTCAAACCTACTGTTTTTAAAATCTCTATATTAATTATTCTAGGTATTTATAATAGGATAGAAGAATTAAGAAAAATAAATTAGCATCATAGGAGAGTTCAGACAAATCCTAAATTATTCTATGCTTTTTTTTGTAGGGAGTATAAAATGTAATCTTGTTTGTTACTATAGTGCTGGAAGGGAAGTGCTTCTGTTTGTAACACATTAGCTGTTGTGACTTGAAAAAAATCACATAGTAAACATAGTAAAATGAATAAAGTACTTACCTTCTTAAAAGTAAAAGGATAATTCAGATTCTTGGTACCTAAGAATTCATCAGTCTACCTACAAAATGATAACTAATCTCAAATAGATGAGACTAGATGTCCAATGTAACTATATTTCACCCTATCCATTTCTCAAAAGATATTAATTCTACCATGTTTAAATAAATTTAGCACTGAACTGTGTTTAGGTTAAATGCTGAAAATATTTAAAGACAGCTGGAAGATTCCAACTGTATTCTTTAAAAGACCACTGAAGCTGGGCGCGGTGGCTCAAGCCTGTAATCCCAGCACTTTGGGAGGTCGAGGCAGGTGGATCACGAGGTCAAGAGATCGAGACTATCCTGGTCAACATGGTGAAACCCCGTCAATACTAAAAATACAAAAAATTAGCTGGGCACGGTGGTGCCCGCCTGTAATCCCAGCTACTCACGAGGCTGAGGCAGGAGACTTGCCTGAACCCAGGAGGTGGAGGTTGCGGTGAGCCAAGATTGCGCCATTGAACTCCAGCCTGGGTAACGAGCGAAACTCCGTCTCAAAAAAAAATAAAGGAGAACGATCCAAGATGGCTGATCACTAACATCTCGGGATTGCAGCTCCCAGTGAAAGCGCAGAGAACAAGAGGACGCCACACTTTCAGACAAATTTTTGTCGCTCACGGAGCAGAAGATTCCCAGTGGAGGAGACGCACAGGTCGCCAGCTTGACTCTTGTGGCCAGCACAGCGGTTTTGCAGGCACCTCAGTGCGGCAGCTCTTGGTGCAGAGTAAAGGACACTGGTTCCCCTTCTGACCGACGTTTGGAGCTCCGGGAAGGCAGACTCGCCTTACGGACTCAAGAAGGAAGCCAGACTGGAGATTCCCGGGCAGAAAAGCACCATCAGCCTTAACGCCGCTGTTTTGGCTGGCGCAGTGGGTTGCTCATATTTTGGCCCTGGGAATTAACAATGTGGACGTCCACTCAGAGACCTAATTTGAAAGTTGATAATTACAAAGACGACAAGTGGATAAATTCACAATGATGGGAAGAAACCAGCGTAAAAAGGCTGAGAATACTCAAAATCAGAATGCCTCTCCCTCTAAAGAGGATCACAGTCCCTCAACAACAAGGGAACAAGGCTTGATGGAGAATGAGCGTATCCCATTAACAGAATCAGGCTTCAGAAGTGGGATAATAAGAAACTTCTGTGAGTTAAAAGAACACGTTGTAGCCCAATGTAAAGAAATTAAGAACTTTGAAAAAAGGTATGACAAAATCCCAATGAGAATAGACAACTTAGAGAGGAATATAAGTGAATTAATGGAACTGAAGAATACAATATGGGAACTCCGAGAAGTATGCACAGGTTTAAACACTCGAATTGCTCAAGGAGAAGAAAGGATATCAGAGGTCGAAGTCCAACTTAATGAAATAAAACAAAAAGACAAGAATAGAGAAAAAAAGGATAAAAAGGTATGAGCAAAGTCTCCGAGAAATGTGGGACTGTGTGAAAAGACCAAATTTACGTTTGATAGGTGTACCTGAATGCGATGGAGAGAATGAATCCAAGCTGGAAAATATTCTTCAGGATATTATTCAGGAAAATTTTCCTAACCTAGCAAAGCAGGACAATATTCAACCCCAGGTAATACAGAGAACACCACAAAGATATTCCTCAAGAAGAGCAACCCCAAGGCACATAATCGTTGGATTCACCAGGGTTGAAATGAAGGAGAAAATACTAAGGGCAGCCAGAGAGAAAGGTCAGGTTACCCACAAAGGGAAGCCTATTAGACTTACAGCAGATCTCTCAGCAGAAACTCTGCAAGCCAGAAGAGAGTAGGGGCTGATATTCAACATCCTTAAAGAACAGAACTTTCAGCCTAGAATTTCATATCCAGCCAAACTAAGCTTCACAACTGAAGGAAAAATAAAATCTTTTATGTACAAGCAAGTACTCAGAGATTTTACTACCACCAGGCCTGCTTTACAAGAGCTTCTGAAAGAAGCATTATACATAGAAAGGAACAACCAGTATTAGCCTTTCTAAAAATATACCAAAAAGTAAAGAGCATCAACATAAAGAAGAATTTACATCAACGAATGGATAAAACAGCCAGTTAACATCAAATGGCAGTAATCCTAAATTTAAATCGACTAAATCCGCCAATCAAAAGATACAGCCAAAACCCAAAGGTATGCTACATCCACACCCATTTCACATGCAAGGATACACAAAGACTCAAAACAAAGGGATGGAGAAAGATTTACCAACCAAATGGAGAGCAAAAATAAATAAATAAATAAAAAGCAGGAGTTGCAATTCTCGTATCTGATAAAACAGATTTTAAAGCAACAAAGATATAGTGGTAAAAGGATCAATGCAACAATAAGAGCTAACGATCCTAACACCCAGATACATAGAGACTTAGACTCAATGAGACAGAAAATTAATAAGGATATCCAGGACTCGAACTCAGATCCGGAACAAGTAAACTTAATAAATATTTATAGAGCTCTCCACTTTAAATACACAAAATATACACTCTTGTCAATACCACATCACACCTACTCATAGGTTTAAATGAAATATTGATTGGCCGTTATTAATACCCATTTTTTGTTAAAATAAAGCAACATTTCCGTTCTCTCTCCCTCTTTTTCTTCCTCTCTTTCACTCCTTTTTTTTCTTTCCTTCTCTCAAAAAAAAAAAAAAAAAAAAAAAATCAACTTGTAGACCTCTAGATCCAGGTCAGCAATGTCTCTCTCACTGCCTGATTTCCTTCCTTCCCTTCTCTCCCTCTCTCCCTCCCTCCCACTCTCCCTCCCTTCCTGCCTTCCTCCCTAAAAAAAAAAAAAAAAAAATTTAAAAAATAAATAAAAGACCACTGAAGATACTTCACTACTTAGACTCTGTTAACAGTTCAGATATATTTCTAGTTTTTAAAAGTAAAAATCTCATAGACTGAGAATTTATGCTAATTTGAATGTGAAATACAAAACATGACCTTATACATTTAGATAGGAAAGGAAGAGAAGCATGACACAAGGAGAAAAAGCCCATGCATAACAATAGAATTAACTCAGAATCTTCAACATACAACTGCTGGATGCATATCACTGAATTGTAAATTGAAAACATGGTGTCTGATGTTTAATTCTAGAGAATGCATACTATTACAAAGTCCATCTCAAAGAAATCTATACCAAATAGCCAGTCTCTCCTTACTCTGAAACTAAAAAAAAGTTTATATTATCGCCATATGAAAGAAAATGTTAAATGGTTTTAGTTTCACACATCAGTTTATCTGAGATGTTTCTGCTGGACTGAATCCAAGACCTCTGTAAATATTACATGTCATTTGCCAACAGGAAAACTAAGATCTTGTTATAGTAAAACACATATACTAGTGTTCTCGGAAAGATGATGTCAACAAGCAGTTTTTTTTAAAGTCATTTTTTTTTTTAACAATGTCATCACACTTTAACTGTTATATTATGTGAAATAATAAAAAGGTCAGCAACCTAATTAAAATAAGACCACATATCTCCTAGACAACATACCAACAAAATAATGCCTGGTTTTAAAATACTACACAATTTTAAAATTAAAGTTCCACTAAAATATCACACCAAAGGAATGTATTTCCTCATGTTATAATCACAGAACACAAACCAAAGGCTACTCCTATCTATTGCACAACTGAAAACATGCTGTAGGAATCCGTAAAACCCGGGAAGGTCCACCTCACAAGGTGCTGGGAATCTGGTTACCCCACATGGCACTACCCCATATCCTTGCCCAGCTATGGAGGAAGTAAAACTGAAGAAAGACCTTCAGCAGTTTGGCTTTAAGAGTATTTGATACCCCACCCTCAGGACTCTGAACTAAAATTCATTGCTCTTTTTTCTTCAATCTGTAAAACATGCACCAGGTGTTACGTCAATGCTCTATAAGCACAGTAACCACACACCAAAAAGCACAGATCCAGTTCTGGGAGGCAGTGAGGAGGAGGGTGCTGCTAGCTGCAGGGCACTGGGTCTGCAGGGCTCGGCCCCGGACAGTGGCCTTGATTCCTGTCTAACATTAATTTATACAGAGTCAGCGGAAGCAAAGGAACAGTGAATTTTCTCAGGGAGTTTTTTAAATTTTGCTATCAGATAATAAATACTAAAAAAGAAAGGGAATCCTTGGGAAAACTCTATAGCTATTTAGAAGTGGCTATAAATGTTGTTTGAGCCTATATTTTCTTCTCAAGGCTCATTAAAAACAAAACTCAAATACCTACATCACTAGATATTATTTTAATTTTTCTGTTCTATTAAGAATAATACATATGTAGGAAAAATGAAAAACACTTTTAAGAGAAAAAATCTTGAAGCAAAAAGGAGAAATAAAACTTTAATATAAATTAAAAATAGTTATTTTAAAAATTTGAAAAGATTAATACAGAATAAAAAGTATATATAACTTTTTGATTTAGAAGAGACTGTAGAGAAAAAACATAACTAAAACACATCACTTTAAAGTAACGCAAAAGACTGTGAATATACACATTACAGGAAATGAAACTATTAAAGCCTTTTTATGAAACTGTGTGACTTTATAACTTACATTCTTTAATGAAGATAACAAAAAAGGGCACTGCCTATTCTCCAATTAAGAATCACAATACACGGTTTCAAGTTTGTGAGAACATATACAGGTTCCCTTACAACTAAGTCACAGGTCTCTTTTCCCTGACCAAATACTATCAGCCAGCCCCAGATCCTGTAAACTAACCACTAAAAACCAAACTTTTGACTTCTTAATGAGAAAACACAGAAAGGTACATCCTTTCTCCTCTTCCATAGGAACCTCTGAAATGAGATTATCACAACAGCAGCATCTCATAACCTTTGGGCTATGTAATAAGTCCCAAAGCCCACAATACTTTACCATCAGCATAAGTCTGGCTACCTCCCTCTTTCCAATCTTTTAAAGGATCCAGTAAAGGGAGAAAAATGAAGCTAGTTCAAACTCTTTTGCATTAAGATACCACAAAAGCAACCAAACCACACTTCCACAGGAAGTCTTATTTTTCAACCTCTACTAGCACCAGTAGCAGAACTATCAAGAAATGCAGTTTTGTTTTTTTTTATACAGGCATCATCTGCCTTAATTCTTGTCACTGAGTTAATGAAGAAATGCAATACTGAAATAGAACTGTGGGTTATAACTTGAATAAAAATTAAACCAATTTCTGACAAGGAGTCCATTCACCTCCTACCCTCAAATAGCGTGTTTTCTGAGAAACAACTCCAACTCTCAAGAAATGACTACTGCTAGTCATGGCTGTGCTGACAATACAGATTAGTTTCCTCTTTCAATACTGTCATCATACGTTAAAAAAAAAAAAAAAAAAAACCACAGGTTTCACCAAATATATCATTATTGTAAAGACATCTCCTTTTGGAAAGTTTTCTAGGTCAAACAGAGAGGAGGATTTGTATTCATTGTAACTGGTTACAATTCATCCTCAACAGGTTACACACTGGCAAAGATTAAGAATCCTTAATTTACAGCCGGGGGCCATGGCTCAAGCCTGTAATCTCAGCACTTTGTGGGGGCTAGACGGGTGGATCACCTGAGGTCAGGAGTTCAAGACCAGCCTGGCCAACATGGTGAAACCCCGTCTCTATTAAAAGTACAAAAACTAGCTGGGCGTGGTGGCAGGCACCTGTAATCCCAGCTATTTAGGAGGCTGAGACAGGAGAATTGCTTGAACCTGGGAGACGGAGGTTGCAGTGAGCCGGGATCAGGCCTCTGCACTCCAGCCGAGGCCACAAGAACAAAACTCTGTCTCAAAAAAAAAAAAAAAAAAAAAAAAAAATCCTTAATTTACAAGTCAGGCAAGAAGACAACCAATTCTAATAGTATAGCATGAACCAGTGACTTTTCCCCTTTAGATGTTCCCATTCTCAACTAAGAGTAATCAGTGCGTTTTCAAATAGTGATGTCCAAGAACTCAAAGCATTTTCTAGATATATCAACTCTCTTCCATTCTGCAAGTAAAATAGTCGAAGAACAAATATACATTCTCTCTCATAAATTGAGCAATGAGCCAAAAACAAAGCTGGCAGGAAACACCAGGTCATCATATACTTCCTCATATTAATGAAGAATACAAACGTTAGTACACATAGAATATTAACATTTTATTTGTGCTGCAAAGAAAATTCTACTTAATGAAAGATTTCTAACTGACCACAAAACCAACCAGAACTACTGTCTAGAATAATTTGGTGTTTACAACATGTCAGGTTTGTGTGACACATGTCATTGGCTACCTCTCACTCCTTACAGCTCTATGAAGTGGATATGAATACAAATCACACTCATCTCACTGTCACTCAAGGAAGTCAAGTCACCAGCGTAACACACTAGAGCATAAAAATGAAACCTAGTTTTGTGCAATTTAAGAGATTACCTATTTCTCACATTCTGCATTCCATGTCTCCCTGATCCATCCAGTTGATGCCTTTACCATCCTTTCCATACACCCTAAGTTCTTGCTGACATCATCTTTCACATTGCTCTCCATTCAGGTGTGATTTCCATCTCCTTTCTCACATAAACTCCACTTCCGTGACGATGCAGTTCATGAGATATCTGCTGAATACTTTCAGCAATCATACACAATTTTTAGTCAACATATTTTAACTTACAGTAAGACACTATTTGTTTGAAGCTTTTAAAAAGGAAAAAAGAAATTCTATTAAGCAGTGACTCTGAGCACTGGTAAGTTATTGCACAAAATATCGTGGGAAGGAGCTTAAGCAGTTGCTGCCTGAATAGGCCTAGTGAGATCAGCAGGAAGGAGAAATTCCAGAAGGCACATCGTAAACAGGAATGAAAGGGAATGGTGTAGTGTGCAGGACTGGCAAATTCAGAAAGGCTGATGAGCTAAGTAGAGAGGTAGGTCCCCAAACACATTAAAGGCAGACCCTGAAAGGCATGTAGTCTGTGCTACAGGCACAGGCTCTGGACAAGCTCCCCATGAAGTTATTTAAAGGACTAATATAAACACATTTGATTTTCATGAAAATAACTCCCAGCAGCATGTAAGATGGACTGAACAAGGAGGAAGCCAAATTTATACACCAATACACTGAGAGCTTAATCAAGAGGTGATGAGGCCTGAATCAAGTAGTGGCAGTGGGAATGGAAAGAGTATTTCCAAGGCAGCACCATATAGCCTTGCTAATAAAGTATACATTGTTTAGGAAATATTTGGTAAGTTCAACCTTTTTCAAATAATAGTTTACTGTCCTTGAAATCATTAGTCTCTCTCAACCCATCATGATTTCAAGATCCTAAACTTGACCAGGACAATGTCACTAATTATATTCTGATTCCACAAATCTCCTAATTGAAAAAGTCCTCTTTAACCTGTCCCCAAGAGTCTGCAACAAAAAGAATACCCAAGAAGTGTCTTTACAAAATAGGTAAAATTCATTAACGTAGTTTGGAAAATGGACATTTTTCCTCTTTGGCAGCTTGTATAAAATAAGGCATACTAATCTTCACCTTAAATTAATCAGTATCTCACCATTTTCTTTCAAACTCAGAATCTCTGCTTCTAGGAGAGGTAGAAACTAAAAAAAAATTGTGGATAGAGAGACATAGGGAAAAGGATTTTACTTTCTTTCTTTTCTTTTTTCTTTTTCAGTTTTTGAGACAGTCTTGCTCTGTCACCCAGGCTGGATGGAGTACAGTGGTGCGATCTCGGCTTACTGCAGCCTCTGCCTTCCATGTAGCTGGGACTACAGACTCGTGCCACCATGCTTGGCTAATTTTTTTGTATTTTTAGTAGAGACAAGGTTTCACCATGTTGGCCAGGTTGGTTTCAAACTACTGACCTCAAGTGATCTGCCTGCCTCCCAAAGTGCTAAAATTATAGGCATGAGCAGCCACGCCTGGCCAAGAATTTTACTTTCATCACATCCAAAGGCCCATGAGACACCACGCAAACAATGAGGACCAAATATCTATATTGGTGATAGAGCAATAAACATAACTAAGTAAAGTATATGGTAATAAATGCTACGAAAAAGATAGAGTAATGGGATTCAGCCCTGGGGAGAGGGGCAAATTACAATTCTAAACAGTGTGGTTAGGGTGGCCCTTGTGACTGCCCACCCAGGGTGGGTCACATGTAAGCACAGACGTCGAAGAGGTCTCATCGGTCTTAAGGATATTGTAGTTAGCAGTGTTCCAAGCGAAGAGAATGGCGAATGCCTTAAGTTGGTACATACCTAACATGTCTTAGGGGCATGACGAATGTGGCTTGAGCCACTAGGACAAAAGCAAGAGGAGCAGTCTGCAGTTTAGGTTTGGAGCATCGAGAAATCTTGTACTGATTCATTTCTCTCACCTTCTAAATTTGCCTATCAGGGAAAAAGGGCTGCAACTTTCCATTTTCTCAGAGTGCCTACCTAGTAGAGTATCATAACAATTTAAGTCAGCAAGTATTCAAACACTGTTTATATGATGAATTTCAGAATACTTTCACATATTCAAATTGCTAAACCTGCTAAAATTTTGTCAGAATGTATAATCCTAGCACTTTGGGAGGCCGAGGGGGATGGATCACCTGAGGTCAGGAGTTCAAGACCAGCCTGGCCATCATGGTGAAACCCCATCTTTAAAAAAAAAAAAAATTGTCAGAATGACAAATCACTATCAATCCATTCTGAAACAAAAGCAGGAAATAAAATGGTGTTAACTGACTTTCTTAAGCATAAACTAATTCAGCAAAAAGGAAAAGCGCAGAAGCCTCCAGTACAGGTATCTGAAATTTTGTGGTGCAGATGAAAAACATGGGTGAGGGGAGGTTTGAGGGATCTAAAGATGTGGATTCTGATCATACCAAACTACATGATTTCAGACATAGCCACGATTTCCCAGAAAAGGGTGACTACTACTTGAGAAACATTATCAGCATCCCAGTCACTGACAGTCCTGTGATAAGGAGTGCTCTGGGGTCTGTTTTCTCGTCTGTCAAAATCAGTGGCTCAATTGGACCAGTCCTTCTTGATTATTTTCACTGGCAGAGCCTCTTTAATACCTTAAGAGGGTATTAAAGTATAAAATTCCTTGGTAATTCCTATTTTACCTTAAAAATTTACAGGAATTTAAAAATTCTACTTGATCATATACCTGCATTTTATTCTACAAACAACCACACCCTCGCCCAATCCTGAATACAGCTGACCGTCCTGGACTCTAGCACTCTCCCTGTACACTTCCGAAGCTCCCTCTTAAGTGCTCTAGGGCAGACCACCCCACCCAAGGTACTGTGGGTGGGGTGTAAGAGGGGTCTCTTAGGGCAAGATTCTGATCAGATTCACTGGCAGAGGGCAGCAGTGGCACCCAGGCCTGGACAGTAGCAGCCTTCTTCAGAGTTAAGCTCTCGGCACCCAGGGACACTGTCCGGTTCACCACAGAGTCCCACTTCTAGCAATGCACTGCCCAGGCCCCCAGTTCCAGAAAGCCATCAAATTCAGATGCGTGAAAAGACACTGATACAATCCGCAGATCTTATTCTGATTTCTCCAGTTCTATAGACACTCATTTGCGCATGTACAGTTCTATGCCATTTTACCAAAAACAAATTAGGATGATCACCACAAGACATACTGATTCCATCAGCACAAAGGTCCTGTGTGCCCCTTAGCAGGCACACTCTTCTCCATTCCACCCCTAATCACGAATCTGCTTTCCCTCTCAAGAATTTCTCACCATTTCAATAATGTTATATACATGGAATCATATACTATGTCATCATTGGGGACTAGATTGTTTTCACCTGGCATAAGTCCTCTGAGAGCTATCCATGTTGTTATATAAGTTTCTTCCTTTGTATTGCTGAGTAGTATTGTGTGGTATGAATGTACCATACTTAACCACTTGAAGGACATGTGGGTTGTTTTGAATCTAGAGCTATCACAAATAAAACTGTTGTGAATATTCATGAACACACTTTTGTGTGGACATATAATTGCATTTCCCTGGGATAAATGCTCAGGAATGCAAGTGCTGGGTAATGTTAGCGAAGTATATATTCCACTTTTTAAGAAACTGCTGAAATGGAAATCTTCCAGAGTGGCTGTACTACTTTATATTCCCACCAGCAGTACATGAGATCCAGCTTTTCTACATTTTTAGGGTATTGTAATCTCTTTACTTGAGCTGTTTTAGTAGGTGTCTAGTGACATCCCACTACCATGATTTTAATTTGTATTTTCCTAATGGCTAATGAAGATTTTTATATGTTCATATGCTTATCTGCCATCTGTGTCATATGTTTTGCCCATTTCCTAACTGAAGTTTTTGTTTCTTTTTACTGTTACATTTTGAGAACTCTCTATATAGTCCAGATCTATGTTCTAGGTCTGATACATGGCTGACATTTTCTCCCAGTCTGTACTCATCTTTTCATCCTCTTAACAGGGTGTTTTCAGGAGCAATAGTTTTTTATTTTGATTTAGCATAATTTATTGATTTTGTTTTTTTTTTTAGTGTTGGGAGGTAGGTCCTAATGGGAGATGTTTAGTTCAAGGGGGTTTATACCTCATTAAGGGCTTGGTACCTTTCTCATAATAATGAGTTCTTGCTCTTCTTTTTTTTTTGGAGAGGAAGAAAAAGAGGGAGAGAGAACGGAAATGTTGCTTTATTCTAAAAATGGGTATTAATAATGGCCGATCAATATTTTGTGTATTTAAGGTGGAGAATGTATATTTTGTGTATTTAAAATGTAGAGCTCTATAAATATTTATTGAGTTTACTTGTTCCGGATCTGAGTTCAAGTCCTGGATATCCTTATTAATTTTCTGTCTCGTTGAGTCTAAATCTCTTTATGGGTCTTATGTATCTGGGTGTTAGGATCGTTAGCTCTTATTGTTGCATTGATCCCTTTACCACTATATCTTTGTTGCTTTGAAATTTATTTTATCAGATATGAGAATTGCAGTCCTGCTTTTTATTTATTTATTTATTTATTTTTGCTCTCCATTTGGTTGGTAAATCTTTCTCCATCCCTTTGAGTCTTTGTGTATCTTTGGATGTGAAATGGGTCTGGATGTAGCACACGGTTAGGTTTTGGCTGTATCTTTTGATTGGCGGATTTAGTCGATTTAAATTTAGGATTACTGCCATTTGATGTTAACTGGCTGTTTTATCCATTCGTTGATGTAAATTCTTCTTTACGTTGATGCTCGTTACTTTTTGGTATATTTTTAGAAAGGCTAATACTGGTTGTTCCTTTCTATGTATAATGCTTCTTTCAGAAGCTCTTGTAAAGCAGGCCTGGTGGTAATAAAATTTCTGAGTACTTGCTTGTACATAAAAGATTTTATTTTTCCTTCAGTTGTGAAGCTTAGTTTGGCTGGATATGAAATTCTAGGCTGAAAGTTCTGTTCTTTAAGGATGTTGAATATCGGCCCCTACTCTCTTCTGGCTTGCAGAGTTTCTGCTGAGAGATCTGCTGTAAGTCTAATAGGCTTCCCTTTGTGGGTAACCTGACCTTTCTCTCTGGCTGCCCTTAGTATTTTCTCCTTCGTTTCAACCCTGGTGAATCCAACGATTATGTGCCTTGGGGTTGCTCTTCTTGAGGAATATCTTTGTGGTGTTCTCTGTATTACCTGGGGTTGAATATTGTCCTGCTTTGCTAGGTTAGGAAAATTTTCCTGAATAATATCCTGAAGAGTATTTTCCAACTTGGATTCATTCTCTTCGTCATATTCAGATACACCACTCAAACGTAAATTAGGTCTTTTCACATAGACCTATATTTCTCGGAGACTTTGCTTATTCCTTTTTATCCTTTTTTTCTCTATTCTTGTCTTCTCGTTTTATTTCATTAAGTTGGACTTCGACCTCTGATATCCTTTCTTCTGCTTGATCAATTCGGCTATTCAAACTTGTGCATATTTCCCTAAGTTTTCATGTTGTGTTTTTCCAACCCATTAGTTCATTTATATTCCTCTCTATATTGTCTATTCTTGTTAGCATTTCATCAAACCTTTTTTCAAAGTTCTTAATTTCTTTACATTGGGTTAGAACAAGTTCTTTTAACTCCCAGAAGTTTCTTATCATCCACCTTCTGAAGCCTACTACTTTTGTTAATGGCACACAGTCCTTTTCCATCAGGGCTTGTTCCGTTGCTGATGAGGAACTGTAATCCCCTGTAGAGGGAGAGGGGTTCTAATTTTGGGTATTCTCAGCCTTTTTAGACTGGGTTTTTCCCTTTGTTATAAATTTATCCATCTGTCGTCTTTACGATTACCACCTTTCTAGTTGGGTTTCTGAGTGGACGTCCAGTTTATTGATTCCCAGCACTGGAATCCGAACAACCCACTGTGCCGGCCAAAACAGCGGCATTAAGACTGATGGTGCTCTTTGCCCGGGAATCTCCTCTCATTTACTCTGCATGAAGAGCTGCCGTGCCAAGGCACTGGCAAAACTACTGCGCTGGCCTCAAGAGTCACGCTGGCGACCCGTGGGGCTCCTCCACTGGGAATCTTCTGGTCTGTGAGTGACGAAAATTCGTCTGAAAGTGTGGCATCCTCTCGTTCTCTGTGCTTTCACTGGGAGCTACAATCCTGAGCTGTTAGCGATCAGCCATCTTGGATCAATCCCCCCCACCCTTTTTTTAAAATTTTTTTTCCCCAAGCATTTATTTTTGGTAAAAGACAGAAAAATTAGTTTTTCTACAAGGAAAATCTGCTTCTAAATAATTTGAAAATCTTGATATGCATTATATATTAAAAAAAGACACAAAAATAACAGAGAAGTGGGAATAACAGATTAGGTACTGTAACTTTATAAAGGTTTGCCTAGATCAAGAAGCAGCACACACACACCTCATCTATGCAAACTAAAAATGTATATAAACAGCACAATAGTGTGATACTGGATCATGATACATTACCTGTACACATAACTACTACTGTTATTAATAAACCTTTGGGACACTCAGTTTTATGCCCAATAAGACATCATTAAGTCTTTAAAATCTTCTCTTCCTCTTTTATGAGAGAGTATTTCTAGACACAAATTTTCCCATCTAATATTCAAATATAGGAAACAGATTCCACAAGGTGCTTTAACTGATGAGACCTCAAGTGCTGTTTTCTCTCTTGAACTTTTGGACAGTAAACAGTCCATGGAGACCACACACAATACTATGACAGAAGAGTTGTTACATTAAGTCTTTTGATGGAAATTGATTGGTGATGAAGCTTTATGACATGCTTGAGCAACGCACTGAAGGGGATCCCATCTGAGTTAATACTTTGTCCAACCACTGCAGAAGTCCATTCAGATGAAGTTCAATCCAGCAAGGAGTACTTGTTACCATCTGCCTTTGGTATTCTGCTCCCCACCCTTTCACAAAACTCATTCTTATGGTGCACATTCTAGTTAGCTGATAGACGGCTTCAAAACCCTGATTAACAGACTGAGCCAGAAGAGCAGCAAATTCCTGGTTGTTGAAGATCTTCAGATTACAGCCTGGTGGAATTTTACAAACCGTTGCAGGGTGCCAGCCATATCTCTGATTACAATTGGGGCTCTGCACAAAGATTGCACTATCACTTAGGCACTCAGCAAAGACTTCCCTACCTATGTAATATAAGTACACTCCTCTTCCTATGTGCCTTCTTGTCATTTCTACTGTGCATTTTGGTTAACATTGGAGAGTAAACCTAAGCAGAACCTCTCTGAATTTGATGGGTCTGTAAAGCCAACTACAGTGAGTGAGGGCTGTGATGCATGGAAGGTTTCTCCAACCCTCTGATTTAATTCATAATATGCTATTGAACACCAAAATGCAGGTTCTGAGTAAGTAACTGGCTGTAAATCCAAGCTATGATTAACAGGGGAAAGAGTAGTAGGAGATAGTTCTGCTGGAGAGCCTGTGTCCATACTTTGATTCAACTGTTGGCACTTGTTTTTCCATCTTCACTGATATATCTAGGAGGCAGCGTTTCTGGAATATAACTCTGTGGCTCAATTCCTGCCGGGAAGTTAGTGTTTTCTGGAATGGAGTGAGTACAGTCATCCAGAGGCGGAAGTTCTGTTAGGATCTCAGTATGTCAGGGCACTAATACTGGAGGCCAAACTGGTGTTTCAACTCTCTGATAGTGGTAAGGGTTTACACATACTTCATCCTTTTTAAGATTAAAAGCATATTCGCAGTTTTTAATTGCCTTGAGTTCATGATGACTGTGAAGATCAGGCCAGCGCCATAATCGGCAATAAATAACATGTGGCAATCCTTTTCAATGGGATACCTGGAGACGACCATCAAGAGACCTGGTTTGTTCTAAGAAGCTGTAAAGGCCTGTTGTATCCCACTGATCTATCATATTTGGTGTACTCAGTCCCAAGATTTCAGAGCAAGTGCTTGGTATGGTAACACGTTTAGTATTATAGTTTTGAGTGGTGATGGCTTTCTCAAGCTCATCTAATCATCCTGTTTTCTTCAGCTTCTTCACCAGACTTTTCACTGCTTTCTCACACCACTTTTCTTCCTGCCCATTCTGCTCTCCTCCGCCTGCTCCTCCAGACGCACCAGCTGACTTCTTCTATCCCAGCAGTCTCTTCACAACTGGCCGCGTGAATGGCAAAATGGATGACATGTTCTTACTAAAGGCAGCAAGCCACAGTAGGAAAACAGCCTCTTGTATCGAACCTGCACAGAGGCACCAGGTCCTGCCCCGTCAGATCCGGGGGGTCCAGGACCTTTTGTTCCTTCCTCTTCCGATGGGATGAAGGGGGCTCCTGGTGGCTGGCGGGCTGCTGGCCCCGCCGATTCGCCGGCGCAGCCCCGGGGCTGGCACCCTGCCTCCCACTGATTGGCGCCTCCAGCCGCCCATCAGGGCGCAAGGCACACTGGCCGAACACCGTGCGGGGCGTGTACGGAAGACAGAGGGAGCAGAGGAGGAAAGGAACGAGGCTGAGTGCCACGGGAAGGGCCAGGGGGCGAGCGGGGCGTGTGGAGTCAATTTATTGATATTTTAAATGAATTGTGCTCTTGGTGTCATAGCTAAGAATTCTTCAGCTGGCTGCAGTGGCTCACACATGTAATCCTAGCATTTTGGGAAGCTGGGGTAGGCGGATCACAGGTCAGGAGATCGAGACCATCCTGGCCAATATGGTGAAACCATATCTCTAGTAAAAATACAAAAATTAGCTGGGTGTGGTGGTGCCTACCTGTAATCCCAGCTACTTCGGAGGCTGAGGCACAAGAATTGCTTGAACCCAGGAAGCAGAGGTTGCAGTGAGCCGAGACTGCGCCACTGCACTCCAGCCTGGTGACAGAGCAAGAATCCATCTCAAAAAAATATAAAAGAACTGGTGGCCAAATAGGAACAGCCCTGGAGTGCAGAGAATGACATAGAGGGTAAGTGATCACCGCATTCCCAAATGAGTTTTTACTGCCCACACACCAGGAGATTCCTGGGCTGAAAGGTACCACAAGTTTCCAGCATGGCTGTTTCAGCTAGTACTGTGGGTCTCTGCACAAAAACTTGCACAAATCTGGGCAGCAGTTTCAACAGGTGCCTGGAGCAGCTGGGATACAGAGCTGCCCATTCAACTGAAGAAAAGGGGGCTGAAACAGGGAGCCAGGTGATCTGGTTCAGCGGTTCCCACCCCCTGCAAATATCAGCAATCTAAAACACTCTAGATTGAGACTTTTGCAACAAGCACAGCTGGACTCGGAACAGTCCAACTCTGTGGGGGTAAGGGTGTCAGCCATTACCAAGGCAGTCCACCACTACTGAGGCAATCCGCCTTTACTGAGGCCCTATGACATTACCAAGGCAGTCTGCCATTACTGAGGCAGACCACAATTATCGAGACAGTTCTAACAGGCAGTTCACAAAGTATCTGGGCAGAGCCCACAGTAGCTCAGTAACACCTCTGCTGGCAGACTGTGGCTAGACTACCACCTTCCTGGGCAGGGTATCTCTAAAAAAAGGCAGCAGCACGTCAGGAACTTAGAAATAAAGCCCTACCTTCCCTGGACAGAGCAACTGGGAAAAAAGGCGGTTAGGAGTTCTACTGCAGCAGACTTAAACATACCTGCCCAGAATCTCTGAATGGAACAACGGCGATCCCAGCTCAGCACTTGAGCTCCATAAGGGATAGACTGTCTCCTCAAGCAGCTCCCTGACCGCTGCATATCCAAAAAGACACCTCATAAAGAAGAGCTCAGGCTGAAATCTGGCAGGTACCCTTCTGGGACAAAGATAACATAAGAAGAAACTGGCAGCAACCCTTACTTGTTCTTCAGCCCCTGGGGGTGATCCCCAGGCAATCAGGGTCTAGAGTGGACCTCCAGCAGTCCTACAGCAGAGGGGCCTGATGATTAGAAGGAAAACTAAAAAAGAGAAAGGAATAACTTCATCATCAACCAAAAGGACATCCACTCAGAGACCCCATCCAAAAGTCACCAACTCCAAAGACCACAGGTAGATAAATCCACAAAGATGGGAAGAAACCAGCGCAAAAAGGATGAAAACACCAAAAACCAGAATGCCTCTCCCCCTCCAAGCAATCACAACTCCTCACCAGCAAGGGAACAAAGCTGGATGGAGAATAAGTCTGATGAATTGAAAGAAACAGGCTTCAGAAGGTGGGTAATAACAAACTTCTCTGAGCTGGAAGAACATCTTCTAACCCAATACAAAGAAACTAAGAACCTTGAAAAAAAGTTAGATGAAATGCTAACAAAAATAAACAGCTTAGAGAAGAATATAAATGACCTGATGTAGCTGAAAAACACACAAGAGAACTTCGCAAAGCATACACAAGTTTAAACAGCCAAATCAACCAAGGAGAAGAAAGGATATCAGAGACTGAAGATCAACTCAATGAAATAAAACAAGAAGGCAAGATTAGAGAAAAATGCGTGAAAAGAAATGAATAAAGCCTCCAAGAAATATGGGATTATGTGAAAAGACATAATCTACGTTTGATACGTGTATCTGAATGTGACGGACAGAATGAATTCAAGCTGAAAAACACTCTTCAGGATACTAACCAAAAGAATTTCCCCAACCTAGGAAGGCAGGCCAATATTCAAGTCAAGTCCAGGAAATAAAGAGAACACCACAATGACATTCCTCAAGAACAGTAACCGCAAAGAACATAATCGTCAGATTCACCAGGGCTGAAATAAGGGAAAAAATGCTAAGGGCAGCCAGAGAGAAAGGTTGGGCTACTCACAAACGGAAGCCCATCAGACTCACAGCGGATCTCTTGGCAGGAAACCCTACAAGCCAGAAGACAGTGGGGGCCAATATTCAACATCCTTAAAGAAAAGAACTTTCAACCTAGAATTTCATATGCAGCCAAACTAAGCTTTCATAAGAAAAGGAGAAATAAAATCCTTTATGAAGAAGTAATTGCTGAGAGATTTTGTCACCACCAAGCCTGCCTTACAAGAGCTCCTGAAAGAAGCACTAAACATAGAAAGGAACAATTAGTACCAGCCACTCAAAAAATGTACCAAATGGTAAAGAGCATCGACACAATGAAGAAACTGTGTCAACTCATGCAAAACCAGCTAGCATCAAAATGGCAGGATCAAATTCACACATAACAATATTAACCGAGCCAGGCGCAGTGGCTCAAGCCTGTAATCCCAGCACTTTGGGAGGCCGAGGCGGGTGGATCACGAGGTCAAGAGATCGAGACCATCCTGGTCGACATGGTGAAACCCCGTCTCTACTAAAAATACAAAAAATTAGCTGGGCATGGTGGCGCTTGCCTGTAATCCCAGCTACTCAGGAGGCTGAGGCAGGA
Organism: Callithrix jacchus; assembly: GCF_049354715.1. Taxonomy (NCBI): domain Eukaryota; kingdom Metazoa; phylum Chordata; class Mammalia; order Primates; family Cebidae; genus Callithrix; species Callithrix jacchus. The sequence goes on along the minus strand of NC_133514.1, from coordinate 49,633,118 downwards.
GAACTGCCTGAACCCAGGAGGCGGAGATTGCGGTGAGCCGAGATCGCACCACTGCACTCCAGCCTGGGTAACAAGAACGAAACTCCATCTCAAAAAAATAAAAAAAAAAATTAACCGTAAGTGTAAATGGGATACATGCACCAATCAAAAGACACAGACTGGCAAATTGGATAAAAAGTCAAAACTCATCAGGGTGCTATATTCAGGAAACCCATCTCACACGCAAGGACACACATAGGCTCAAAACAAAGGGATGGAGGAAGATTTATCAAGCAAATGGAGAGCAAAAAAAAAAGCAGGAGTTGCAATCCTATTCTCTGATAAAATAAGACTTTAATCGAACAAAGATCAAAATGGACAAAGAAGGGCATGACATAATGGTAAAAGGATCAATGCAACAAGAGCTAACTATCCTAAATATATACACACCCAATACAGGAGCACCCAGATACATAAAGCAAGTTCTATGATCTACAAAGAGACTTAGACTCCCACACAATAATAGTGGGAGACTTCAACAATCCACTATCAATATTAGACAGATCAACAAGACAGAAAATTAACAAGGATATCCAGTACTTGAACTCAGATCTGGACCAAGCAAACCAAACAGACATCTAGAGAACTCTCCACCCCAAATCCACATATATATGTATATGTATATGTATCCAGCATATACATTCTTCTCAGCACCACAACGCACCTACTCTAAAACTGACCACATGAGTGGAAGTAAATCACTCCTCAGTAAATGCACAGAAATCATAACAGTCTCTCAGACCACAGTGCAATCAAATTAGAAATCAGGATTAAGAAACTAACTCAGAACCGCACAACCTCATGGAAACTGAACAAATGGCTCCTGAATGTTGACTGGAAATGAAAGCAGAGATAAAGATGTTCTTCAAAACCAACGAGAACGAAGACACAATGTACCAGAATCTCTGGGATACATTTAAAGCAGTCTAGAGAAAAAATTGTAGTAATAAATGCCCACAGGAGAAGCAAGGAAAGATCTAAAATCTACACCCTATCATCAAAATTAAAAGAGCTAGAGGAGCAAAACCAAAAAAACTCAAAAGCTAGCAGCAGACAAGAAATAACTTAGATCAGAGCAGAACTGAAGGAGATAGAGACAGAACCCTTCAAAAATATCAATAAATCCAGGAGCTGTTTTTTTTTTGAAAAAAATCAACAAAATAGACAGGCCGCTAGCCAGATTAATGAAAAAGAAAAGAGAGAAGAATCAAATAGTTGCAATAAAAAAAATATTAAAGGGGATATCACCACCGATTCCACAGAAATACAAACTACTATCAGAGATTACTACAAACAACTCTATGCACATAAATCAGTAAACCTGGAAGAAATGGATAAACTCCTGGACACTTGCACCCACCCAAGTCTAAACCAGAAAGAAGCTGAAATCCTGAATAGACCAATAACAAGGGATGAAGTTGAGGCAGCAATTAATAGTTTACCAACCAACAAAAGCCCAGGTCCAATGGGTTCACACAGCCAAATTCTACCAGACATACAAAAAGGAGCTGGTACCATTCCTTCTGAAATGATTCCAAACAATCCAGGGAGGGAATCCTTCCGAAATCATTTTATGAGACCAACATCATCCTGATACCAAAACCCAGCAGAGACTCAACAAGAAAAGAAAACTTCAGGCCAATATCCATGATGAACACAGATGCAAAAATCTTCAATAAAATACTGGCAAACCAACTGCAATAGCACATCAAAAAGCTTATCCATCATGATCAAGTAGGCTTCATCCCAAGGATGCAAGACTGGTTCAACATATGCAAGTCTATAAACGTAATCCACCACATAAACAGAACCAAAGACAAAAACCACATGAAAATCTCAATAGAGAAGGCCTTCAAAAAATTCAACAGCCCTTTATGCTAAAAACTCTCAATAAACTAGGTATCTACAGAATGTATCTCAAAATAATAAAAGCTATTTACGACAAACCCACAGCCAATATCATACTGAATGGGCAAAAACTGGAAGCATTCCCTTTGAAATCTGGCACTAGATGAGGATGCCCTCTCTCATCACTCCTATTCAAATAATATTGGAAGTTATAGCCAAAGCAATCAGGCAAGAAAAAGAAATAAAGGGAATTAGGAAAGGAGGAAGTCAAATTTTCTCTATTTGCAAATGACATGATTGTATATTTATTTAGAAGACTCCATTGTGTCGGCCCAAAATCTCCTTAAACTAATAAGCAAGTTCAGCAAAGTCTCAGGATACAATATCAATGTCCAGAAATCACAAGCATTCCTATACACCTATAACAGACTAAAAGAGAACCAAATCAAGAGTGAACTCCCATTTACAATTACAACAAAGAGAATAAAATACCTAGGAATACAACTAACAAAGGATGTAAAAGACCTCTTCAAGGAGAATTACGAACTACTGCTCAAGGAAATTAGAGAGGACACAAACAGATGGAAAAACATTCCATGCTCATGGTTAGGAAGAATGTATATTCTGAAAATGGCTATATTGTCCAAAGTAATTTACAGATTCAATGCTATCCCCATCAAGCTACCTATGATCCTCGTCACAGAACTAGAAAAAAACACCTTAAACTTCATATGGAACCAAAAGAGAGCCTGCACAGCCAAGACAATCCTAAGCAAAAAGAACAAAGCTGGAGGCATCACGCTACCTGACTTCAAACTATACTACAAGGCTACAGTAATCAAAACAGCATGGTACTGGTACCAAAACAGAGATAGAGACCAATGGAACAAAACAGAGGCCTCAGAGGCAACACCACACATCTACAACCATCTGATCTTTGACAAACCTGACAAAAACAAGCAACAGGGAAAGGATTCCCTGTTTAACAAATGGTGTTGGGAAAACTGGCTAGCCATGTGCAGAAAACAGAAACTGAACTCCTTCCTGACACCTTACACTAAAATTAACTCCAGATGGATTAAAGACTTAAACATAACACCTAACACCATAAAATCCCTAGAAGAAAACCTATGCAAAACCATTGAGGGAGGACATAGGCATAGGCAAGGACTTTATGACTAAAATACCAAAAGCATTGGCAACAAAAGCCAAAATAGACCAATGGGACCTAATTAAACTCCAGAGCTTCTGTACAGCAAAATAAACATCATGAGAGTGAATCGGCAACCAACAGAATAGGAAAAAATTTTTGCAATCTACCCATCTGACAAAGGGCTAATATCCAGAATCTACAAAGAACTAAAACAGATATACAAGAAAAAAACCCAATCAAAAGGGGGCAAAGGAATTGAACAGATGTTTTTCAAAAGAAGACATATATGAGGCCAAAAAACATGAAAAAATGCTCATCATCTCTGGTCATTAGAGAAATGCAAATCAAAACCACATTTGAGATACCATCTCACACCAGCTAGAATGGCAATCTTTAACAAGCAATAGGGAATTAACTCCAGATGGATTAAACACTTAAACATAAGACCTGGCACCATAAAAACCCTAGAAGAAAACCTAGGCAAAACCATTCAGGACAAAGGCATAGGCAACAACTTTATGACTAAAACACCAAAAGCATTGGCAACAAAAGCCAAAATAGACAAATGAGACCTAATCAAATTCCACAGCTTCTGCACAGCAAAAGAAACAGTCATTAGAGTGAATTGGCAACCAACAGAATGGGAACAAATTTTTGCAATCTACCCATCTGACAAAGGGCTAATATCCAGAATCTACAAAGAACTAAAACAGATTTACAAGAAAAAAACAAACAAGCGCATTCAAAAGTGGGCGAAGGATATGAACAGAAACTTTACAAAAGAAGACATAGATGAGGCTCATCATCACTGGTCAGTAGAGAAATGCAAATCAAAACTACATTGAGATACCATCTCACGCCAGTTAGAATGGCGATCATTAAAAAATCTGGAGACAATGGATGCTGGAGAGGACGTGGAGAAATAGAAACACTTTTACACTATTGATAGGAGTGTAAATTAGTTCAACCATTGTAGAAGACAGCATGGCAATTCCTCAAGGACCTAGAAATAGATATTCCATTTGACCCAGCAATCCCATTACTGGGTATATATCCAAAGGATTATAAATCGTTCTACTATAAAGACACATGCACACATATGTTCACTGCAGCACTGATTACAATAGCAAAGACTTGGAACCTACCCAAATGCCCATCGATGACAGACTAGACAGGGAAAATGTAGCACATATACACCATGGAATACTATGCAGCCATCAAAAACGATGAGTTCATGTCCTTTGTAGGGCCATGGATGAATCTGGAAACCATCATTCTCAGCCAACTGACACAAGAACAGAAAATCAAACACCATATGTTCTCACTCATAGGCAGGTATTGAACAATGAGAACACATGGACACAGGGAGGGGAGCATCACACACTGGGGTCTGTCGGGGGGAAAAAGGGGAGGGGCAGCGGGGGCTAGGGAGATTGGGGAGGAATAACAGGGGGAAAAATGTCAGATATAGGTGACAGGGAGACAGAGGCAGTAAACCACATTGCCATGTATGTACCTGTGCAACAATCCTGCATGATATTCACACGTACCCCAGAATCTAAAGTACAACAAAAATATATATATAAGTAAATAAAAATAAAAATAAGAAAGAACTCTTCATGTAGTCTTACATCCTGAATTTTCTCTCATTTTCTTCTAAAAGCTTTTACATTTATTATCCATTTATGATCTATCTTCAGTTAACTTTTGTGTAAGGTGTGAGATTTCTTTTTAAATTGCTTTATATCTTTGTAAAAAATCAGTTCACCATACTTTTACAAGTCTATTTCTGGATTCTGTTCTACTGACTTATGTATCTATCCCTCTGCCACTATCACACTGTCTTGATTACTGCAGTTATGCATTAAGTTTTAAAACTAAGTAAAGTAGGCTAGGCACAGTGGCTCACACTTGTAATTTCAACACTTTGGGAGGCTGAGGTGGGTGGATCACCTAAGGTCAGGAGTTCCAGACAAGTCTGGCCAACATCATGAAACACTGTTTCTATTAAAAATATAAAAGTTAGCTGGGCATGGTGGTGGGTGTTTGTAATCCCAGCTACTCAGGAGGCTGAGGCAGGAGAATCGCTTGAACCCAGGAGACGGAGGTTGCAGTGAGATGAAATTGTGCCACTGCACTCCAGCCTGGGCAACAAGAGCAGGACTCCATATTAAAAAAAGTAAAACAAAATAAAAATTAGGGAGAGTGATTCTTCTACTTTTTCTTTTTCAAGACAGTTTTAGCCATTTTATTTTAGTTCCTTGGCCTTTTCACGTAAATTTTAGAATAACTTTATTTATATCTACAAAAAAAACTTCCTGAAATTCTGATAGAAATTGTGTTAGATCTTTAGAACAATTTGGAGAGAATTGACAGTATGAGTCACTATAGATCTACAGGACAATTTGGAGAGGACTGACTCTTCCAATCCATGAACATGGTAGGCCTTTTTCATTTATTTAGTTCACCTTCTGTTTTATCAGTGTTTGGTGTTTTCAACATACAGGTCCCATACATGTTTTGTTAAGATTTATTCCAATATATTCCATTTTCTTAGAGCAACTGTAAACAACGTCTTTTTAATCTTGGTTTCCATGTGTTCATTGCTAATATACAGGAATACAATTGGCTTCTGTATGCTGACCTTGTATCCCACAGCCTGGTTTAACTCACTTACTAGTTCTAGGACATTGTTGGGTAGATTCTTTGGGATCTTCTACATGTCATCTGCAATAAGAACATTTTTATTTCTTCCCTTCCAACTCCTATGCCTTTTATTTCTTTGACTTCATGTATTGGCTAGGATTCAGTACCCCAAGTTTATATATATTTTTAATTTGTATTTTGAAATAATTTTAAAACTTACAGAAAAATTCCAAGTACAAAGAATTTTCTTCCTAAGTCATGACAGCAAGTTGCAAACATACTTGATTATTCCTATTTTTTTAATCTTCTATAATGACATAATCCTACTTACCCACAGTATAGCCATCAAAATTATAAAATTAACAGTGATACTTTACTAATCCAGACCCCATTCAAGTTCCACCAACTGTCCCAATAATGTCCCTTCGTTTAAAGGAACATTAACATGTCCCTTCCTGGTTTTTAACCTTTTGAAAACTGTAAGTCAGTTGTTTTATAGTGTTCCTCCATTTGAGTTGTCAGATATCTATCTTCCCATGGATGGGTTCAGTTTGTGTATTTTTGGCATGTTCATCTCAGAGCAATTCTATGTGCTCACTGCATTTTATCGGGTAGTTCAGGATTCTGATGTGATATGTCTTATCACTGGTCATGATCACATATTCAAGGATGGTGTTGACCAGACTCCTCCAGTACAGAATTACTATTCCCCTTCTTATATTTAATAAGTATTTTATAAAGGGATACTTCAAGATTATGTAAATAACTTGTTCTTCACCAAATTTTCACCCGCCAAGTTTAGCATCCATTTCATTATTAGCTGGCAATCTATACAAAGGTAGAAATTTCCCTGTCCCTCATTTATGTATTCATTTGTTTCTTTACATTGAAACAGGAGTATTAATTCCTATTTTATTCAATAGGTTGTAATCATTATTTATTTTCATGTTCAGATTATCCCAGATTTGGCCAGTGGACTCGAGTTGGCTTCTACATCCTTCTGATATGCCTTTATCATTTCTTGAGCATGGCTTTATGTTCCGTCACTACAAGACATTCCAGGCTATTCTTACACTTTCCCTGTCCCAGACCTGGAACTAGCAATTTCACCAAAGCTCTATTTTTCTCCTAGTGAAGAATGAAATTTAGATATAAAAAGCTAAGCATGCCCAATATTAATTAGGTATCACGGCTCTCAAAACTTCTCAGTGGACAGGGCTAAGAAATATGTATATATAGACACACCTATGTTCCTATCTATCGGTGTATCTATACTCACTGAAAACCATGCATTCATACCTGGATACACCAATGCTAACCCAACATCACAAGCTTCTTCAAGGACATTACCACCTTTACTTACATGCCTTCCACAAGTGGGCCAAACCTTAAGTGCTTTTAGATTTAATTAATCAGGGAGAGAGAAGAAGCAGCTAAATGATATCTTTAACACCCCCTTTACTAACCTACTATTCAGAGATATAACAAAGCTATGTACAAAATTTTTGTTATCAGTCAAAAAAGAAAGCTGCACCTGTTAGGGAATTAACAACGTAATAGGACAGAAAAGTGAATGAAGGAAGAAGGTGAGAAAGAGATGAACAGGGACAAGATATGAAGCATATAAGAAATAGATCAAAGTGATCTAATGCAACCCCCTATAATTCATTCACAAATATTCTCTAGAAGATCTGACAGTGAGAAGTACACCCTCTGCATGAGTACCTCCAGTAAAAAGTGTACTAGTTCAGAGGGTTCATTTGTAGGTTTTAAAACAGCTCTTAAGAGTTAATGTTAACCTGAAATTCGCCAATGCTATTATTTGCTCATGAACCCTAGTTCTATATTTGGGGCTTAACACAGAATAAGGAACTCCTTTTTCCAGGTAAAAGTTCAGGTATCTGAAGTAAGCTATCATGATGCCCTCTTTAGGTTTTCTCTTTCCCTGTCTAATCAATGCTAGCTTTTTCACTAAGAGTTCTAGTTCTTCTTCTTTGAAACCACTCCAGTGCATCAATGGCCTGTAGAAATAAATTATCATAAATAGCTTTGATTAAAATTGAAGATTTTTTTTCCCCCAAGATGGAGGAGTTTTTTTGCTCTTGTTGCCCAGGCTGGAGTGCAACGGCACAGTGCAGCTCACTGTCACTTCCACCTCCCAGGTTCAAGCAATTCTCCTGCCTCAGCCTCCCAAGTAGATGGGATTGCAGGTGTCAGCTACCATGCCTGGCTAATTTTGTATTTTTAGTAGAGACAGGGTTTTACCATGCTGTCCAGGCTGGCCTTGAACTCCTGACCTCAGGTAACCCACCCACCTTGGTCTCCCAAAGTGCTGGGATTACAGGTGTGAGCCATGTCACCTAGTCAAAATTGATTTAAAAAAAAAAAAAAAAAAATTGAAAATAGAGTTAAAGACTCTAACACTGAGTGAGAAAATCTTTTTAAAAAGCTGTCAACAATGGATTTTGAGAAGGTAAAGCACTATACTGACATCTAGTCTTTATTTGCAAACTTCAATGGGATAAGAAAAAATGTTAGCAAATATTTATGTGATAGTTACCATAAAATTTAAGTTAAATCTATACTTATTAGTATTATTATCAAACTACTAAGTTTTTATCTAAATCTGCTATTAGAAAGATGACAAGCACTTTTTTGTAAATAGAGAAGTCTCTTTTAATAATGTAAAGGTCTATCATCTTATAATTCTGAGATGATCAAAATGTTTCTAAATAATTATTTGACTTGTCTCCACATTTCTGGGGGGTTATCTATGAAGAAATTCCTATCATCCATAATTGTGATGGCTTTAAAATACATCCACAACTCATTGACAGTTTCTTCCATCAAACTAATAAGAGTATCCTTGAATATGCATAGCCTTAGTGAGTCACTTCTCACAAACAGAGTATTGTTGAAGTTATTTGTGACTTCTAAGGCTAAGTCACAAAAGGCAATAAAGTTTGTGCCTTGCTCTCTAAGAATGCTTACTCTTGAAACCCAGCTGCCTTGTGATTAAGTCCAGGTCTCATAAGAGATGCCCTGTGTAGGTGTTCCTGATGACAGCCCAGTTGAGGTCACAGTCAACAAGAGTAAAGAAGTTGCTTCTTCAAGGTGACTCCCGACCCAGCCACCATTTGAACTGCAACTACACAAAAGACCCCGAGTAAGAATCACCTATCTAGGGTCAGTCAACCCCTAGAATTGTGAACATAATAAATGCTTCCTATTAAGTTACTGTTCTGGTGTGGTTTGTTATACAGCAACAGATAAAACTTTTATTCCTTTTACTGGACCTTCCTGGTTTGGCTATGAAAGTTCTATACTGGCTTCATAAACAGATTAAAAGACAGTTTAATTTCTTTCTTTCTAATCCTTATGCCTTTTATTTCTTATCTTGCTTACTGTACCAACTAGGACCTAGAGTATAATATTAAGTAGAAGTGATAAGAGTGAACATCTTTATCTTATTCCTGATTTTTTAAAAACAATGCTTTTATCATGTCATCATTATGAGTGATGCTGTTGCAGTTATCTCTTAGAAATCTTAGAAGTTCCCTTCTGTTTCTAGCTTATTATGTGTCATTTTTAATCATGAGCAAGAACTGACTTTAAATAATCTTTCTACATTTACCGAGATAAGCATATGGCTCTTTCTCCTTTACTTTGTTACTGTGGTGAATTGTAAGATATTCTAATGTTAGCTAACCTTATATTCCTGAAATAAACTTACTGTGAATGTGATCTATTATCTTGTTAATACACTGCTGTATTCAGTTTGCTAATCTTTTGTTAGGCTTTTTACATCTATATTCACTTGCATTCATTTGCATTATTATAAAACATACCTGTAAAACCAATTGGCCCACTGTTTTCTTTGTGGATTTTTGATTATTAATGTCTTTAATTGTTAAGAGGACTCTTCAGACTCTACTTCTGCTTGAATCAGTTTTGGTAAGTTATATTTCTCTAGGAATCTGTTCCATTTCTTCTAAATGATCATATTTATTGCCATGAAATTGTTGGCAGTATTCAATTCATGTTTTAACAATAATAATTATTTTTGGGGACAGAGTCTCACTCTGTTGCTTAGGTTGGAGTGCAGTGGTGCCATCTTGGCTCATTGCAACCTCCGCCTCCCAGATTCAAGTGATTCTCCTTCCTCAGCCTCCTGAGTAGCTGGAATTACAGGCACAGGTCACCACACCTGGCTAATTTTTGTACTTCTAGTAGAGACGGGGTTTCGCCATGTTGGTCAGGCTGGTCATGAACTCCCACCTCAGCCTCCCAAAGTGCTGGGATTACAGGCATAAGCCACCATGCCCAATCTTAATTCTTTCTACACCCGCATTTATGTGCCCACTCTTTCTCCTGATTGTTTATATGCACCTTCCCTCTTTCTTGTTTGATTGTTCGTGCTCAATCTTGACAGAGTTAATCAGTCTTACCAAGGAACTAACATTTAGTTTGGTTGGTCCCTTGTGCTGTAACTGTGATTTCTATTTCTGCTGTTTTGTTGTTGTTACTTCCTTTCTGCTTTTTAGTGTTTATTCTCTTTTTTACTGTAAATTAGGTTAGACAGCACATTAATTTTAACTTTCATTTTAAAATACTGGGAGGGGGAAGATGGCTCATGCCTGCCTATACCTAGCACTTTGGGAAGCTGCGAGGCAGGGGGATCACTTGAGGTCAAGAGTTCAAGACCAGCCTGGCCACCATGGAGAAACACTGTCTCTACTAAAAAATACAAAAGTTAGGCAGGCCTGGTGGCACACTCCTGTAGTCCCAGCTACTTAAGAGAGGTGAGGCAGAAGAATTGCATGAACTCGAGAGGCGGAGGCTGCAGTGAGCTGAGATCACGCCACTGCACTCCAACTTGGGCAACAGAACAAGACTCCATCTAAAAATAATAATAATAAATAAAATAGAATGTAAGTATTTAAGACAATATATTTTCTTTGCAGTACTGTTTTGGCTGCTTTACACAAGTTTTGATAAGCAGTATTTTATATCTTGTTTATTAATTATCTTTAAGTTCCCATTATAATTTTGTCTTGACCCATGATTTAGAAATGCTAAAATTTTCAAATTTATGGAAATGTATATCTTTTTATTAACAACCTATACTTTAATTGCATTAAGATAAAAAAATTATGGGCTTTAAGATAGGAATTCTTAAATTTTAAGATTTACTTGACAGCCTAGTCAGTGGACTTTTACAAATAGTCCATGTAAGTCCTAGAAAAATGTGCATTTTCTAATTGCTGGATATAGGATTCTATATATTTTTCTTCTTATATTAAGGTTAATAGTATTATATAATTCTATTTCTTTACAAATATCTTGTGTTATTAAGAAGACCATGAACATGTGGATTTGTCAATTTCTCCCCACAATTCTATTCATTTTTGCTTAATACATCTTGGGGCTACTTTATTAGCTGCATACAAATCTCAGAGCTGGGCCGGGCGTGGTGGCTCAAGCCTGTAATCCCAGCATTTTGAGAGGCTGAGGTGGGTGGATCACGAGGTCAAGAGATCGAGACCATCCTGGTCAACATGGTGAAACCCCGTCTCTACTAAAAATATAAAAAATTAGCTGGGCATGTTGGCATGTGCCTGTAATCCCAGCTACTTGGGAGGCTGAGGCAGGAGACTTGCCTGAACCCAGGAGGCGGAGGTTGCGGTGAGCTGCAATCGCGCCATTGCACTCCAGCCTGGGTAACAAGAGCAAAACTCCATCTGAAAAAAAAAAAAAAAAAAAAAAAAATCTCAGAGCTGATAATGACATTTGCATTCAAAGTAGCTATGCCACTTGCTGAGATCATGGGGGAAGCGTACAGGAAGCATACAAGTTTTCCCTGGCTTCTTGCCCCTCCAGTAACTCATTTAAACAGTATGTTTATTTGAGAATCTTTTTGTTTCGTAGCAGCAACAAACCACGGACTATGTAACCTGACTCACTACAGAGTCATGAGTCTGTTAATTTCCTTTAAAATCTGACTGTTTCACATGGATGAACCTTGAGGACAGTATGTCAAATGAAATAAACAGCCACAGAAAGACAAATACTGCATGATTACACACATACTCAGTGTCTACAGTAATCAAACTCATAGAAACAGAAAGCAGAATGTTGGTTGCCAGGGGCTGGGGGAAGAGGAAAATAGGGAGCTGTTCAATAGATTTAGAGTTTCAGTCATGCAAGATGGAAAAGTTCCAGAAATCTATTTACAACAATGTGCATATAGTTAACAATACTGTTAATATACACCTAAAAGAAATTTATGCCATAGTTTTTACACACACAGAGAGAGAGAGAGAGAGAGAGAGAGAGAGAGAGAGAGAGAGAGAGAGATTGATTGATTGATTGATTGTTTCATGACCAGTGAAAAGACATGACAGTTAACTCAATTGCTGGCACTCCCTTTTAGACCAAAAAGTAAACTGGGATTTCTATCTGTACTACAAATATGAAAATTTCAAAATTTGGCAGTAGTCTCTGATAGTATAAAGAAATTTCACAAAGTAACCATTACAAGCTCCTCTCTTTTCTAACAACCAAGTTCTTGTCCATCTGTTATACACTGTCTCAGAGTTAACTGAAACAATTGAGGCATCTCTGGGTCATAGCAAGTAGATAAAGATTGTGAATCTCTTCAAATCCTTTCCATTTTCTTTCTTTTTTTTTTGAGATAGGGTCACACATTGCTCAGGCTGGAGTGCAGTGGCACAATCACAGCTCACTATAGCCTTGAACTCTTGGGCTCAAGTGATCTTCCCTTCTCAGCCTCCCAAAGCCTTGGGACTACAGGCATGAGCCACTGCACTCAGCCCAAATTCTATTTTAAAATATCTTTTTCCTTTATGTTTCTCATATTCAGAACTCCAAGCGTAGTTTCCATATGTTAATCTGAGGAGTGGTGCCAAGGTGAGTGTAAAAGAAACATGTTAGAAGATTGTTTAAAAATAAAGATTTCCAGACTGGCTGAATCCAAATCTAGAAATGAAAGATCTGGGACTCTAATTTTTAAAAAATTCTTTTTCCATTCCCTTTATTTACCTAGCTTGGGCCACCATTCTTTTTCTTAAAGGCCATCTGTGCCTCCTAAGGCAGAGCCTCTTCCCAGCTCCATCGATGCACTGTTGTATCTTACAATATCTGTAACATGTTTATGTGTGAATCTCCCCAAGTATACCATAAATTATTCGAAGGGAGATTGTATACATTCATCATTACATCCTCAATACATAGCATAGTATCAGATATATAGCTGGTTTTCAACAAATGTTTTCTGAACCAAATCAACTGTCAACTACTATGTACAGAAACGCATTTCAAAAAATTTTTGAGACAGAGCCTTGCTCTGTTGCCAAAGCCAGAGTATAGCAGTGCCACCGTGACTCACTGCAGCTTCAAACTAATGGGCTCAAGTGATCCTCCTGCATGAGCCTCCCAAGTAGCTGGGACTACAGGCATGCATCACCATGCTCAGCTTATTTTAAAAAATTTTTGCATAGATGGGGTCTCACTATGTTGCCCAGGCTGTTCTCAAACTCCTGTCCTGAAGCAATCCTACCGCCTAAGCCTTCCAAAGTGTTGGGATTACAGGCATGAGCCACAGGACCCAGCCAGAAATACATTTTTTAATGATATAATGGCTATTGGTCAGAAAAGGTACATCATCCCAGCTTTTTAAAAATACCCATTCCTGAGCCGCTCTGGACTTAGTGAATAAGAACCACAACCTCAATTGGATGAGATTACCACTCACAGGAAAGAGGCTGTTGAGCCAGTATCTGCAGAAGGAGAACTTTGACTGAGATGGGTCAGAGAGAGGACAGGAAGAATATTTTAAAAAGTGAATGACTTACTTCAAGTCACTGAGGTGTTAAAAACCAGTCACACTAGAAGAACTCCAAGTGGTTCAGTTTTACTAAAATAAATAATTTCTAGGAAAATGGCTAGAAAAGATTTAGAGAGGTGTGTAAAGGGGTCAGTCTCCAAAAGGCCCAGTATGATAATGCTAAAGTAGATTAACTTTTTAATAAAAATTGTATAGCACTATTGGAGAGGGGAGTGGAAAACAGATTTGCATCTTACAAAGGTTACTCTGGATACTATGAAAATGGACTAAGCGGGAACAGAAGGGAAACAAAGAGACTGGTTTAGAGGCTATTATAATGACCAAGGAAAAGCGTAATAGGGCCTGAACCAAGCCAATGTGAACAGAAAAGAAAATGGATTGGCCGGGCGCAGTGGCTCAAGCCTGTAATCCCAGCACTTTGGGAGGCCGAGGCGGGTGGATCACAAGGTCTACAGATCGAGACCATCCTGGTCAACATGGTGAAACCCCGTCTCTACTAAAATTACAAAAAATTAGCTGGGCACGGTGGTGTGTGCCTGTAATCCCAGCTGCTCCGGAGGCTGAGGCAGGAGAATTGCCTGAACCCAGGAGGTGGAGATTGCGGTGAGCCGAGATCGCGCCATTGCACTCCAGCCTGGGTAACAAGAGCGAAACTCCGTCTCAAAAAAAAGGAAAAAAAGAAAAAGAAAATGGATTTGAAATACATTATGGAGGCTGGGCACGATGGCTCACACCTATAATCCCAACACATCAGGAGGTCGAGGCAGGTGGATTGCATGCGTCCAGGAGTTCAAGATTAGCCTGGGCAACATGATGAAACTGCATCTCTACAAAAAATTTAAAAAATTAGCTCAGTGTGGTGGTGTGTACCTGTAGTCCCAGCTACTTATGAGGCTGAGAGAATCACCTGAGCCTGGGAGGCAGACGCAGTAGTGAGCCAAGACTGTGCCATTGAATTCTAGCTTGAGTGACAGAGCAAGACCCTGTCTCAAAAAAAAAAAATCATGGAAATGGAAATTAGTATTACTTAGTGACGTGGGAGCTGAAGGAGGGAAGAATCTGTTTCTGGCTTCAAAAAAATGTGTGAATAATGGCACCACTTACCAACATGGGGAATAAAGGAGAAAAGGCAGGTTTGGGGCTAAGACCAGTGAAATGTGTCAGGGAGGAATGCTCACTCAGTGTGCAAACATACTGAGTCTGAGTTGGCTACAGGACACCCAGACAGAGATGATGACTTGCATAGATGGGTATGTAGATAGAAAAGACCAAGACTGCAATGAGATTCAGGTTTACAAGCGAAGAGATGGAAACTAAGCCCACAGCAAATGAGATCATTCATCCAAGTGTTACAGTGAGGAGGAGAGAGAAACAGATTCCTGAAGAAATAAAGGCAAAGTGAGGAGGAGATGCCCTGAAAATAGGGGGACCAAAGAGGAAAATCAGAAAAATTATGGGGTTAGGAAAGAAGGCAAGGTCAGCTGGGCTCAGTGGCTCATGCCTGTAATCCTAGAACTTTGGGAGGCCAAGGTGGATGGATCACTTGAGGTCAGGAGTTCAAGACTAGCCTGGCCAACATGGTCTCTACTAAAATTACAAAAATTAGCCAGGTATGGTGACACATGCCTATAATCCCAGACACTTGGGAGGCTGAGGCAGGAGAATAATGTCAAAAGTCACAGAGGGCTAAGAGAAAGGAAACCAGTGGAAAGTCTCTCATTGCATTTGACAACTAGAAGCTACAGTGCTTTGGAATAAAAGTTTCAGTGGGGAGGCTGGGGAAGAAGGAAGGGGTGAAGTGTGCATAGTGGGGAGGGTGGAGAGACAAATGACACAGTGCATTCTTTAAAGCCCGTGTGTACCTATGAATAGGTGTAGGTAAGAAATGTCTATCCATGTAGGTAAGAAAGGAAGCGGGGGCTGGGGTGAGATATAAGGGTTGAGACAAAAGAGAGCAAACAACATTTATACAAAAGGGAAGAAGTCATGAGACAGAAAGAGGCTGAAAACACATGAAGAGTGGTGATGTCGAAGAACAGAGCCCATGAGGGGAACGGGGACAAAAGATTCGCCTAGGCCGGGGGGAGGGGAGCCTTCTCTCCTAGGACTTTAGGGAAGGATGGGGACAAATGAAAGTGAGTTTTCAGGTGACAGAACATGAAGCTGAGGTGGTATTTCCTGATTTTAAAAAATTTTTCTCTGTAGAACTGAAGACAGGACAATATTGATGAGGGGCCCTGAGAGATGGTTTACTTGGTGCAGAGGTGGAGCAGAGTGGCAGTAGGGCGAATGAGGGCATGAGGACAGCAAGGCAACCCCAGGCCCAGTTAACACTAGAGTCCACCCAAGGCACACGCTCATTTGCCCAAAGGGCAGAGAAGACGAGTACTAATTTTTCCAAAGTTGGAGCTTCACAAAGTGGTGTAATTAAAAAGTCCACAGAGTTCTTTTTTAAATATAAAAACAGCAAGAAAGTTATTGACAGACATGTTAGAGGATGAAGTAATATACTACACTGCATTTTTTAATCAAAATTTTAATTCAGTACATTTCTAGCTTGACAATACATGAAAAAGGTCAACTAAAGATCCTGCTAAAGGCTAGGCGGGGCGGCGTGCACCTGTAGTCCCAGCTACTCAGGAGGCTTAGGCAGGAGAATTGCCTGAACCTAGGAGGCGGAGGTTGCAGTGAGCCAAGATCGTGCCACTGCACTCCAGCCTAGGCAAGAGAGCGAGACTCTGTCTTCACAAAGAAACAAACAAACAAACAAAAAGACTCTGCTGAAGTCACAGTAGGTACAGTGGGAATAAGCAAGCGAAAGCTGGAAGTGGAATGACAGAAAGTAGCCCTCAAGGTAGCAGAGTTTCAGACTTCAGAGGTGAAGATGACTAAAGGTCAATGTCAGTGGAGCTGAACAGGTTTAGGAACTCTAGCGAAATAAGTCATAGTTCTTTCCCAGACACATGAAGTCAACCAGAATAAGGAAGGTGGGAAGGAAAGGGTAAGGAGAAAGACAGTGAGTGACTGAAGTCAGGAAGAGGCCCTAGGGCAGTATGGGGATGTGTGGGCCAGCACAAGCCTTGGAAGAGATCATTTCCATTTGCAGGCTGAAGCATACTGGCTCAGACTAGAAAATCCTGTGGTTACATAGGACGCAAGAATGAGCAGTCTCCATCTGAGAGATCCGGAGAACATGGCTTATTAGGGAGGCGTATGTGGGGAGGGAAGGGGCAAATAACGCTAAGGAAAACATGCACTTAGGGCTGCTCCCAGCAAAGCACAGCTACAGAAGACACCCACTGTGTGGCCAGCAAGAGGGAAGCTCTGTTCTTTCAAGGCTAAGTGCTTTTCTTTTTTGTTTTTGTTTTGTTTTTTTTAAATTTTGAGACAGAGGAATCTTGATCTCCCAGGCTGGAGTGTAATAATGTGATATTGGCTCACTGCAACCTCTACCTCCTAGGTTCAATCAATTCTCCTGCCTCAGGCTCCCAAGCAGCTGGGATTACAGGTGCCCACCAACACGTCCGGCTCATTTTTGTATTTTTAGTAGAGACAGGGTTTCACCATATTGGTCAGGCTGGTCTCAAACTCCTGAAATCGTGATTTGCCCACCTTGGCCTCCCAAAGAGCTAGGATTACAGGCGTGAGCCACCGCACCTGGCCAGCTAAGTGCTTTTCAATGAGAAGGCATACAGGAAGAGCCTGATCCCAAAGATGATGGAGAGAGGCCTCATTCACACATTTTAAACAGAGTCTCCCTGCAGCCTTCAACTGCAGGTATACAACCTAAGTCTAAAGGCTTAGGCAACAAATTATGAGTTTTACTGATGTGTATACTTGAGGAAAACTTAAGTTACAAATGTTTATACTTTAAAATAAAGTGTCTCAATTGCAATTAAAAAAAAATTATCAGCTGGGTATGGTGGCTCATGCCTGTAATCCCAGCATTTTGGGAGGCCGAGGCAGGTGGATCACTTGTGGTCAGGAATTCAAGACCAGCCTGGCTGAGATGGTGAAACAGGGGAACAACCAGAAACAAGCAAAAACCAGCACATGATCAATTTGGTACTGTTTTCTAAGTCCCTTCTAACAAGGAGTGCTAAAGAGAAAACCTATGTTTAGCCCACTAAAATCAAACACAAGGAAACATGCTGAAGCAGGAAAGAAGCCCAAGTTAATATCTGAATAAGCTGTATGAATCAGAACAAAAAATCATCGAATGATGGATGAATACACTGAAGAACTCTAATATTATAATTGTTCACACGTGTGTGTGTGGGGGGCACTCTATGAGGATAGTCATGGGACTCATTTCAAATTTCCTTAAAATAACAAAAATATATTTTAATATCCCTCTTCAATTTTCCACAGCAAAACATATCCTCCCAGCCAGTGTAAATGTATTATTTACATCATAATCTAAATGTCCAACCGCAAGGGAACTTATGTAAAAGAATGATATATCCAAAGCCACTGTCAAAGCAATTAAAAATTGTGTTTATAATAAGAAAATGTTTACAATGTACTGCTAAGGGCTACAAATGAGTATGTGAAAGGTTCTAATTTTCAATTTAAAATATGTTTATTTTTAAAAACTCCAAAGAATATAAACCCAAGTTATGATTTATTTTTAAATAAGTTTGTTCCTTATATTTTTCTATGTTTTGTAAGTTTTCTAAAGTGAGTACATACTATTCTTGTAACTTGGGGAAGGAAAGAAAACCAAACTACACCAATAACTATTTTAAGTAATACTTGCAAAGGCCATGTAGTAAGATGAAAAGAAAATATATATGGATATTATATATCCATATATAATTACAATTAAAGAAAAATTGTGCGTAAGAAAAACAGGTTGGTGGGAAATACACCAAAATTAAATGATGCCTATGTTTGAAGGATGAAATAATTACCCATTATTTTTCCTTCTACTACTCTATACCTTTAAATTCTTCTTTAAAGAATGTGTATCACGTAAATAGGAAAAAATTACTGTATTTATCAACAATGACCCCAAGCCCTCCTTTTCACTCCATCCTGCCTGCTAAAACAAACCAAAAAATACACATGCACACAAACCCATAAGTACTTACATGGGCTTACATCTCTGTATCTGTTTCGATTTCTGTTTTCTGGAAACTTGGCCACTCTATGAGGATAGTCATGGGACTCATTTCGAATTTCCTTAAAATAACAAAAATATATTTTAATATCCCTCTTCAATTTTCCACAGCAAAACATATCTTCCCAGCCAGTATAAAATAACATTAAGGACTTATGATACGCCAAGTACTACGCAGAGCACATTGTCTACATTACCTCATTTAATCCTCACAATACTAACAGAAACAATTTTCTTCCCCATTTTATCTATGAGGGATGAAAGGCTTTCAAAAGTTAAAAAATCCAAAGTTCCCACAGCCCCCAAGATTGAACCAAGGTTCTTCATATGCCAGTCTGTGCTCTAGATCTGTTTATTTACTGCTAATTAGGCTCTATTCAACACTTACAAGCAAGCATCAAACACTTTATGAAGCAGAATCAATGCAAGGGAGGTATCTATGATCAGCCACATCATATTCAAATTTTGACTAAAACTCATAGCATCTACCTAAATTTTGGAGTTAAACATTTAAAAAATTTATTTCTTCATCTTCATGATACTTCATGATACTGTTTTTATACAGACAGGTGTTACTTCATTTTGAACTCAGAAATATCCTCAAATATTATTTCTATCATGTTTGTCATTACTTCTCCTTCAAAAAAAATTATTTTTAGAGCCATAAATGTTCAGTAACAGGCCGGGCGTGGTGGCTCACGCCTATAATCCCAACACTTTGGGAGGCCGAGGTAGGCGGATCACCTGAGGTCAGGAGTTCGAGACCAGCCTGGTCAAAGTTGTGAAACCCCAGCTCTATTAAAAATACACAAATTAGGCCGGGCGCGGTGGCTCAAGCCTGTAATCCCAGCACTTTGGGAGGCCGAGGCGGGTGGATCACGAGGTCAACAGATCGAGACCATCTTGGTCAACATGGTGAAACCCCGTCTCTACTAAAATTACGAAAAATTAGCTGGGCACGGTGGTACGTGCCTGTAATCCCAGCTGCTCGGGAGGCTGAGGCAGGAGAATTGCCTGAACCCAGGAGGCGGAGATTGCGGTGAGCCGAGATCGCGCCATTGCACTCCAGCCTGGGTAGCAAGAGCAAAACTCCGTCTCAAAAAAAAAAAAAAAAAAAATACACAAATTAGGCTGGGCACAGTGGCAGGTATCTGTGATCCCAGCTACTTGGGAGGCTGAGGCAGAGAACTGCTTGAACCTGGGAGGCGGAGGTTGCAGTGAGTCGAGATTGCACCACTGCACTCCAGCCTGTGTGACAGAGCAAGACTCTGTCTCAAAAGAAAAACAAAAACAAAACACAAAAATGAGCCAGGTGTAGTGGCAAGCGCCTATAATCCCTGCTACTTGGGAAGCTGAGGCATGAGAATTGCTTAAACCCAGGAGGCAGAGGTTGCAATGAGCCGAGATGGCACCACTGCAACAACCAGCAGGCCTGAGGCTCATCCTAGGTGCTTTCAGGTTTTCTGCATTTCAGTGTGAAAGACATTCTGTAAGGCTATGTCTGCACTAAGCTCTCACTAATGTATCCATTATGGCCAGGTTTGATCTTCCAGGAAACAGTGTTCCAAGAATTCAAGTAAAAACAGAAGTGTTACAAAAAACAAACAAAAGAAAAGCATGCTTTAACAGTAAAAAGTAGATTGTGCTTTTGCTCACACTATCACATGTAAGAAAAAGCATTTTAAAAGTTAGGTGCCATTTTGTTTTTTGTTTTTATACAGACAGGGTGTCACTTTTTGCCTAGGCTGGTCTCAAACACCTGGGCTCAAGTGATCTGCCTGCCTCTGCCTCCCAAAGTACTGGGATTACAAGTATGAGCCACTGCGGCCAGCTGAGTATCCGAAGTTTTTATTTATGGAACATGATGCACACATTTCTAATATGAAACTCCTCCATTTTTCTGGAAGTGAATGAACTGGTAAGAGTCCTTTTGCAAGACCTAAGACACTGTTGTTAGCCTGCAGTGTGGAAGAGAAATTTAATTTTATCCCTTCCAACTGGAAAGTTAATTGACTTAATACCATTTATTGGTTTCTGCATTTATCAATAACAACTGCTCTATAATAAACCAAGTTTCAGCACACACAAGGATCTGTTTCTAGATCCTCATTCTACTTCACAGAAGCATTTGCTTGCCCTTGAGACAGTATCAAATTTTAGTTACTACATCTTTGTAATCTATCAATGTACCTACAAAGCAAGTTGTCCCCTATTTATTCTCCACAATTGCACTGTAGTTCATGATATTTCAATTAATTTTGTAGCTTTCTTCATAAAGGTATGCTAAAGGTTAGCATAAATGTATCATAAAGGTTTGTTCTCAGAAACAATAGGCTTTGCTGCTACTGTAAATGGGATTTAAAAAAATCTATTGGCCATTACTAATGTATAAAGATACTGATTTGCGAGGAGGCAGGCTTAAAACAACAGGCAGAGAAGGTAGGACTCCCTTCCCTTCTTCCACTTCTGTGATACACACATGCACATTTTCCACACTTAGGGCCATCTGTCAGGTGCAGATTCCTATTTTTAGCCTAGAGAAACACACTTCTTTGTGAGCACTATACAAAAGAGGGTAGGGTCTCCAGCATAGTGGTAGGGAGATTTAAAATTTACAAAACATGATATAACAGCCAAGTTCTTGGGGTTAAGAAATACATTCATAACATAAATACATTTTATTTTCTCAGCTAATAAGATCTCTTGCAGTGAGTCCATTCTTTCAAGTCTCCAATATTAATCATTTGTTCTACTTAATAAAAAAATTTCAATGAATTTAGAAGAACCAATATCTCAAAAAGCAGTTCCCAGAGGTACATATTAGCTGTTTATTCCAATATCCTTTCCTTCTTGTGTTTTTTGAGGCAGAGTCTCACTACGTTGCCCAGGCTGCAGTGCAGCAGCACAATCTTGGCTTACTGCAACCTCTGCCTCCCAGGTTCAAGAGATTCTCCTGCCTCAGCCTCCCCGGTAGCTGGAATTACAGGCATGCACCACCATGCCAGGCTAATTTCTATATTTCTAGTAGGGACGGGGTTTCACTATGTTGGCTAGGCTGATCTTGAACTCTTGACCGTAAGTTATCTGCCCGCCTCAGCCTTCCAAAGTGCTGGGATTATAGGTGTGAGCCACAGCACCCAGCCCCAATCAATATCCTTTCTTTCTAAAGGTATCTGCTTTTGTTTTCTGACCACAGTGAGCCCAACTGAAAATCTGTTTTCTCGAGCCTCTATGGTCCTGTGACAGTCTGGCCAATGGGAATATGCAGAAACCACTGGGTTGGGCTGCAGGAAAATGTTGACAAAGAGGACTGACTCCAGGTACCTTTGCCCTTCCAACTGCTGCCTGCCTGGAACATAGGTTTTGCTGTCGGGGGTTGGGGTGGGAATAGGTAGGAGCCATCCTGTGAGAACAAGGTAAAATGCACATTCAGAGGAAAGCTAAGCAGAAATACTAGCACTGGGTCCTGAGTGGCATCAAGGAGCCACAGTAACAAGCCCCTCTCCAGAATTCATATCATATGAGAAACATAAACTCCTATTTGTTAAATCAGCTACTGATTAATTTTCTTTCCCAAGTAGCTAAATCACATCTTTAATACACACAGCATAACCAAATCTCAACAACAACTAGATCTGACACTGATGAGGCATTTTCAGGAATACCCAAACACAAAAATAAAAAATTTGAGCTGGGCACAGTGGCTCACACCTGTAATCCCAGCACTGGGAGGTCGAGGCAGGTGGATGATCATGAGGTCAGGAGATTGAGAACATCCTGGCCAACGTGGTGAAACCACATCTTTATTAAAAATATAAAAATTAGCCAGGTGTGGTCGTGCACGCCTGTAGTTTCAGCTGCTCGGGAGGCTAAGCAGGAGGATTGCCTGAACCCAGGAGGTGGAGGTTGCAGTGAGCTGAGATCGCATCACTTCACTTGAGCCTGGTGACAGAGTGAGACTCCATCTCAAATAAATAAATAATTTTATAAGTACATTGCATAAGCAATAGAATATATGATCTCTGTCTAAATGGCATTGGGAAAGCAGACAATTGGGCTACTCACTAGGTCTATCACATAAGGCAAAGTCAGTTCTACTTATGTTCTGGTGCTAAAACTTTCCCCTTTTATTGCAGAGAAATTCCATGAACAGTAGCCATAAATACTACAACAAGAATGTTTCCCTCTGGGCAGATCTTTAGGAGATCTGCTTTGGGGGGCCTAAGTCGAAGGATCACTTAGGGCTAGGAGTTTGAGGTCAGCCTGGGCAACAGAGTGAAACCCCAGCTTTACAAAAAGTTTTTTAAATAGCCAGGCATGGCAATGTGCATGTGTAATCCCAGCTTCTTGGGACGCAGAAGCAGAATTGCTCGAACCCAGGAGTTCAAGACCACAGTGAGCCAGGATCCAGCCTGAGCAATAGAGTGAGGCCCTGTCTAAAACAAAAAAAAAGAAAGTTTCCCATCAGCAGTAAAATCTGTTAATCCAAGGTTTCTCAGCCTCAGGACTACTGACATTTTAGGCTAGCTATTTTCAGTGGGAGGGTAGGGGGCTGTCATGTGTATTGGAGGATGTTTAGAAGCAGCATCCCTGGCCTCTACTCATTAGATATCAGCAGCACCCCTCCCCTGTATCTGTAACAACCAAAAATCTCTCCAGACATTGCCAAATGTCCTTCGCCAGCAAAATCCATCATAAACATATTGCCGAGCAACACACAGTTGAGAACAACTGTTCTTATTTAATACTAAAGCACACCTTTAATCAAAACTAGATCTAAATGGCAAGGATCTTTGCTTTAAAGCATAATTTAACCAAAAATTTTAAATCTAATTCTTTGTAATATGATTTTTGCCTAAAAAGAGCAAGGAATAATTGAGTCACTAGATATTTTTTCTTAGTGGCAATGAACCAAAATGTAGGCAACTCACGGCACAAAGATCTCTTTTACAGTTATTTATAATGTTGAAAGGCTTTAAATAAACTAAATGTCTAATGACAAAAGGCTAGATGAATAAATCGTGGTACAACCAATTAAATATCATGTAGCTTTTTTTTTTTGAGACGGAGTCTCGCTCTGTCACCCAGGATAGAGTGCAGTGGCACAATCTCAGCTAACTACAACCTCCACCTCCCGGGTTCAAGCGATTCTCCTGCCTCAGCCTCCTGAGTAGCTGGGATTACAGGCGGACACCACCACACTTGGCTAATTTTTGTATTTTTAGTAGAGACGGGGTTTCACCATGTTGGTAAGGCTGGTCTCCAACTCCTGACCTCATGATCCGCCCACCTTGGCCTCCCAAAGTGCTGGGATTACAGGCGTGAGCCACCATGCCTGGCCCATGCAGCTATTTTAATAACAGGCCCTCATACTAAATTGGTAGTAGCATTAAGTCACAATCTCTTGGAAGGATAATATATGACATAAACAAAGGAATAACAAATCAGTAAATGGAACTGAGCTATTATTAATACTTGTTATTTGGTAGAAAAAAATCCACTTAGCTCCTTAACTGTATTTGAAATTTATACACACATGGGCATTGACTATATTAAGACCACGTACCACTTCTTTTTCCAAAGTAGTCTAATTTTCAGAACATTATGAAATGGTCCATTCTAATCAATGGCCTTATAGCTTATCTCCAGGCCCAAAGACTAAATTCTGAACATTCCTACTCTCAATGTGTTTACTTTCTCCTACTACTTCGCCTCCTAATATTTTAATATAATATTTAATCCCTCTTGAAATTTATTTTGATATATATATGCACATACATACATATGCATATATATGCACATATATATATATGCTTGAAATAAGGAACTAAACTGACTCTAATATAGAAGTAATTTTGCTGGGCTCAAATAATGCTGAATTGAAAGGTAAGAGTTTAAGACTTTTTTATTCATCCAGCTACTCTTCATTTCATAAGGAGTAACTGTGCCTGAACAGTACTATTTAAACTGATGAATTCTCAAAAGTCTTAGGACTTCTGCTTAAGAAATTCCAAAAGGATACTTCACATAAAGGCATCACCATAATTCTTCACTGCAACAAGGCTTTTGTAAAAGTCACAGAATTCAGAAGGTCATCTTTAAGCAGACAATCACGGAATCCTCAAAGTAACTTGGTGTTATAGGATGGTCTTTAAAGAAGCTGAGGCCAAGCGCTGTGAGTCATGCCTGTAATCCCAATACTTCAGGAGGCTGAGGCGGGAGGATCACTTGAGACCAGTCTGGGCAACAGAGAGAGACTCCTATCTCTACTTAAAAATTAGCAAGGGATGGTGGTGCACCATTTGTGGTCCCAGCTACCTGGGAAGCTGAAGTGGGAGGATCACTTGAGCCCCGAAGGGCAAAGCTGCAGTAAGCCATGATCATGCCACTGCACGTCAGCCTGGCCAACATAGCAAGATTCTGTCTTTAAAAAAAAAAAAAGTGGGCCGGGCGTGGTGGCTCACGCCTGTAATCCCAGCACTTTGGGAGGCCGAGGCGGGTGGATCACAAGGTCAAGAGATTAAGACCATCCAGGTCAACATGGTGAAACCCTGTCTCTACTAAAAATACAAAAATTAGCTGGGCATGGTGGCACGTGCCTGTAATCCCAGCTACTCGGGAGGCTGAGGCAGGAGAATCGTTTGAACCCAGGAGGCGGAGGTTGCGCCATTGCACTCCAGCCTGGGTAACAAGAGCGAAACTTCATCTCAAAAAAAAAAAAAAAGTGTGGGAGCGAGAGAAAAGAAAAAAGGAGGAGAAGAAAAGAGGTGAAAGGACGGAGCGGGGGAAGGAGATAAGCAGGGAAGGGGGGGAGGGAAGGAAAAGGAGAAGGAGGGAGGGAGGAGGAGGGAGAAGGGAGGAGGTGGGAGGAGGAAGAAGAAACTGGTCCAGGAAGGTATGCCTCATGAGTGTTTTATTCCCTCACTAGAAGGTACAAGATTTCAAACAAACAATGCTCACTGCTAAAGCTAAACATGTCTATCACATGACGCAGCAATTACACTCCTGGGTATTTCTAAGAAAAAAAGAATGTATAAGTCCATGAAGAAAAACACAT
The DNA here is from genome assembly GCF_049354715.1 of Callithrix jacchus. Taxonomy (NCBI): domain Eukaryota; kingdom Metazoa; phylum Chordata; class Mammalia; order Primates; family Cebidae; genus Callithrix; species Callithrix jacchus. Next base: position 49,607,386 of record NC_133514.1, on the reverse strand, counting down.
TTATATTTATGCATAATACCAGAACCAGAAGAAAAACTCCAAATGTGCATGAACATGGATAAACTTTAGAAGAGTCACACAATGTAATATTACAGGGCAGGGCACAGTGGCTGGCTCACATCTGTTAACCCAGCTACTCTGGAGGCTGTGGTGAGATGATCGCTTGAGCCCAGAAGGCAGAGGCTGCAATGAGCCAAAACTATGCCACCGCACTACAGCCTGGGCAACAAAGACCCTGTCTCAAAAACAACAACAACAACAACAAAAAAACACCAGAGCGATCCAGAAGAGGCCTTCATGATGAAATCATGTCATGTGGAAAAAAAAAAAAAAAGACTAAGCCTACTGTTCCATGCAGCAACAAGGATAATTTCACAGACATACTGTGGGAAAAAAGCAGCCAGACACAAAAGAGAACACATTTGAAATTTCCATTGATATGAACAAGCAGCAAAATTATTCAATGGTGACAGAAGTCAGAATAGTGGTTACTTCTAGGAAAGGGTATGAGGCAGCCTTCTTCAGTAGTAGACTTGACTAATTTGGGGATATGTTTATATTTTGATTTGGGTGGTGATTACATAGATATATACATTGTAAGGATTCACTGAGCTCTATGCTTATAATTTGTGCATTTTATCTTTCATATATATAACATATGCCCAACATATGCCTCAAATAACTAAAGGTTAATGGCTGGGTGCAATGGCCCACGGCTTAATCCTAGCACTTTGGGAAGTTGAGGCGAGCAGACTGCCTAAGCTCAGGAGTTCAAGACCAACCTGAGCAACGTGGTGAAACCCCGTCTCTACTAAAATATAAAGTTAGCTGGGCATCATGGCACATGCCTGTAGTCCCAGCTACTCAGGAAGCTGAGGCACAAGAATCACTTGAACCCAGGAGGTGGAGGTTGCAGTGAGTTGCGATCACGCCACTGCATTCCAGCCCCATCCCACCCTCCAAAAAACCAAAAAAACAAAAAACTAAAGGTTAAAATGATGTAGCCACTTTAGAAAAGCAAGTGCTAAACAAAGAGTTAACATATGAACTAGCTATTCTACTCCAAGGCACATACCCAAGAAAAATGAATACATATGTTCACACAAAAACTTGTACAGATATGCTCATAGTAGCACTATTAATAATAGCTAAAAGTAAAACAATCACTTGTCCATCAACTGATAAATGAATAAACAAAATATGGTATATATCTATAAAATGGAATCTAACTTATAAGAAGAAATGAAGTAATGATACATACAACACAGATGAAACTTTAAAATATTATGCTAAGTTAAAGAAACCAGACACAAAAGACTATACATGGGTATGAGTCCATTAATGGAAAATGGCCAGAAGAGGCAAATCCAGAGATGGAAAGTAGATAAGTGGTTTTCTGGGGTTGGGATGGAGGTGAGAATGGGACATAACTATATGTACCCAATCTCTCCTTGGGGTTTTGAATATATTCTGAAATTGAGATTTAGTTGCGCAACTATGAATGCACTAAAAACCACTAAACTGTATCCTTTAGGCATGTGAAATATATCTCAATAAAATTGAAAAAAATTAAGAACTCAAAATTGATGTGTTGTTCAATCAATGAAATGCCTAACAATGAAGTACTTATTTTCAACCAACATACTGGCATGGAAAAGAAAATAATAAGAATTATGTGACCAGGTGTGGTGGCTCATACCTGTGATCCCAACACTCTGGGAGGCCAAGGTGGGAGGACTGCTTGAGCCCTGGAGTCTTGAGACCAGTCTGGCCAACATGGCAAAACTCCCACCTCTACAAAAAATACAAAAACTAGCCAGGCATGGTGGTGTACACCTATAGTCCTAGCTACTTGGGAGGCTGGGTTAAGAGGATCGCCTGAGCCTGGGAGGTTGAGGCTGCAGTGAGCTGTGGTCACTCCACTGCATTCTAACCTGGGTGACAGAGTGAGACCCTGTCTAAAAAAAAAGAAAAGAAAAAAAGGAAAGGTTTTAAATAACTGATATTTTTTAAAGTACAAAATATTTACATTTTCATAGAACTATTTCTGAAACTCATTACATTTGTTCCCGAAAACAAAAATATATGAAATAACATTTAACCTTTTCTTCACACATTAATTTAAGCCTCAGGGGATTGCTCAAGTAAATACAGCTCTTTATCTCTATGAGGCCACTGAGTCCTTTGAGTTTTTATGTGTGACTTGCTTGGAAAGAAACGAGTATCTTTACCATTTTTTTTTTCTTTGTTTTCCTGGAAGCCCACTGAATTTCTGATACCTTCACCCCTCACCTTTTTTTTTTCATCTTTGTGAGACTGTCTACAATTTCTTTACCTTTTAATAAATTAATATATATTCACTGTTAGAACTTAGGACTCTATTGATGAGCCAAAAGGAAAATTAGTCAAGTCTACTACCACAAAAACATGGTGAAACCACATATCTACAAAGAAAAAACAATTTTTTTAAATAGCAAAGTGTGGTGGTGTGCCTGCAGTCCCAGCTACTTGCAAGGCAAAGGTGGGAGGATCACTTGAGCTGAGGAAGTCAAGGCTGCAGTAAGCAGTGACCCGTCTCAAAAAATAAATAAATAATGAAATGAAATAAAAATAGAACTCCCGAATCAAGAGCATATTTTGCCAGTATTTCTTAAGAAAGACTGAAAGTGAGGTTTTGCCTCACATTCAACAGTATCAGTACTTTTTCTGGTCTTCAGATGCTGTCAAGATTTTTCTGTACTGCTTACTCTTTCAGATGTACATTAAACTTTTTTAGGCTGACTTAAAAAAAAATACGTTAAAGATATGTGCCAACTCTTCGTTGGAACTGGGTTAGTTTCTCCATCTGAGTCTTCCTGGTCACTTAATAGAGTTTCACTTCAGTCTCCTCTGTTCCCTTGCAGGAACTCCTACCACAAACTTGGGAAAGTGCCCTCTCCTAACGCTCATTTCTCGCACCTTTTTCCTGAGTTCTGACAGATTTTTCTCAAGCCACCTCAGTATTCTGGACTACCTGCTCTGCTAGTCGGTACTGAATTTTCTATTTTAACAATTGTGTGTTGTAACTTTAAAAACTCTTTACTGCTCTCAGTTTCTTTTCTTCACCTGCTTTTGCATTTGGAAACCTGAATTACAGCTTTTTCAATCTCATACTATTTTTTTGCATGCTCCCAATGATCTTGTGAATTTTTCATGTCTAACAACGTATGTTTGGTCATCTTTACAGAAAGTGAATGCATATATAAGTTCTTTACCCACAACTGTGTGGGTACTTACACTGTTCACTATCAAAATTCCTTAAGTCTCAAATATGTGGGAACAACCCTTTTCTACTGTCAAGCAATTAATCACACAGGCTTGTTATTACCACTGTGCTTTGCTCACTTCAATGATAAATTAGAACACAACAACAACAACAACAAAAGCTTCTAGTGCGTGTGAGTAAAAGACTTTAATAGTTCTGGGAAATTATACCCATTTGTCACAGTTTTTTCTTTTCTTTTTTTTTTTTTTTTGAGATGGGGTCTCACTCTGTCACCCAGACTGGAGTGCAGTGGCATTATCTCAGCTCACTACAGCCTCTGCCTCCTGGGTTCAAGCGAATTCTCCTGCCTCAGCCTCCCAACTGGCTGGGATTACAAGTGTGCACTACCACACCTGCCTAATTTTTATATTTTTAGTAGAGAAAGGGTTTCTCCATACTGGCCAGGCTAGTCTCGAACTCCTGACCTTAGGTGATCTTGCCTGCCTCAGCCTCCCAAAGTGCTGGGATTACAGGCATGAGCCATCATCTTCATTTGTCATAGTCTTCTATCGCCTTTCTTGCTGTCAGTTTTTACCGCTATTTGTACAATTATGCCTAACAACCTTTCCTTTCTTTTTTAAAAAAGCAAACTTCAGATTTTTCCCTGAGACATCTAAGGGGCCACTCTAATAAGTGCCATGGAAAAAGTATGTTCATATTTAAAGGAGACACAGGAGGAGGATTTATTTGTGCCTGGGGGAGTAAAAGGCGCAGTGTATGAATGGGCCTGAAGCGTGGGCAGGAGTGTGTCATATCGACAAGAAGGGAAAAGAGGGCCACAGGTAAAACAGCTGTGCAAGCCAGGCATGGTGGCTCACGCCTGCAATCCCAGCACTTTGGGAGGCTGAGGCAGGTGGATCATGAGGTCGGGAGTTCAAGACCAGACTGGCCAACATGGTGAAACTCCATCTCTACTAAAAATTCAAAAATTAACTGGGCATGGTGGTGTGTGCCTGTAATCCCAGCTATTCGGGAGAACTGCTTGAACCTGGGAGGCAGAGGTTCACGCCACTGCACTCCAGCCTGGGCTACAGAGTGAGACTCTGTCTCAAAAAAAAAAAAAAAAATACAGCTGTGCAGACACAAAGAAGTGAAAATGAAGGAAGGGGCCAGGCGAGTGGCACACGCCTGTAATCCCAGCACTTTAGGAGGCCAAGGTGGCAGATCACTTGAGGTCAAGAGTTCCAGATCAGCCTGGCCTTTAATATGCCTGACACTGGTTGAGGAGAGAAGATACCTGGTGGAAAGTTCTTTTCTTCATCACATTTTTTTTTTTGAGAAGCTCTCTTTGAGGAAGAGAGTTTGGAGAATAAAATAGCTCACTATCACTGAACCCTACTGTGTATCAGGCATGTGCTATGTGCTTTTATGTGTGTTATCTAAGAAGTGGTTACAAATGAGAAAAGAGACTCAACTTCCAAGATTATGCAGCAGTTAGGTAGCACATCCAGATAGGAACCCAGTACTTAACTTTAGCACCTATATATTTTAAATTCATATTTATATATGTATATATAGATGCTCATATGCATATATAGATTACATGGACATGGCAAAAATTAAACCATACAAAAGGGTATAGAGTGAAAAAGTCCCCTTCTCTTTTCCCTCAGTCCTTTCCCTTAGGTGATAACTGTAACCAGTGTCTTGTATATTTTCTGAGAGATACTCTTCGCCATGTATAAGCCAGCCTGCCTTCCTCCATCCACATATTCATCCCACCCTTGCAAAACAGATATTAGCATACTGTTTTGCACTTTGCTTTTTCACTTAGTATATACTAAAAATACTTCCATACAGATTATGAGTTCTTTTTAACAATTGAGGGCTGAGTGCGTTGGCTCACACCTGTAATCCCAGCATTTTGGGAGGCCGAGGCGAGTGGATTACCTGAGGTGAGGAGTTCAAGACCAGCCTGGTCAATGTGGTAAAACTCGCTCTCTACTAAATATACAAAAATTAGCATGGGCACCTGTAACTTGGGAGGCTGAGGCAGGAGAATCACTTGACCCCAGGAGGCAGAGGCTGCAGTGAGCCGAGAGTGCACCATTGTGCTCCAGCCTAGGCAACAAGAGTGAAACTTTATCTCAAAATAAGAAAACTGAACAGTATTCATTACTTAGCCAGTCATTTATAATGCACATATAGGATATTTCTAGGTTTTACGTATTATAAATAATGCTGCTATGAATAACCTTTCAAAGAAGTTATATCAATGTACATATACTGTCAACAATCAGGTAAGAAAGTGCCTGAATTTCACCTACCCTATTAACAAACATTTTGCTCTTTGTCTGATAGGTGAAAAATGGTCTTGTTATAGTTATAATTTACAATTCTGTTACTATTGTGAAGGTAAACAGTTTTTCTTGTTTTTAAAAGCCATTTGTATTTCCATTCTCTTTTTGGTATGTAGGAGCTCTTTACATATTAAGGAAGTTCCATTTCTGTCATATATTGCAAATATTTAAAAATTTAAGTTATCTTTTGACCTATAAAGGTTTTCATGTCAAAATTTGAATTTTTATAAAATCAAACTTAAACCTTTTTTCTCTAGGTTTCTGTGACATGGCATAAAAAATTCTTTTTCATTCTGTTGACTACAAAAAGTTTTCTCCACTGTTTTCTTATATAATTTTATGGTTTCATTTCTTTTATGTTTAGATTATTGCCCAACCAAGACTTTACCGTAGTATAAAGAATGAGGTAGGTTGGGCACAGTGGCTCATGCCTGTAATCCCAGCACTCTGGGAGGCTGAGGCAGGCAGATCATTTGAAGTCAGGAGTTCGAGACCAGCCTGGCCAACATGGAGAAACCCTGTCTCTACTAAAAATACAAGAATTAACCATGTGTGATGGTGCATGCCTGTAATCCCAGCTACTTGGGAGGCTGGGGCAGGAGAATAGCTTGAACTCGGGAGGCAGAAGTTGCAGTGAGCAGAAATTGCACCATAGCATTCTAGTAGCCTGGACAACAAAGCAAGACTCTCTCAAAAAAAAAAAAAAACCCTGTAAATCAGAACAGAAGCAGTTCCCACTATTACGAAGTTACTCCAACTTTCCAGGGCTATCCTGGCATAACAGGTCCTTTACTGAGACTAGCGGGGTACAAACTCTAGGAATCCTGTAGCCTTACCTCAAACCGCAGGAATAATTCCTTCAAGTACTATAAGGAAACCGTAAAGAGGAACTGATAGCTTTCAGAGTATGAAACTGTTCAAATATAGTGAAAGAAGAAATAAAATAATTCAGTATCAGATTTTCTTTAGGGGAATGACAGCAGTTTGAGAAAAGGTTATAAATATTTGATCAGTGACATGAACCAAATGAAACTGATAGAGAACAAGAGGCATATTAAATCAGAAGTACTGCATTTGAAAAGTTATTCATTGCATTCCCTTTCTCCATTCCTTTTGTTTGAAAAGAAAAAAAAAATCACATAAATCTATCAACACACTGAAAAAGAAATCCATAGATAAAAGTATCTAACCTTGAATCAGTTTCTTTGTTTCGAGACAGTGTTGGGATTACAGGAGTGAGCCACCAGCCCGACCCCTGAAATCAGTTTACTAACCACAACTTTTATCCTGGGGATCACCAGGTTTTATGAACCTACTAAAACCACATGGTAAGTTTGGGGGATTGTATTTGTGTGGACATTTCTCTCATAAACAAGTTTCATCTTAAGGGTGTCTCAAGGGGTCTATGGATTTCACTGTTAAGTCAAAACAACTTCCTGAACCATTAGTACTACTGTGACATATAAAGAACATTAAATAGGCACTACATTTAAATACATTTAAAAAGGCATTACATTCATTTCTAAAAGCTATTTCAGACAATGGCACTGCAAGACAATGTTATTTCAATTAAGAATATAACAGGCCAGACTCAGTGGCTCACGCCTATAATCCCAGCACTTCAGGAGGCCGAGGTGGGTGGATCACCTAAGGTCAATCAGGAGTTCGAGACTGGCTTGGCCAACATGGCAAAACCCCATCTCTATTAAAAATACAAAAATCATCCAGGCATAGTGGCACGTGCCTGTAGTCCCAGCTACTTGGGAGGCTGATGCAGGAGAATCACTTGAACCTGGGAGGTGAGGCTGCAGTGAGCCAAGATTACGCCACTGCACTCCAGCCTGGGTGACACAGTGAGACTCCGTCTCAAGGAAAAAAAAAAAGAATATAACAGAAGTTTCGTTTTCTTCTACTCAGGAGAATCAGCACTTATATTCTTTAAAGTTAGCCTGTGGAACTTTATCTCTTCCTATCAGCTGCTATGTCTTAAATTTTACATGGTAAACTGATTTAGGATTTAGTATATGGCTAATCACTATTATCCAAAGTAAGGAGGGCATTTTTTAAAGTTCCAGTTTATTAGTTGGTTTAAATATCCTCTGACTCTTAACAGCTTTCCATTAAGAAAAAACTATCTAAACAGGCCATTAAGTAGAACTACAACACAGTTAATAAATAGAGTAGAGAATCTAGATGAGGATTTCCAAAGGAAACAAATCATACATAACGTTTATTCGAGAAAGTGAAGAGCACACTTATGTTAATTTTAATTTCGGTTACCCACACCTTATCTGTCCATCTCTCTGGTTTACCCAGACTATGTTAAGGACTAAAGGAAAGAAAGTGAGAAAAGAGTGGGCAGGTAAGAGGAAAAAGATGACGCAACTAAAAGAACAGCAGGAGACTGAGAGAGCTGTAATGGTTCTCCAACTGGGAATGAGGAATTCTCTGCATAGTAATGATCTGGAATAAGTAAAAAAGGGCTTTTAAGATTCTTGTTGGCCAAGTACTGCGGTTCCCTAGTACTATGAGAAGGCAGGATGGGAGGATCACTTTAGCCCATGAGTTCAAGACCAGCCTGGGCAACAGAGTGAGAACCCGTCTCTACAAAAGATAAAAAATTAGCCAAGCAGCTGGGCATGGTGGCTCAGGCCTGTAATCCCAGCACACTTTAGGAGGCCGAGGCGGGTAGATCACGAGGTCAGAAGTTCGAGACCAGCCTGGCAAACATGGTGAAACCCCGTCTCTAAACTACGAAAATTAGTCGGGCGTGGTGGCACACGCCTATAATCCTCAGGAGGCTGAGGCAGGAGAATTGCTTGAACCTGGGAGGCGGAGGTTGCAGTGAGCTGAGATCGAGCCTCTGCACTCCAACCTGGGTGACAGAGTGAGACCCTTCCTCAAAAAAAAAAAAGGATTCTGGTTAAAATAAAAAAATCAAACAAGAGTCAATTAGAAAAGCTAGGGGACAAATGCAACCATCTGGATTTCTGTAATTATAGATACCAGTAATCTAGAAAACATATAGCAAAGGCAAAACAATATGATTTCTAGGTATACATTCCCCAGTGGGGCACCCTTCCAAAGGCTACTTGCCCTTCAAGCAATGTTCTTTTCCTTTTGAGGGGTCACAGACAGATCCACTAAGAAACTGACATAAGCTATGGAATCACCCAGAAACGAAATACCTGGGAACACACATCCATAAAATTTGGCATAGTTTCAGGAGATTTGCAAACAAATCTGACTGATCTCTAATCCCAGATACTGTTTTAAAGCCCTCAAGTCTCAAAATGACCCTACCTATTATAACACATTCATTCCCTCCTAGCTATCAAAATTAAGATGATTCCCTCTGTGCCACTGATCTCAAATAGATCATAAAAAGAAAGCAATGTAGGCAGTCACATGGATAAATTTGGGCAGTGCTGAAATGAGAATCAGAAGTACTGGATTTGGCTCCCAGTTGTGTCACTAACAGATACTGTAACATTAGGTAAGTCACACTATTGGCCCAGTTTCTTCAGCCATAAATTAGGGGTTTGGAATAAACTAAGGTGCTGACATTTTAAAAGGGAGCAGTTTTCCTGTGTTTAGTGAACATATACTGAGCATCTAACATGTTTCAGGGCCCATAAGTAGATGGTGAGAAAACAAAGGAAAAAGAAGACCATCCTCAAGACGCTATACACACAAGCAGACAGTTACAAAACAATGTGGTTCATATTCTAATAAAAGAATATAGAGAGCTAAGAAATGAGAGGAGGAGGAGCATATAACTTCGCCCAAGGAGACTAGAGTCTAGTCTTGAAGATAATTCCCAAATAGATACAGTAGGCATGGAATATACCCAACATGTGAAGACTCCAAATTGTGAGAGAGCAGCCAATCTTCAAGGGAATTCAGAGTTTGTGTAAGCATGTAAAAACACTGAGATTAGACAGCAGGCAGGAGAATGCGTAACACGTAGGCAAGGAAAGTGTTTTGGAATAAGAGAGTTTGATTCACCTGCCTAACTGGCTGCCCCACTGTAAGTATGAGAATAACACCATGCATTTGATAGCTGACTTCTAGAAATTAGCTGACTCACAAATGATAAAAACTGTTCTCTAACTATAGTTGAACTATGAATTTCTAATAAAGAAAAAAAATTAACCAGGCGCAGTGGCTCATGCCTGTAATCCTAAAACGCTGGGAGGCTGAGGTAGACAGATTGCTTGAACTCAAGAGTTCAAGAACAGCCTGGGAAGATGGTAAAACCCTGTCTCTACAAAAATACAAAAAATATTAGCCAGGCTCAGCTACCTGGGTGGCTGAGGCAGGAGGATGTCTTCAGCACAAGAGGTCGAGACTGTAGTGAGCTGAGATCGCGCCACTGCACTCCAGATTGGGTGACAAAGTGAGGCCCAGTCAAGAAAGGAGGGGGGGGAGGGAGGGGAGGGGAGGGGAGGGGAGGGGAGGAAAATGTGTGGCCCGGCATGGTGGCTCACGCCTGTAATCCTGGCACTTTGGGAGGCCGAGGCGGGTGGATCATCTGAGGTCAGGAGTTTGAGACCAGCCTGGCCAACATGGTGAAACCCCATCTCTAGTAAAAATACAAAATTAGCTGGGGGTGCTGGTGAGTGCCTGTAATCCCAGCTACTCAGGAGGCTGAGGCAGGAGAATTACTTGAACCCAGGAGGCGAAGGTTGCAGTGAACCAAGATCGCACCACTGCAATCCAGCCTGGGTCACAGATCAAGATTCTATCTTGAAAATAAATACATAAAATGGAAAAATGAGGCTGGGCGTGGTGGCTCAAGCCTGTAATCCCAGCACTTTGGGAGGCCGAGGTGGGTGGATCACGAGGTCAACATATCGAGACCATCCTGGTCAACATGGTGAAACCCCGTCTCTACTAAAAATACAAAAAATTAGCTGGGCGTGGTGGCGTGTGCCTGTAATCCCAGCTACTCAGGAAGCTGAGGCAGGAGACTTGCCTGAACCCAGGAGGCAGAGGTTGCGGTGAGCCAAGATCACACCATTGCACTCCAGCCTGGGTAACAAGAGCGAAACTCCGTCTCATAAAAAAAGGAAAAATGATCGGTCAGGAGTTCCACTGCTTATAAATCCTGATTGATCAACCAAATTTCAAGACGCTGAGCTGAGAGGCTCACCTGAACCCAGGAGTTCGAGGTTGCAATGAGCTATGACCGTACCACCGTACTCCAGACTTGGAAAAGGCAAGAGATCACAAACACTGCTCAGAAAATCAGAATTAACCTCATACAATCAGACCAAATTAAACTTGTCCAACTGTTACCCTTCATTGCGTGGTTCTTGTTTTAGAGACAAGATCTCACTCACTCTGTCACCTAGTCTGCAGCATAGTGGCACAATTCTGGCTCATTGTAGCCCTAACCTCCTAACCTCAAGTGATCTTCCCACCTAAAGCGCTGGAATTACAGGGATGAGCCACTGCCTGGCCAGCACTTTCACAATCAATTCTTCCACCTTTGCGCTCTTGGTCCCATTGACTCTTGCTTTCCAAGAAGATTTCTGGCTCCAACAATCATCCCTTCTATCCCAACCTCCACCTCTCTCTTTAGGTTCATCCCTGCAATCACATAAATATATCAAGTTGCTCTTTCCTCCTAAGAAATCAACACATATTTATCAAGGGCTTACTAAGCACCTGATACTATGTAAAGCACTGGCACTGCCTTCATGAAACTCTGAAGAGGTAGTAAAAATATAAACTCAGACTAACAGAGTCTGTTCTGCTTCAACCCAAGAATTCATTTCTAAGAAACCTCCTATTATCAAAGTCATGAAATAAAAGACACTGTTCAAAAGGAGCAAAAAAGACTAAGGGACCAGATAGTTTCAGACTCAAAATACTAATCTCATTTTACCTGCAAGAATTTCAATAAGGTATCAAGTTCTCCTACCACTAAGCAAGTCTAGCTTTTAGTTGTATTCAGTTTTTGCTCAAGAGCAAAGCCTTTCTTTGCCCAGCTCAATTAGCATTACCAAAAAAAAAAAGCAGAACTCTTCCCAAACATTATCAGAAACATCACCCATTGTTGTGATAAACAAAGCAGAAAGCCACCTTAAACATTTTTTTCCTACCCAACTTGTGTTACTTTCGATAGTGGTTTGCTTAATGCAAATCGTGTTCCCGAAATCATTTGCTGCTGTATGACATCCAATTCCCGCTACAAAAGGGGAAGTGCTGGGATGCTAGAGAAGTAAGCCAAGGGGCTCATACCCAGCATGGGCAGGTCAGGAAGGCCTGCCAAGGAAGTGAGACTTCAGGGATGAGTAGGAGGCAGTTAAGCAAGAGAGGAAAGAGAAGGGGGAAAGTTGTGCCAAGGCAAAGAGAACATTTACAAAGTCCCTAAGGGGAGAATGGACACACACACTTCCAAGAACACAACACAGTGGAAAAGAGGGAGGACAGTGACAGGGTAAATCAAGTGAGAGGCAAAGGCCATGAGGTCTTGTGGGCTGAATTTACATTGTGAGCAACAAGAAGCCATTACAGGGTTTAAGTGAGAAGTCACACAATCTTGCTTAATTTTAGCTACCTCTCCTCACTTCTTCCCTTCAAGTTCGGCTTCTAAAAAGAGTAGTGTACACTTGCTAGTTTGCATGTCTTCCTGCCTTCTCTCCTGAACTCCAGGTATCTGTCTTGTGAAGTCCGCTGATATGGCTCCCTTTAAGGTATCTGTTAATCTAGCTGCTCAATGTAATGGCCCTCTCAGGCTGGCCCTTACCTGTCAGGTGGCCCTGTTGACCCTTAACTCCCTCCACCGCTTTCCTCCCCATTTCTGCGGCTGTTCCTCGCCAGTCTTTTTCGCAAGATCTTCTTTCTCTACCCATCCTTTTTTTCTTTTTGAGACAGACTTGCTCTGTCACCAGGTTGGAGTAGCGTAATCTCAGCTCACTGCAACCTCCACCTCCGGGGGTAAAAATGATTCTCCTTGCCTCAGCCTCTAGAGTAGCTAGGACTCTAGAGTAGCTAGGTGGCATGTGCCACCACACCTGGCTAATTTATGTATTTTTAGTAGAGACAGGGTTTCACCATGTTGATCAGGATGGTTTCGATCTCCTGAAGTCATGATCCGCCGACCTCAGCCTCCCAAAGTGCTGGGATTACAGGCATGAGCCACCGTGCCCAGCCCATCCTATTATCTGTTGTCTGGCCAGATTCTGTCCTTGGCCTGTGTTATTTCCAAACGCTCTGTATCTTCCCTAGATGATCTCATCAATACCTAAGACATCAAATATCAACCATGAGCTCACAACTTCAAAAATCACATTTACTCAGACCTCTCTCCCAAACTCCAAATTTATACATTCAACTAGCTTAATTTCAGTGTCTTGCAAGTACCTCAAATGGAATTAAACAGTTTCAAAACCAAGCTTATAAATAACTTATACCCCTTTACCATTTCATTTCAAATCTCTATCTCCCCTCCATCCCTCCTACCACTGTCTAAGTGCAGCTCATCATTTCTCTTCAGGTTTACTCCAACCAACTACTGCCCTGTGCTGCATGCCTACACTTTGCCCATTCAACCCACTAGCAGTCAGAACAATCTTGCTAAGAAGTAAAATGATTTGCAGGGCACAGTGGCTCACGCTTGTAACCCCAATACTTTGGGAGGCCGAGGCGGGTGGATCACCTCAGGTCAAGAGTTCAAGACCAGCCTGGTCAACATGGCAAAACCCCGTCTCTACTAATAAAGTAAAAAAAAATTAGCTGGTCATAGTGGTGTGTGCCTGTAATCCCAGCTACACTGGAGGCTGAGGCAAGAGACTCACTTGAACCCAGGAAGCGGAGGTTGCAGTGAGCTGAGATCGCAACACTGCACTCCAGTCTGGGCGACAGAGCAGGACTCCACAAAAAAAAAAAAAAGAAGTAAATATGATCATGGTATTTCCAGGCTTACAATTCCACAGTGAGTTCCTATTAACCAGCTCAAATTCCCTAGTCTGATCTACAAAGGTCTTCTAGACTCTGCCTTATACTCCAGCACCTTAACTTTACACCAGTATCCAGGCTAAACTGTGGCTGGTCCTCTCAGCATTCCACCCTCAGTGTCTTTGCGCACTCCCTCCTTCCTGGAACACTAATTCTCTTCACCTCTCTTGTCTTCTTCACCTGGCCAATGTCTTTAAAGACTCAGGTGAGGTCCTCCCTCCCCCAAGAAGCTTCACCAGAACTCCCATGTGCACCTCTTTTTGAGAAATACAGGACTCCTAGGTACTCACCTCTACAACACCCTTAACTTGAAGCTAGCTTTACATGTATCACTTTTAAGTTTTAATCTGCTTACCTATTTACAGGGCTGCATCCTTAAAACCTGGGACTCTGTCTTTTAACAAGAATCCTAGGTGTCTAACACTAGCATATAACAAGCATGTTACGAGTGGATTAATAAAAATATGGAACTGCAATGAAGCCCGAAGAGAACAAGCCCCAGAGTGTGAGCACCTCGAGGGCAGGAACTTTGTCAGGAGCAATTCTCTGCTGAATCCCCAAGGCCCGAAGTAAAAGCTGCATAATCACTGGAGGTCCAGGCATATTTGTGGAATGGCTGAATGAATGTTCTAAGGCCACAGGAAAACACATAGTCCAAACTTCCTGACTTGCTTTCCATTACTAACTTTCTTGGTTTGTGACCTACTTTTACTGTAACACTAGTGAGCACGGCATGGTTTCTACTGACCAAACTAATGGCCTTGTTTTTCCATTAAGAAAAAATAATAATATGAGCACTGACCAAACAAGTAAACTAAAGGATTCCTCAGTAAGAATCTATAGAAGGATTTCCTGGTCTCTTTGAAAATGGATGTGAAATGGCCAGTGGATGCAAGTTTATTTTTCTGGAAAGAGTAATCACAATTCTCATTGAATTTTCAAGGATATTAGTGATACCAAAGAAAATCAAATTTCTTAAACCAAAATGTTAAGTTGAATTGTTATATTCATTTTTCTCTTTTCAAATCTATTTTGATATATAACTTATCCCTTAGAGACAGCAGCCTCTGCTAAAACAAATGTAATTGGAGAAGATGCAGCTGGCAGGCTCTCTCTCACATTAAGATTCCTACTAGAATTTGCATTTCAGATTGTCTATAATTGGAAGAGTCCATACCAGCATTCTTTAAAACTTAGAGCCCTATTCTAACATACTCTGTATCATGGGAATCAGGATATTTATACTTCCCTACTAATGTGTTCAAGAAGAAAACGTTACTTTCTGAACACATTTTTCACTGACACCTAATTAAATGGAAAGGGGAAAAACCCAGGATTATCCACATTTACAGGAAAGCCCTTCTTTTCTTTTACTTTACACAGAGAACCAAACATCAGAAGCAGCATTAACTTAACCGTCACCAAATTCAATCTTGGGAATAATATGGCAAGAATTAAACGGAGGGGTAAGCAATTAAGTCATTTTAAAAGCAAGTTTTTTTATTTTTTAATGGAATTTTTTTCTTTTTTTTCTAGACTGCTCAGCAGTTGTTTGAATTAAAATGTGGTCTAGTTGACATAAAAAAGCGAATCACAAGTGTTCATACTACAGATTGCATCTATGTGAGTTGAATAGGCACAATTACTCTTGGACGATAGGCGTCGTAACAGGGTGCCCCCTGGGAAGGTAGCACAGCTCTTTCTTCGGCTGGGTGTTTTGTGGTTTCTTTCGGCTTGGCACTTTCTCAGGACATGGAAAGGTTATTTTGATTCGAGGGGGTCTGCAAGGGGGTTTGATTCGTGACACTCGTTTGGGAGCACACATGAGATCTGCGTTTCACTGTAGGGAAAGTATACCTCAGTAAGCAAAACTACAAAGAGAACGAACGACACGCTATCACTGGACGAACACAAGCCGAGCCTCTTTCGTTCCGAGAAGGCTCTGTGGGGGACCCTACGCTGGGCGCCGCTGCGCCGTGACGGAAAATGAAGATGGGCCGGGGGGAGGGTAGTCCCGGGAGCGAGACCACTGCCAGAGGCCACGAGCCACCCCATCCACCGCGGTTCCGCCAGGAGGGCTTCGCCTCGAAGAGGGCTGAGGCGGCCGTCCCGGAGCCTAGAGCGCAAACTCGACTAGGACATCCCAGCCTTGCTCGCCCGCCCCCGCCCTCGCCGCTCCCGGGGCCACCGGCTGCCCGCCCGGCCACAAAACACCCAGCCGAAGAAAGAGCTGTCCACAGCAGCGTGGGAGCGACTGCGAGGCTGCAGCCCTGAGGGGCGCGGCCCGGCGCCCCAACACTGGCTGCCCGTGCGCCCACACGGATTCCCCAAGGACCCCAGAACCAGTTCGAGCAACGCTGGTGGCGTTTCCACGCCCTACACAAGAAGCTGCTGGGGCGCCGCCTTCCAGAACCAACTACGCTTGCGCCAACCATGAGGCCGCTCAGCTTAAGTCTGCCTTCCCGCCCCCCCCAGAAGCAAGAGAGCGGTCAGCGCAGGCGCGTTCCTGACGCGGCCCGCGCCGCCACTTCCGCCCTGAAAGAGAAGCGGGGGAGGCGGGAGGGAGCCTGCGGGCAGGGCACGAGTCCGGGTCTCCGAGGAGGTCGGCGGTCGCCGCGCGGGTCCGCGACTCACCAAGTACAGCGGCTGCCAGCGACGATGAGCATCCAGCTCCTCAAACTCCTGCTCGATAGTTGTGGGCATGACGACCGGGACGAGCTGGCGCGAGCAGAGCCTGCGCCGGCTGAGAGGCTCAGGCCCCGCACGATCCGCGGAGAGCGCTCTGGCTGCGGCGCATGCGCGCTACGCCTCGCGCCCCGCCCCCACGCCAAAGCCTGGCCGGCTGTGGGGAAAGTACCTGGAGCGTCGGACGTCAGCGCGCAGACTCTGCGCCCGAGCGCTACGCGGAGTCGGCGGCGGGGCGGGGCGCTCTGGGGTGGGGGCGGGTTCGGAGGGCGCCCAGGTGGGAGGGGGCGGGGTCAGGGGACCACCCGTTGGCCTTGGTCCGGGCGCTGGGAATTGGGGGACCCGCCCCTTGGCTCACGCCTTCCGGCAATGGGGAGGTGGTATTGTCGGTAGCGCGCGGTTGCAGGAGTAGGACTCCCTTATTAAGTATCCTGAAATTCGCCGGCACGCTTCGCCTTCCTTCTTGCTGTCCCATTTCTCGTTCTCTTCTCGGCCTTCATTTTTCAAGTGCGGTATTTGAATTTTATTTTAAACATCATCAAGGTCAGTTTAGTGGCCGGTGACCAACTTTGGAACAAATTCCTCATCCTCCTCTGCCCTCGCGTCAGCTCTTCTACGCCTGCAGATTTTATACCAAATAAACCGCTGTAGCAAAAGGAAAGGCAGCTCTCCCGGTATTTGGGAGAATACACCTTGTTAAGAAAACGTTCTACAACTTAAGAATTAGTGTTAACTGTAAAAAAAGAGCAAGTCGTCTTCTACCAAACGTGTTGGTTAGGGAAATCATGTTCTTTCAGATTTAAGATAGTTCATTGTTAGTGAACTCAGCTGCTTGCCCTATCCTACTGTATAATCTTCATAAGAAACTTGAAGGGTTAGGAAAGGTTTTGCTGTGCTGTCCAGTATTGTGATTTAAATTTTAGATATTAAATGAAATTAATTCAGTTCCTCACTGGCACCAGCCACATTTCTGGTACGCCATAATCACGTATGACTTGCTATATGGCAAAGCAAATATGTAGAACATTTCTATCATGGAAAACAGTTCTTTTGGACAAGGCCAGTCGAGAGGACTAAAATACCTGGGGCAGAAAAGTGTCCTTAATCACGTAAAATAATGAAAACCCTAGCCAGAAAAAAAAGCTAGAAGAAATCGCATTAACAAAAAATTAAACATTCAGCAAGCTTTCTACTTACATAGTGTGATTTAGGGTTACAGGAAAGCTTCCCCTGAAAGACCCCACAATCTCTAATGGTCCTTGGTTTTGAAATTCTGTCACTGAATCTGATTATTTAGATGAAAGGCATGGTATCTCCCAGAATATCCTGTGACTGTTCTCATTAGCCTGCTCATCAGATTGCTTTCCAACCAAAAAAATTCTGTTCTACCAAGGGAAGACAAGTCGCCCACGTAAAATCAAGGTTGGCCATGGTGGGGGTGTTTCCCTGAAAAAAGAAGGGCATCTTTATCTCAAAGCAGCAGTTCTTGTCGCCAGGTATTCAGCATCCCTTTGGTACTGACTTGTCAGCTTCTCTGTTTGGGGCGCTGTATTTGCTCTTCTAATGTTTTTATCTTAGTTTGCTGAGTGCAGCTAAGAATCTAGAGCAGTGGTTCTCACACCAGCATCATTTGCATCCACTATGAGCTTCTTTGAAATGCAAATTTGAAGGCCTCACCCTAACCTACCGAATCTGAATCTCTGGTGCTGGGGTCCGGGTCCGGGAGACTACCTAAGCAAGCCCTTCTGGGGATGCCTATGCCTCTTCTGAGCATTGCTCCAGAAGAATACCTGTGCAGGACTGCACTGAAGCCCCGGGATGAAAAGAAAACAAAGATTAACTTGCTTCGAGATATCCTGCTGATAAGATATGACTTTGTCTCTCTTGACAGATAACCCTCAACCCACCTAGTTCCTAGCTTGCTGTTTCTGAAGGACCCCAAACCTAGACTTTTGCCCCCTTTTAAGTCAAAATCAGAAGTTCTCAAGATTTTAAAATGTCGCCGGGCGCGGTGGCTCAAGCCTGTAATCCCAGCACTTTGGGAGGCCAAGGCGGGTGGATCACGAGGTCCAGAGATCGAGACCCTCCTGGTCAACATGGTGAAACTCCGACTCTACGAAAAATACAAAAAATTAGCTGGGCATAATGGCGTGTACCTGTAATCCCAGTTACTCAGGAGACTGAGGCAGGAGAATTGCCCGAACCCAGGAGGCGGAGGTTGCGGTGAGCCGAGATTGCGCCATTGCACTCCAGCCTGGGTAACAAGAGCGAAACTCCGTCTCAAAAAAAGAAAAAAAAAGATTTTAAAATGTCGAGCTTCCCCATTTCCCCCAAATTGTTCAAATTCCCTTGATAATAGGCATACTTTTATGTGCATACTCTATATAATGAGGAAATACATAGAGAATAGAGTGTATTTTAAAAATTACAAATTCATTTAAAAGATATATGAAGTTAAGTAGCCATGTATATTTTTAAATAATGGTACATATATGTATGAGATACTCGTTTTACAGATAACATTTGGTGGATTTGGACTCAGCAATGTCTTCGGATTTGGACTCATAGCAATGTCTTCGGCTTACTCCTTGGCCTCTCAATCCCTGCAGCTCACAGTTTTGGAACCATTGCTCTAGACCAAAGGAAATGAAGCATAACAAGAGTTTGGAGTTCCTTCTTTTAATTGGAACAAAGTCTGCCTTCTACATTTTAGTGTCCTATTCAAGAGGCCCCTCTCCCCTCAGTGAATAATTTATACCCCTTTCAAAGAAAATTCCACTTGCTACCCATGGCCCTGCCTATGGTTTGAATAATGGTGTCCTCTCCAAAATTCATGTTGAAACTTAATCCCCATGGTGGCAATATTAAGAGTTGGGCATTTGGGGGAGTGATTAAGTTATGAGGGTGCTGCTCTCCTAAATTGATTAGTGCCTCGTGAAAGGCCTGGAGGGAATTAGCTTAGGTCCTTTTTGCCCTTCTGTCAGGCCATAAAAAGACACCTAGGTGGCACCATGAGGAATGGCCGGCTCTTCAGCAGACCAAACCTGCTGGTGCCTTGACCTCAGACTTCCCAGCCTCCAGAACTGTGAGAAATAAATTTCTGTTATTTGTAAATTACACAGTTGCAGATATTTTGTTATAGCAGCACAAACGGACTAAAATGGCCCTTATAGTTAGAACTTCAGAGGGACAAACGTCAAAATACAGCCCAAAAGCCTAATGTCTACAAGAGCTATACATTTATACAGTTGGGCAGACATTTGTTATACAAATTCAGATTGTAGATTCCAGTGAGAACAGAACCTCAGTTAAATATATGTATTTTTTAATAAACTTTTAAATATACACAAAAACACAAATCATAAGTGTATATAGCTCTGTGAGTTTTTACAGAGTGAACTTAACTGTCTGTCAATACTCAGGCCAAGAACAAGAACTTTATCTGTTCTCCAGAAAGCCCCTGGAGCACCATGCTAAATCTTCCCCTTTGAGTAACCAGCCCCATGCCCTCTAACTCCATAGATTAGTTTTGCCTTTTTTGAACTTTAATTATATAATATGTGCTTTTTAATGTCTGACTGCTTTTATATATATATATTTTTTTTTTAATTGCATTTTAGGTTTTGGGGTACATGTGAAGAACATGCAAGATTGTTGTCTGACTGCTTTTGTTCAACGAGTTAGTGAGAGTCATCCATGTTGTAGGAATAGTTGGCTCATTCTTGCTGCTAAATAGCATATGATTGTTTGACTCTACTACCATTTATTCTGAATTCGGTTGTTTCTAGTTTGGAGTTATTGTGAAGAGAACCATTAAGGATGTGCTTGTACTTGTTTTTTTATAAACATACACTCATTTCTTTTGGGCATATATCTAGGAGTGGGATTGCTAGATCACAGTGTGTCTCTATGTCCAACATACAGTGCTGAACAGTTTTCTGAGTGATTGCATCCTCACTTGAGCTTGAACAGAGGAAAAGGATGTCCAGTATCATCACTTCTGTCAAACATTGTATAGCCATAGCAACAAGTGAGGAAAATTAAGAAGTGGTATAATGATTGGAAAGGATGAAACAAAGTTTATATTAATATAGCCAATATAATGTACACAGAGAAAATCCAAAGTAATCTACAGGCCAGGCAAACTATTCGATTAATAAGGGAATTTAGGCTAGGTGCAGTGGCTCACACCTGTAATCCCAACACTTTGGGAAGTCAAAGTGAGAGGATCACTTCAGGCCAGTAGTTTGAGACCAGCCTGGGCAACATAGTGAGACTCCATCTCTAAAAATAAAAAATAAAAAGGGCTGGGTGCAGTGGCTCATGCCTGTAATCCCAGCACTTTGAGAGGCTAAGGCAGGCGGATCATGAGGTCAGGAGTTTGAGACCAGCCTGGCCAACATGGTGAAACCCCGTCTCTACTAAAAATATGAAAATTGGCCAGGTATAGTGGTGTGCACCTGTAATCCCAGCTACTCAGGAGGATGAGGCAGGAGAATTGTTTGAACCCGGGAGGTAGAAGTTGCAGTGAGCCAAGATCACGCCACTGCACTCCAGCTTGGGCGACAGAGTGAGACTCTGTTTAAAATAAATAAATAAATAGAATTTAGCCATATAATTGAATAAAAAGTCAATATAAGAAAAATCAGTTGTATTTCTACATAGAGCAGCAACTAGAAAATTTTAAACATTGGAATATAAACTATTCGGGGAAATTCTTAGCAAAAGATTAGCAAAACCTCTAGTCTGAAAATCACAACATATCACTCAGAGGAACCAAAGAAGAACTAAATAAATCAAAGGATATATGATGTAATGTCTTGGAAACTTTAGTATTGTAAAGTTGCCAGTACTTCTCAAAGTAATGTATGAATTCAGTGCAATCTCAATCAAAATCCCACCATATTTTTAGTGGAAACTGACAAGCTGATTCTAACATTTACAAATAAAAATGCAAGGGGCCAAGAATAGCCAAAATAATCTTAAGGAAGAAGAAAATGGAGGTTTTACCTCACCAGATAATAAGATTTACTCTAAACCTACAATAATTAAAACAGTGTGTTCTTAGTGTGAAGATAGACAAATAGAAAATGGAACAGAATAGAATCTAAAAATGAACTCAAGGGCCAAAAATAGCCAAGAAGAAGAACAGATCTGGAAGACATTATCCCTCCAGATATCAAAATCTCTTATAAAGATGTGTGTGGTATTGATGCAAGGAAAGGCAAGCTGACACATAGCCTCCAAAAGGTTAGTAAAAGACCAAAGAAATTAAGTTTTTTTAAAAAAATCTTTCAGGCTGGGCATGGTGGCTCACACCTGTAATCTCAGCACTCTGGAGGGCCAAGGTGTTTGGCCTAGGAGTTTGAGACCAACATGGTGCAACCTGGTCTCTACTAAAAATATAAAAAAGTTAGCTGGGTGTAGTGGCCCACGCCTGTAATCCCAGCTGCTCAGGAGGCTAAGCATTAGAATTGCTTGAACCTGGGAAGCAGAGGTTGCAGTGAACTGAGATGGCACCATTGCACTCCACTCTGGGTGACAGAGTGAGGCTCTGCCTCAAAAAAAAGTATTTTTTTCAAAAATAACTACCTAACCCAACTATGCAGAATATGTGGTATGCCTTCTAATGAACGATCATAGTACCTAAATGTCAGTTATCAATTTATTGACAGTAAGCTCAAGGCTTCCTTTTTCACCTTCTCTATGAGAATGGATCTGGGCCCTTCAAATATTTTTGCTTTGCCAGTTGACACAGTGTTAAGCTTTGTCAGGAGGAGTGGAGAGACACTTAAGGAGAAAGGGGTTGCTGGGAACCACAGAAGGGAACCGTGCTTGCTGGGCTGGCTCCAGTGACCAGTGGCCTCCCCCAGCACCCTGCTCCTGGGGTGCATCTGTAGCAGAGTACTCCAGTGAGACATCTCCCCATGAGCAACTTTCCCATACACCCAGAGGGCAAAAGATTGAAGGGGGGGCCTCCCAAAAATGTGTCTGCCTAGAACCTGTGAATGTGACCTTTTATGGAAAAAGGATATTTGCAGATTGAGCTACGGATCCTAAGATCAGATCATCCAGGATTATCAGGGTGGTCCCTAAATCCAGTGACAAGTGTCCTTCTAAGAGAAGGGCAGGGAGAGATTTGAGACAGGAAAGGGCCATATGAAAATGGAGGCAGAGGTTAGTCACTCGGCCACAGGGAACACCTGGAGCCCCCAGCGGCTGGAAGAGGTAATGAAGGCTCCTTGAGCCCTTCCGAGGGAGCAGAGCCCTGCAGACACCTTGGTTTTGGACTTCTGGCCTCTAGAACTAAGTGAAAATAAATACTGTTGCCTTAAGCCACCAAGTCCGTGGTCATTTGATATGGCAGCCAGCTGCACAAGGTTTCCAGCAAGTTCCACAAAAGCAGCCCCACAGGATGTTTTTCCATGCAGTGCACCAGAGGCACGTCTTTTCTAAGGAGGTCTGGGGCTCCTTAGAGCTTCATCTCTCAGCCTCTCAATGAAAAAAATTCTTCAGCTTCTCAATGAAAAACTTTTGAATTGAAGTACCTTAAAATTAAGGATTTCTGTTCAGCAAATGACAGGATTAAGGGAAAGGGTGAACTGCAGAGTAGAAGTTTTGCAATGAATGCATCCCAAAAAGACTCAGGTCCAAAATAAAGCCTACAAGCCAGATAGCTTACAAGAAAGATGGCTTAAGAGAAAAATGGGCAAGAGATTTGAGTAGGCATTTTGTGAAAAGGATATTCAAATGGCCAGTAAACATACGAACCTTACCCTCAGTAGTCACTAGAAAATGCCAATTACACCTGTAATGAGATAATAACTCACCCCACCAGAGTTGGAGGAACAGAAAGCAGCTATGGGTCTTACACTTTTGGGGTGTATTTTGACTGGGGAGTGAAGAGTGTAACTGGGCCCCTTGAGATTTCAGCATGTGACATTTTTAGTGACTGAAACCATGAACATTCTGATCAGGCCCTTGCCTTCTTGCACATGTTAACTGCCTGCTTTCTGCCAATATCCCTTGCTCCCGTGACATAATGATAAACTGCTGATGTGCTGTTTCTTTGTCAAGAGGAGGAGATAACTTCAAGGTCACAGAAAAGTTTTGCAGAGGGAATGGTTGCCGTTAAGGATGTCGCAACCAGCTGCTGACGCCCAGAAGTCTGGTCGTTCAAAGCACTATCTGAGACGGAAAAAACACAGACTTTCCCATCAGTTCCCTGACACTCCCCCTCCCTTTTGTCTAGCTGCACAAAAACTCCCTGCTTCACCTTTTTGTTAAGACGAATTTGAGAGATCTTGCCCTCCTGCCTTCTCGCCTTGGTCAAATTGAATAACCTTTCTCTATCTCCAAGCACCAGTGTCTCAGTGTTTGGCCCCAGCTGCCCATGGGGTATACCGGCCTGAGTTTGGGGTTCTACAACAGAAGTACGGTCCTAGCAAGTCAAGCAGCGATGAACCATTCTAGAGGACAAAGGGTGGCATAAAAATCTGTTGGAGAGAAGTTACAAGAGAGTGACAGATATTTGCCACAATTTTGCCTTGATTAGTCTTGCAAGGAAGAATAAATAATGGATAAAGGAAGATGAGAGCTAATTAACTTTGATCAGGATTGTAAAAATGATTTGTATGTACAGGATATCGCTCTGTCTTCCAGTCTGGGATACAGTTGTGCGATCATGGCTTACCACAGACTCCAATTCTTAGGCTCAAGAGAGCCTCCCATTTCAGCCTCCAGAGTAGCTGGGACTACAGGCACGCACCATACCCAGCTAATTTTTAATTTTTTATTGTAGAGATGGAGGTCTTACTACATTGCCCAGGCCAATCTCAAATTCCTGGCTTCAAGTGATCTTCCTGCCTTGGCCTATCAAAGCATTGGGATTATAGGTACGTGCCACCATGCCAGGCCCTAAAGTGATTAGTTTTTGAGTACTTCATTAGAACCATATTCCTTTGTATGTGTTAGATAGTTCTCAAGTCTCCTTAATTCTTGAAATGTATGGCTTTTTATTTATTTTGGTAATTTTAAGTCTGCATCCATCACTGTCCCAGAGGATGTATAGTTGTGAAACAGCTGGCACACAGAAAAAGATAATTAAAGAGTTTAACAACAGAACAGTTTGCAAAGTTGTGGACAAGATTAGAAGGAATCAGTAAAGCAGGACCAAACACTCAGGGTTATCAACTGTGCAGAAATTCTACCAGTCCATGGGTCTGAAGGTGCAAGAGATAGGAGCGGTTACCAAAACCCAGAGAGAGGGCAGGAGAGGGCTGCAAGATGGTCACTGTGGCTTTCTTTGAAGGAGCACAGCCACAAAAGGCCCCTGACTTCAGCAGGAACACACACTGTATTCCTTTTCTACTGCTGCTGTGACGATGATCACAAGGAGTCTAGGGGCCCTGGCTTATATTCAACTAGTATGAAGGCCCATAGAAGTGAAACAGTGTTGAAGCAATTAAAGCTTCTCCAGCTCAATTACCACATCTGAATTCAAGATCTTGCTATAGGCCAGGTGTGGCAGCTCTCACTTGTAATCCCAACACTCTGGGAGGCCAGGCAAGTGGATAACCTGGGGTCAGGAGTTCGAGACCACCCTGCCAACATGATGAAATCCCGTCTCTACTAAAAATACAAAAATTTGCTGGGCTTGGTGGTACACCCCTGTAATCCCAGCTACTCGGGAGGTTGAGGCAGGAGAATCCCTTGAACCGGGGAGGCTGAGGTCACAGTGAGCCAAGATCATGCCACTGTACTCCAGCCTGGGCAACAAGAGCAAAATTCTATCTCAACAAAAAAAAAACGACCTTGTCTATAAAACTGTGTTCTTTTCCTGTTTCCCCTATCACATTTAATGGCATCACTTATTCAACCAAGCTACAAACCTGGAAGCCATCTTCAACATCTCTTTATTCTTTATCTTCTGTATCTAATGGGTTGCTGGTTTCTGTTGCATCTTGCCTTCTAAGAAATCTCTCAGGGCCCGGCGCGGTGGCTCAAGCCTGTAATCCCAGCACTTTGGGAGGCCGAGGCGGGTGGATCACAAGGTCCAGAGATCGAGACCATCCTGGTCAACATGGTGAAACCCTGTCTCTACTAAAAATACAAAAAATTAGCTGGGCATGGTGGCGTGTGCCTGTAATCCCAGCTACTCAGGTGGCTGAGGCAGGAGAATTGCCTGAACCCAGGAGGCGGAGGTTGCGGTAAGCCGAGATCCCGCCATTGCACTCCAGCCTGGATAACAAGAGCGAAACTCCGTCTCAAAAAAAAAAGAAAAGAAAAAAAGAAATCTCTCAGATCAATGCTCTGCTCTCTGTCTCCCCCTGCTGCTCCCTTAGTAACGATTTCAGCTTCTTCCTGTCTCCTGCTCAATCGCAATGCTCAACCTTTGCCTGGGTACCATTGGGTACTGTTGCGTACCAGTATGGTGCCTGATTATGGAGATGAAAAGTCATTGTGATTGCAAGAATAACAGTGAATCTTTGTTGAATGTTCTATTGTTTCCAAATTTCCTATTACATAAAAATACTGTAATAGCTTTTTTTCAGACATAACTCCTCCCTTCTTTTTAAGGATTTTTCCTTGGGATAAATACCCAGAAGTGTAATTATTGGTCCAAAAGGTTATTAGTTATCTCCATTTGGGTTTGTTTAGAAGCAAACCCTGAGGTGGAGATTTGATGAAGTGTCTTACATGGGAGGTGATGCCAGAAAACACTAGTAAGGGAGAGGGTAAGGGAAACAGGTAAAAGAAGAAAGCCAATGCCGTGTTTATTAACAACCAGTTAGCACCATGGACAGCAAGAGGACTTCTAGCCTGCTGGGAAACTCTGGGGAGCAGTAAAGAACATATTGTCACATTTTCCAAACCAAAGGTCAAGGAAGCTCGGTCTTAGCCACTAACTCCCCACCTGTCGTGGTTTGAAGACTGTATCTAGAGCTACTTAGCTCTCTGGGACTCCTACTTTGCTCTGTGGGTAAGCTGAGCTTGTTTCCATAGCCAGAAAAAAAAGTCTAGAGCAGAAAATAACCTCTGGATGTAGAAGTACATGCTGAAGTTATGTGGGAAAGGCACGGAAAGCACCAGCTGCTATTTTTTTTTTTTTTTTTTGAGACAGGGTCTTGCTCTGTCATCTAGGCTGGAGTGCAGTGGTATAATCTCAGGTTATGGCAGCCTTTACCTCTTGGCTCAAGCGATCCTCCCACCTCAGCCCCCTGAGTACCTGGAACCATAGGCATGTGCCACCATGCCCAGCTAATTTTTGTATTTTTTGTAGAGGGGGGTCTTACTGTGTGGCCCAGGCTGTTCTTGAACTTCTGGACTCAAGCAATCCACCTGCCTTGACCTCCCAAAGTGCTGGGATTACAGGCAGGAGCCACTGCACCTAGCCTCTAGATGGCTAGTTCTCAGATGCTTTTCTTTCTTTCTCTCTCTCTCTTTTTTCTCTCTTTCTTTCTTTTTTGAGATGGAGTCTCACTCTTGTTGCCCAGGTTGGAGTGCGGTGGTGCGATCTTGGCTCACTTCAACCTCTGCCTCCCAGGTTCAAGTGATTCTCCTGCCTCACCCTCCCAAGTAGCTGGGATTAAAGGCATGCACCACCATGCCTTGCTGATTTTCGTATTTTTAGTAGAGACGGGGATTCTCCATGTTGGTCAGGCTGGTCTCGAATTCCTGACCTCAGCTGATCCGCCCGCCTCAGCGTCCCGACTAACTGGGACTACAGGTCCCAGTACCACCACCATGCCCAGCTAATTTTTTGTATTTTAGTAGAGATGGGGTTTCAACATGTTGGCCAGGACGGTGTCGATCTCCTGACCTCATGATCTGCCCACCTCGGCCTCCAAAAATGCTGGGATTACAGGCGTGAGCCACTGCATCTGGACTCAGATGCATTTCTTAAGGCTCCTTAGAATGTCCCAGTGGGGGCCAGGCATGGTGACTCATACCTGTAATCCCAGCACTTTGGGAAGCCAAGGTGGGTGGATCACCTGAGTCAGGAATTCGAGACCAGCCTGACCAACATGGTGAAACCCTGTCTCTACTAAAAATACAAAAATTAGGGCATGGTGGCAGGCACCTGTAATCCAAGCTACTTGGGAGATTGAGGCAGGGAATCACTTGAACCCATGAGGTGGAGGTTGCAGTGAGCCAAGATTGTACCATTGCACTCCAGTCTGAGTGACAGAGTGAGACTCTGTCTCAAAAAAAACACAACAAATAAAAAGAAAGTCCCAGTGTGAACAAGCATCATTTGTGCCTGGTGATTGATGTGAGAAGGCTTTCTTCTGTATGCTTTTCCTCCTCACCCATTCATCCCCCTACCCTGCACTGCTGCTCTCTAGAAGCACTTTCCCAAATAAAGTCCTTGCACACAAGGACTCAGAGTCTACTTTCAGGGAACTCAGGCTGAGGTAATCAGTCACAGATATGGGCCTAGGAAACAAGACTCTCAGGATGGGATTTTGGAGCTGGGTAACACAGAGCTAAGAAACAGAAGAGTGGAGTGAGTGGCATCTGGTAATATCACGATCGCTAACTGGTAATATCACGATCGCTAAGGATCTCACCTGTTGTGGCTTAGGATGAGGTATAGGTGGAAGGTAAAGCACTGGGCTGTGTGGCCTCGGGAAGTCTTGGGGAAAAAAAGTAAAACAGGTTTCCACCTGCAACTGTCAACTTGAGGCAGGTTGTGGAAGCAAAGGTGCTCCATAACCATATTCAAGGAGACGCTCATCTTCTTATTCATAGAGTGTGTGGTTGAAAATCAGGCAGAGCACTGTGTTATTAGGAAAACAGAGATGCAAAAGTAGCATGAACGCACAGCTATAAACAGTCTCATCCTCAGATCGTTGACTTGAGAAATACCTGGGGGGACTTTGACCAGCCTGAGTACCTTGCAACTGCAGGTTTTTTTGGCTCCCCCAGGCCAGCAGATGCCCACCCAAATTCTTACTAGATTTACAGAAGCCCTCACATAAGAAGGCTCAAATAATGCTGTATTTCCCAAGTTAACCCCTGCCACCACTTGTTACCTATATACTGAGCAGGGTCTGATCCCAATACAGCTTGGGTGGGATAAACAGTCTAAACTCCAGGCTTATACGTCCAAAGAATTGTAAGAGCTGGCTAATGTGAACCAACAGGAAGGAGAAGAAAATGGGCAATCATTAAGCTTAAGATGTTGAGCCAAGGAAGAGACAAATCTAAGGATGAGTAGAGGAGGATTTATTAATATAAGAATATACCCCCCGGTTTGGGAGACTTAGTGAGGGCATCTGAGTCCACTTCTCATCCACTGTTGGTATACGTTCCTGAAGCTTGGGCAGGATGATGACCTACAATGAATGAAGTAAGGATGCTTTAATTTCCTTGGCAGAATAGTAGAAGAGCTTGGGGAAATTAGACATTAGAATAGGCTTAGCATGTGGGATCAGAGACTCACTTCCTGGCTGTGCTTTTCGGGAAAACTCAGAAGAGATTCCCTTCATAAAGCGTAGAGACCCACTGGTGAGGGAGGCATGACCATCTTTGAGAAGCCTTGTAGGAAGTGCCCTTTGCAGGCCAGAGCCAGCCAGAGGAAGATGCTGCCAATGGATGCCAAGTATCAATGGGCCTCATGGGATTCTGAAATTGCAGAGGGGAGGCAGCAGCAGAAGGGGAATGAAGTTACTGTCACGGGCAGCAAGGCCAGCATGGTAGTTAGGCTGCTGTGACCTGCTAGGATCTGTGGGCTCTGTTCTGGGGACTGAGATGAGTGAACAACAATTAGGATGTGACTCGACTTGGACAATTTGAAAAAAAAAAAAAAGAAGTGCTGGAAAGCTGAAGTTTGAAATTAGCCATTGCAATGGAAAATCACAATCCTTCATTCAATTTCCAAAGCTCAGTCAGTTCACAGATCTAAAGCACATTGATTTAAGGGAAGCCTGCCAGCTCTATAATGAAAGACTGCAACACCACTAAAAGTACAGATGATAAATATTACCCCAGTCCTTCACCAATGGAACCTACAGCCATTTAGTAGCCCAGTGGTGCCAAGGAAATGAGTAGAAAATCCAGAAACTTCAGATACCACAAGACCCGAAATCCCATTATGTTCCTCCAATTCCACTCAGGGCTTTTGAAAGGCAGATGATAGATACATGGAGTTCTGACTCAAGTATACTTTGCAATGGGTCTACTGGGTCCAGGAACATGGCCTCTGGTTATTTTCTCAGCTCCCACATGTATAATTAGGATAGATATATACCTAGAAGTTGGCAGAAACCTTACAGTGATCTCTTGACATGTAGACATAGGGGAGATACAGGGGAGAAGCCCCTAAAAAATAAGAAGCTAGAAAGAATTGCAGAGATCAGCACCATCATAAGTGACTTCAAGGATGAAGGGTGGCAGTCCCCTCAATTTACCCAAGTGGCCCTTACAAAAATTACATGGATCATGGCAGATAAGGGTGGACTACTGTAAACCTAACTAAATGGATCCCAGCTGGGTGAGGTGGCTCACCTCTATAATCCCAGCACTTTTGGGAGTTTGAGGCAGGCAGATCTCCTGAGATTAGGACTTCGAGAGCAGCCATCATGGTGAAACCCTGTCTCCACTAAAAATACAAACATTAGCCAGGCATGGTGGCACACGCCTGTAGTCCCAGCCACTCAGAAGGCTGAGGCAGGAGAATTACTTGAACCCAGGAAATGGAGGTTGCAATGAGCCAAGATCACTCCACTGCACTTTAGCCTGGGGGACAGAGTGAGACTTTGTCTCAAGAGTAAATGAATAAATAAATAAGTGGAGCCCAATCATAGGTGGTATAGACTGTAGTATGGACTGAACAATGTGGTATGTAGTGTGAAAAATAGACATAGTTTCCAAAGCTTGTTATGTGGCTACTGAACCATTAATATTATACTTCTCAATATCTGCCAATAAAGAGGATCAAAATAGTTTTGACTTGGAATGAACAACTTTCATCACATGCGCTGTCTTGCACCGGAACTTTTACTTTCCATCACAACATAGCGCACCATGTTCTTGGTATTTTTGGCATCTGCAGAATGTCACATCACCCCACTGTTTGAGAATATCATGCTAACTGGACCTGGTAAGCGGAAAGTTGCAAGTCCTCTGGCTGCCTTGGCAAGACGTGTGTATTAGAGTGTGGGAAGTACACTGTAAATATTAAGAACTCCATCTAGGTGGGTGTGGTGGTACGCATCTGTAATCTTGGCTACTCAGGAGGCTAAAGCAGGAGAATCCCTTCAGCCTAGGAGGTGGATTCTGCAGAGAGCTGTGATTTTACCACCACGCTAGCCTGGATGAGAGACCCAGACCCGGTCTTGAAAAAAGGAAGGGAAAGGGAGGGAAAGGGAGGGGAGGAAAGAGGAGAGCAGGGGAGGGGAGGGAAAGAGGGAGAGGAATTCACTACATGTTAGGTTTTTTAAAAGATGAAATGATCGGAGGCATGATGAAACAAGTATTCTAGTGTAAGGAACATATCATTGTACCTTGCCCTCCCTACCAATGAGAAAGAGGCAGAGCCTTTGGAAGTTCTCTTTGAATTTTGGAGGCATCATGTGCTACACTTAGAAATTTTGTTTCAACCCATTTATCAGATGACTTCCAATTCTGAGTGGTGCCCAGAGCATGACAGTGTTTTGCATGGAATCCATGTCCTGGTGCCCCTCCTCCCCTCACTGCTGGAGGTTTCTTAGCTGCAGTTCATGCTCTCTGTCTGGTACCCCATAACTTCTTTCTCAGCCCATTGCCATCTGGCTGTACACAGTCTTTTTTTTTTCTTTTTCCTGCTGTAGCCTCCTTACTCCTCCAGACATGATCTGAGATCACCCCAGTCAGCTCTCTCTTTCACGTGACCCACACTCTGGCCACAGAACGCAGCAATGCATCTTTACCCTGACAAGCTTGAGGTGATAGTTAATTTTATGTGTCAACCTGACTGCACCATGGGATGCACATATTAAACATTATTTCTGATGTGTCTGTGAGGGTGTTCAGGATGGGACTGACATTTGAATTGGTGGCTCAGAAAAGTTGATTGCTCTCCATTCAATCCATTAGGGGCCTGAGTAGAACCACAGGGGGAGGGTGGAGGACTCACCCATTGTTTTGGTCCTGCCTCTCTGTTTGAGCTGGGGCACAGGTCTCCTCTTGCCCTTGGACTGGAATTTACACCACTGCCTTCCCTTGTTCTCAGGCCTTTGGACTTGGACTGGAATTACAGCCACTGTTTTCCTGGTTCTTGAGCTTTCAGATGGCAGATCATGACACTTGACTAACCTTCATGCTCATGCAAGCCAGTTCTTCATAATTGCGCTCTCTCTCTCTCTCTCTCTCTCTCTCTCCTCTGTGTGTGTGTGTGTGCCTGTGCACATCTACAATCATATGCCATATGATAAGGTTGTGTTCAACAACAGACTGCATATATGATGACTGTCCCCTAAGATTATAATGGAACTGAAAAATTCCTATCACCACAGGGGGAGGGTGGGGGACTCACTCATTTTTTTGGTCCTGCCTCACTGTTTGAGCTGGGACACAGGTCTCCTCTCGCCCTTGGACTGGAATTTACACCACTGCCTTCCCTCATCCTCAGGCCACTGTAACATCTTAGCACAGATCATTGTTCGTGTGCTTGCAGTGGTGCTGGTATAAATATACCTGCTGTGCCGCCAGTCATATAAAAGTCTAGCATACAATTATGTAAGGTATGGTGCGATGGCTCACCCTTGTAATCCCAGCACTTTGGAAGGCTGAGGTGGGTGGATATCTTGAGGTCAGGAGCTTGAGACCAGGCTGATCAACATGGTGAAACCCTATCTCTACTAAAAATACAAAAATTAGCTGGGTGTGGTGGAATACGCCTATAATCCCAGTTACCTGGGAGTCTAAGGCACAAGGATTGCTTGAGCCCAGAAGGTGGAAGTTGCAGTGAGCCAAGATCGCACCACTGCACTCCAGCCTGGGTGACAGAACAAGACTCTGTCTAAATAAAATAAAATAAAAATACAATATGTAAGGTACATAATACTTGATAGTAGTAATACATGACTATGTTCCTGGTTTATGTCTTTACTTTTATACTTTTAATCATTATTTTAGAGTGTACTCCTTCAACTTATTTTTTAAAAAAGCTATAAATCAGCCTTAAGCAGGTCCTTCAGGAGGTATCCAGAGGACGACATTGTTATCCCAGGAGATGAGAGCTCCATGCATGTTTCTGTCCCTGAATACTTCCAGTGGGACAAGATGTGGGGGTGGAAGACAGTAGCTGATGATCTTGATCCTGTGTAGGCACAGGCTAATGTGTGTGTTTGTGTCTTAGGTTTTTTTTCCCTTTCTTTTTTTTAAGACAAGTTCTCACCATGTTGCCCAGGCTGGTCTCGAACTCCTGGCTCAAGTAACCCTCCCTCCTCATCATCCTCAAGCTCAGATTACAGATGCACGCCACCATGCCCAGCTTGTGTCTTAGTTTTTATCAAAAAAGTTTTAAAAGTTTAAAATAGTTAACATTAGGCCAGGTGCAGTGGCTCATGCCTGTAATCTCAGCACTTTGGGAGGCTGAGGCAGGTGGATCACCTGAGGTCGGGAGCTCGAGACCAGCCTGACCAACATGGAGAAACCCCATCTCTACTTAAAACACAAAATTAGCTGGGCGTGGTGGCAGGCACCTGTAATTCCAGCTACTTGGGAGGCTGAGGCAGGAGAATCACTTGAACCCCGGGAGGCAGAGAGGTTGCACTCCCACCTGGGCAACAAGAAAGAAATTCCATCTCAAAAACAAACAAACAAAAATAAAATAATTAACATTTTTAAAAAGAGAAAAATAAGTTTTCAGAATAAGGACATAAAGAAAATTTTTGAACAGATGTACAGTGGGTGTTTTATTTGCTTATTCACTTTTTTTCAATTGCCCCAGAACTGAGCAGATATTTATTCATTTGTTTTTTTGAGACAGGGTCTTGGTGTGTTTCTCAGGCTGGAGGGCAGTGGTGCAGAGATAGGAGTTCAGCACAACTGGTTTTGCAACACAGAAGTCACAAAGACCCCGATGAGGTAAAGAAGCTGACCCAAACCCACCACAGCCAAGATGGTGAGGAAAGCAACCTCTGGTTGCCCTCACTGCTCATTATACACGAATTATAATGCATCAGCATGCTAAAAGACACTCCCACTAGTGCCTTGACAGTTTAAAATGCCATGGCAACATCAAGAAGTTACCCTATATTGTCCAAAATGGGAGGAAGGCCAGGTGCAGTGCCTCATGCCTATAATCCCAGCACTTTGGGAGACCGAATCGGGTGGATCACCTGAGGTCAGGAGTTCAAGACCAGCCTGACCAATATGGTGAAACCCTCTCTCTACTAAAAAAAGAAATACCAAAAGTAGCTGGGCATGGTGGTGGGCGCCTGTAATCCCAGCTACTTGGGAGGCTGAGGCAGGATAATTGCTTGAACCCGGGAGGCAGAGGTTGCAGGAAGCCGAGATCGCACCATTGCACTCCAACCTGGGCGACAGAGAAAGAATCTGTCTCAAAAAAAGGGGAGGGGTGCTGGGGAGGAACCCTCAGTTCCAGGAATTGCCCACCTTCTTCCAGGGAAACTTGTGAATAAAAATAATTTATTCCCTGTTTAGAATTTGGTCAAGAAGCAACCATAGAAATAGCCGATCAGCAGCCCTCAGGCTGCTCTGCCTGTGGAGTAGCCACCCATTCCTTTACTTTCTTAATAAACCTGCTTTCACTTTACTCTGTTGGCTAATTCTTCAGTTCATTCTTGTGTGAAGCCAAGAACCCATTGTGGCCTTCCAGGCGGAACCCCAATTTTGGGGTTTGCTCTGTGACAGCACAAGCAAGGCTCACTGCAGTCTTGACTACCTGGGTTCAAGCCATTCTCCCACCTCAGCCTCCCAAGTAGCTGGGGCTACAGGTGCACACCACCCACCCCTAGCTAATTTTTAAATATTTGTGGGGATGAGTTCTCGCCATGTTGCCCATGCTGGCCCCAAACACCTGTGCTCAAGGAGTCTTTCTGCCTCAGCCTTCCAAAGTGCTGGGATTACAGGCATGTGCCATTGTGCCTGGTGGGTTTATGTTTTAAACTATTATTGCAAGAGTCACAAAGTTTAAAAAGTGGTAGGGCACAGTGTTTCACACCAGTAATCTCAGCACTTTGGGAGGCCGAGGTGGGCAGATCACTTGAGGCCAGGAGTTGGAGACCAGTCTGGCTAAGATGGGGTAACCTCATCTCTACTAAAATTATAAAAATTAGCTTGGCATTGTGGCACACACCTGTAGTCTCAGCAACTGGGGAGGTTGGGGCATGAGACTTAATTAAACCCATGAGGCAGAGGTTGCAGTGAGCTGAGATTGTACCACTGTACTCCAGCCTAAGTGACAGAGTGAGACTCTGTCTCAAAAAAGACAAAACAACCCCCCTCAAAAATAAGTAAACAACAGTACAATTAAGAGCATCTGGATACCCGTTGTCCAGTTTCCTTACAGAAACACCGTACTCATCCCCTTCCCATTGGCAGCGTGCTCTGTGTGACCAAACCTGGAAATACAAAATGGCCTTGAATACCAGGACTACCCCTGGTGAGCAGCATCCTGGACAAATGCATATAGCTTGTTCTAATGCAAATACGTACACAACTTATTTTTAAAATGTATTGCAAAATTCATGGGCCCACATGATGCATATAGATTTATTGATAAATTATTATTATTATTATTTTGAGATAAAGTTTCACTCTTGTTGCCCAGGCTGGAGTCCAATGGCACTATCTCAACTCACTGTAACCTCTACCCCCTGGGTTCAAGCAATTCTCCTGCCTCAGCTTCCCAAGTAGCTGGAATTACAGGTATGTGTCACCATGCCCAGCTAATTTTGTATTTTTAGTAGAGATGGGGTTTCACCATGTTGGTCAGGCTGGTCTCGAACTCCTTACCTCAGGTAATCCACCTGCCTTTGCCTCCCACAGTCCTGGGATTACAGGCATGAGCCATCCGCACCCAACCTATTGATAAATTATGATGGATTTAGAATAACAGATAGAGAAGAGGGACTTCTGTATTTAATCATCCAGCCAATGCACATGAAGGTTCTCTGTAGTGTCCAGGCGCCGTCTTTCTTGCTTTCGTCAAGTGCCTGTCCCGGCTAAGGTCCTATCTCCAGGAGGAAGAGGTAGCAAAGCTATCAGAACTGCCCATGCTGACTCTCAGGAACCGGTTTGTGCTGAAGCAGTGTCGACCTTCTTGTATCTGCAGTTGCCTGAGACTGTTTATACCCAGCTAGTGGCATCCTCTCGGGAGGCTGCAGCATTGCTTGCTGCCATGCATGCTGGCTTCTGCTGATGCTCTTGAAGCTGCTTCTCGGCTTCCTTGATGATCACCAATGCCAGTCCTACCTGCAGGATGCAGAAAAGTACTAAGGCTGATGCCTCTTCCATCCATGTCTTTTCTTGAACTCTTTAGCATAATCACTGTAGTCTTAGAAGGTGATCTCTCATGAGGTTGGTCCACACCCTGCAACCAGTGCGGCGGTGGGTAGCAAGGAGCCCACACCTTCCCAGCAAACAAAGCTCATCCTGAAGGACTTGAGCCTGACCAAGTAAAGTGAGAGATGGTCACATTGACTGGAGGCAAGAGAGGACAACTGCAGGTCCCATTGGCAGTGGATAGCAAAGGTCACACAAGCCCTCAGAGGACAGCATGTGGCCTGCAGAGGGGCTGAAGTGACTGCTTTGGTGCCAGAGGCAGGGGCATAGGGTAAAGGACACTGCCACCACCCCCACTGCCCTCAGGTGCTGTGGCCCATGGGTAGCATTGCACCCAGATGGGCCACACTGGTCCACACACATGCTTGTCAGTAACTCAGCGCTCCAAGCGGGCCATGAACCTGAGGCAATCAAGAGTCACCAAAGCCAATGTGTTGGCGGCACTCTGGTGGGACAGCGGCTTGAGATTCTTCGGAAGAGGCACTGTACCAGTAAGAGGCTGCAGTAAGACACTGATCTCTGGGAACTGTCCATGGATAGGGAGTCTTCCCCACCCTTTCCCACGCCTCCAGCCCTGGCCAGCGCTTTGGGCTGTGGATCTGCACTCAGGGTGGGAAGTAGAGAGTCAGAGAGTGCTCTGATGGAGAGAAATGGGTACAGAGACCCCTGAGAGACCTGGTCTGGCCCTGGGGTGCCCACCCAGTCGGCCAGCCCCAGTGAGGGCTTGCAACATGTTAGGAAGATGGCACCAAGCAGGCTTCCGAGGCACAGCGCCTGTGTCTAAAGGCAGAGCTGAGATCTGAGTCCCAACCGCGTCAGTCGCTAGATGGTGATATTTTCAGTCCATCCACCCAATCGAGGGGTTGTTCTTATTACCACTGTTGGGGGTAGGGAGCAAATGTGGAAAGCCGTGTGCCTTCCAGCTAGGGGTACCCCAGCACTCTGTTTAGCCAGACTGTCAGCAAAAATGTACAGTAATGGCTTATGGAATAAAGAAAGGGAAGTTTGGGAGCACATCCTTCTCACCCACTAAAAATAACTTTTAATGCTTTTTCTTTTTTAGTAATACTCTTTTAGCTATACATTTGCTTCATAGGCTCTTGAATCCTTGACTTTCTCTGGCTAAGCTCTGAGACTAACTTTTAAAATGTTGTTGTAAGGAAGGCTAATGTTTTTACAGGGCTTGCCAAAATAGATAGTATTGACTTTTTAAAATAACAGTTCCAGGAAATATGTAATGACTTTTTTAAACAAAGAATTCAGAATCTGGATTGTGGAAAATACTGTATTGATGCTTCCTACAACATTTTGGGAATCTTTTAAAATGAACGTAATACTTTAATTAACAAAAATATGTAACTTAAGGGACTGTTTGTGGGGCGCTTGAGATTGTTTAAAACTAATTTTTCAGTGTGGTGCAGTGGCTCATGCCTGTAATCCCAGCACTTTGGGAGGCCGAGGAGGGAAGATTACCTGAGGTCACAAGTTCGAGACCAGCCTGACCAATATGGTGAAACTTCATCTCTACTAATAATACACATATTAGCTGGGTGTGGTGGCAGGCACCTGTAGTCCCAGCTACTCAGAAGGCTAAGACAAAATTGGGATGTGGAGTTTGCAGTGAGCTGAGACCGTGCCACTGTACTCCAGCCTGGGTGACAGAGCAAGACTCTGTTTCAAAAACAAACAAAAAAGAATAATTTTTTAAATCTTTTATAAGCTGGAAATAAATTTTCCATGAGAGTGAACAGGGATTGTTTCTTTGTTAGATGGATTTTTTTTTTTTTTTAAAGGATGGGGTTTCACCATGATGGCCAGGCTGGTCTTGAACCCCTGACCTCAGGTGATCCACCCACCTCAGCTTCCCAAAGTGTTAGGGTTACAGGTGTGAGCCACCGCTCCTGGCTTGTTACATGGATTTTTAAACTTGCTCAAATTTTAAGTCTTTACCCATCCTGAGTTTTTAGACTCTAGCATCAGCTTTAAAATGAAAACATTTTTGCCTTTCTAATGTTTTTCCAAGGAAGAAAGAAGAGAAGGAAAAGAGGAAGGAAGAAAGAAAATGAGGAAGGAAGGAAGAAGGAAGGAGGGAAGGAAGGAGGGAGGAAAGGTAAGAAAATGGAAATTTCTGGGTTCATAATTATGGACCACCTAGCTAACTGTATCCACTTTATGTGTGTGTTTAAAGGACAGGACAAACCGTGCTTTCAACCTGAATTCTCAGTGACACCCTCTTGCAAAGACTACTTATGTGTTACTCTCTGCTTTACATGGCTAAGTTTTTTGAGGGCAGGAGTTGGTGAGAATTCGTTTGGAAAACTGATCTCTCTCATTCAGACATAGCTTTTCTGGGGCAGAGTTTTTCAGAACATTTACTGGCAACATAACATAGATGATGTCACAGAAGTAATTCCAGCACTGCCGAGCTGCTTAATTCCCCAGTTGAATGCTGCCCTGATGTCAGTGGCCCACGCCAGGAGGACTGCCAGAGCTGTGCTGCATTCACAAAGACTCCTTATTGCCCCCAGGAACACCATTTTTCATTAATATTAATTTCAAATGATGTTATATTTTTCTAATCAAGATTTGATTTATTTGAGATTTGAAATTTTAACTAAAACTTTTAGAAGTTAATTCATTTCAAATGATGGAGCCTGATGTCATGACACCAATGTCATCTACAGTGGGTCTGGGAAAAGTCATGAAGTTGTGGTTTTCGTATGTTTGCCACATACAAACATATACAAGGTAAGGTGTTACTGAAAAATACAGAAGAATCAAGAATGTTGGTATTTTATAGGAATGCACATTCCCCATCCTCAGAAAGATGTTTTAAAAATATATCTAATTCCTTTATATTTATAGTCCTAACTTGTTTTGGATATTAAATGGCATTTTGTGTAATAGAAGACCTTGAAGGTCCCTTATAGTTCTATTATTTTAAGAATTCATTGCTTCATCAAAGGCGAGAATTGGACACAGAAATTTAGTGGCCAGGAAAGACCTTAGCTATTAATACTCTTATTTACATCATATTCCAGTACCGTGTGGGGAGAAGAGAATATCAGGGCTTAGAAGTTACTCTGATATTTTAAGGATGAAGAGTACCAGTTCATTTTTAGCTAATCTACTGCCAAAAATCATTCTGCTCACACCTCTATGAGACATAAAACAGAAGGCACTCGTGGCTGGGAGTTTTTTTTTTTAGATAGAGTCTCACTCTGTCACCCATGCAGTAGTGCAATCTCGGCTCACTGCAACCTCGGCTCACTGCAACCTCCACCTCCCGGGTTCAAGTGATTTTCCTGCCTCAGGCTCCCAAGTAACTGGGATTACAGGTGCCTGCCACCACGCCTGGCTAATTTTTGTATGTTTTGTACAGATGGCATTTTACCATGTTCACCAGGCTGGTCTTGAACTGCTGACCTCAGGTGATCCGCCTGTCTCAGCCTTCCAAAATGCTGGGATTACAGGTATAAGACACTGTGCCCGGCCAGTGGCTAAGATTTTGAAGATGAGTTAATGCAGGGACTATTTCCAGAGCTGTGGGCAGGGATGTTGAGGTGCCTAGGACAGCAGCAGCAGAAAACCTGTGTTACTGGAGCCCAGTGAGTTGGTC
This sequence comes from Callithrix jacchus, assembly GCF_049354715.1. NCBI lineage: Eukaryota > Metazoa > Chordata > Mammalia > Primates > Cebidae > Callithrix > Callithrix jacchus. The sequence continues at coordinate 49,567,992 of NC_133514.1, read as the reverse complement.
TCATCCCAGGCTACAGCCAACACGGCCAGGACTGATACTTTAACCCAGGAATAACCAATCAACAAGCTCAGCTAAGCCAGCCAGATGTTCATTATCAAGAAATTGAATTTAGCAACCAGAGATCCAGTCAGTCATATGCTATAAGACCCTTGAGTTATGAGATCCAGAGGCACTGTGGCCAGTCAGTAAGCACCATGTGTAAGCAGAATGTAGAGCATCATGGAGGAATCTGGTCTGGAGACAGAAGAGGACAGATGGAGAGAAAGTAGAAACTGAAGACTCTGTGACCCCAGAAACACAGAGAGAGGTGGCCTCTTTCAATGACCAATGTGGCCAGGCCTCGTTCTTTTCAGTACTTAAGTCAGTTATTATCAGAGAGTTGTGGCTTTAGAATAGCTAAAATTTTCCTGAGATGCCATTAAATATCTAATAGTTTGTAATGACTGCAACATATTCTGTTTTATGAATTAAATACACCACATTTTATTTAACAATTCTCCCATCCTTTCCAATATTTTGCGTTATAAACATTCTTGTAACTAAATTTCTGAGTTCATCCATGATTTTTTTCTGGAGATGAATTCTAAGAAGAGGAACTACTGGACTGAGTGGATGTTTTGATGTGTATTGCTCATTGCTTTCAGTTTGACCAATTCATATTTGGACAAGCAGCATATGGCAATATGGCAACCCCTATTTCCACCTATCCTCTAAATCTTGTAACTCATTTTTCTTTCTTCTCTTTTTTCTTTTCTTTCTTTCTTTTTTTTTTTTTTTTTTGAGACAGAGTCTCCCTGTTGCCTAGGCGGCTAGAGTGCAGTGGCACAATCACAGCTCACTGCAACCTTGACTTCCCAGGCTCATTTGATCCTCCTACCTCAGTCTCCTGAGTTGCTGGGATTCCAGGCACATGCCATGCCCAGCTAGTTTTTGTATTTTTGGTAGAGACAGGGTTTAGCCATGTTGCCCAAGCTGGTCTCAAACTCCTGGGCTCAGGGGACCCTGGGTCTCCCAGAGTGTTGGGATTACAGGAGTGAGCTACTGCACCTGGTCACACAATTATTATTACTTTCTTGTCTGTGCTAATATGTTAGGTTGAAAACAAGTACTAAATTGTTAATTTGCATTTCATTGATTGCACTTTTCCTCAAAGTTGGTGGGTGCATATCTTTGTATGTGTGTTTTGAGTTTATGACATTTGCTCCTTTTCTTTTCTTTTCTTTTGAGGCAGAGTTGCGCTCTGTTGCCCAGACTGGAGTGCAGTGGCATGGTCTTGGCTCACTGCAATCTCCTGGGTTCAGGTGATTCTCCTGCCTCAGCCTCCTGAGTAGCTGGGATTAGAGACACCTGCCACCATGCCCAGCTAATTTTTTGTATTTTTAGTAGAGACAGGGTTTCACCATGTTGGCCAGGCTGGTCTCGGACTCCTGACCCCATGATCTGCCCTCCTTGGCTTCCCAAAGCACAGGGTTTACAGGCATGAGCCACTGTGCCCAGCGACGTTTGCTTATTTTCTATCACTATGGTCCACATTTTCTCATTGATTTATAAGAGAGTTTCAAAGTAGCCCATTATCTATCACCATGGTTTAAATATTCTTTAGGTATATTGTTTGATTTTTAAATTTTGTGGGTTTTTTTTTTTGAGATGGAGTTTCGCTGTTGTTACCCAGACTGGAGTGCAATGGCATGATCTTGGCTCACCGCAACCTCCACCTCCTGGGTTCAAGCAATTCTCCTGCCTCAGCCTCCCGAGTAGCTGGGACTACAGGTACGCACCACCATGCCCAGCTAATTTTTGTATTTTTAGTAGAGACGGGGTTTCACCTTGTTGACCAGGATGGTCTCGATCTCTTGACCTCATGATCCACCCACCTCAGCCTCCCAAAGTGCTGGGATTATAGGCGTGAGTCACCGCGCCAGGCCAAATTTTGTGTTTTTGTCTGGGTGCAGTGGCTCATGCCTGTAATCCCAGCACTTTGGGAGGCCAAGGCAGGCAGATCACTTGAGGTCAGGAGTTTGAGACCAGCCTAGCCAACATGATAAAACCTCATCTCTACTAAAAATTCAAAAATTACCCGGGCATGTTGGCTCATGCTTGTAATCCTAGCTACTCAGGAGGCTAAGGCAGGAGAATAGCTGGAACCTGGAGGCAGAGGTTGCAGTGAGCCAAGATCGTACCACTGCACTACAGTCTGGGTGACAGAGTGAGACTTTGTCTCATAAATAAATAAATAAATTTTATGTTTTTGATGCAGAGGTTTCACTATTTTGCCCCTTGTTCTTTTTAAAATTAGGGAAATAATACCTGAATGTTAAAACTCACACAGCAAAGAGGTGCATAAGTTTAAAAAGGTGAAACTCCTCCACTTGCTCACCCTACCCAATTGCATATCCCAGCAGTCTGATGAATTTTATTTCATCATTTTCCAGGCAAACACAAATATATGCATTTGAAGTTTTAAAAACAAAAATGAGATCATGTATACGGCTCTACAACTTTTGTCAGTAATGTACATCTACTTCATTAAAAAATGTTTGACATAATTTAAATATGCCACGTGCTTATATAATCACTCCCCAATTGATAAACATTTAGATAAAACAATATTGAATAATCATACAAATCATTTTGTATGATTATTGTTTTTTAACTTTTTTTTTTTTTTGAGACAGAATCTCACTCTGTCACCCAGGCTGGAGTACAGTGGCACAATCACAGGTCACTGTAACCTTTGCCTCAGGAGCTCAAGCCATCCTCCCACCTCAGCCTTCTGAGTAGCTGGAACAACAGGTGCATGCCACTCCTCCTGGCTAATTCTCAAACTCCTGGCCTCAAGCGATCTTTCCACCTTGCCCTCCTAAACTTCTGGGATTACAGGCGTCAGCCTCGACGCACAGCCTCTCTGTTTCTGGGACGCCAATTACATGTATTTTGGACTGCTTAACATTATCATAGAAGTCAATGATGTTCTCTTTATTATTATTATTATTTCAATTTTATTCTTTGTTATGCTTCATCTTGGATTTCTAGTGACCTCTCTTTAAGTTCACTGAATCTTCTTTAGCGTCCAATGTATTGTAAATTTGCCATTTTTATCTATTATATTTTTTCAGTTCTAGAGTTTCCATTAACATGCAGTCTGGCCATGTGGTAGAAAAGAAATGCCCATTTTGAGGGGAGAAACTCAAGCAGGCTGCAGAAATTTGCATAGGTAAAAAGGAGCTGGCTGGACGCGGTGGTTCACGCCTATAATCCCAGCACTTTGATAGGCTGCGATGGGTGGATCCCCTGTGGTTGGGAGTTCAAGATCAGCTTGGCCAACATGGTGAAACACCATCTCTACTAAAAATATAAAAAAATCAGCTGGGTGTGGTGGCACGTGCCTGTAATCCCAACTACTCAGGAGGCTGAAGCAGGAGAATTGGCTTGAACTCAGGAGGCAGAGGTTGTGGTGAGCCAAGATCATGCCACTGCACTCCAGCCTGGGTGATAGAGTGAGACTTTGTCTCAACAAAAAAAAAAAAAAAAAAAAAGGAGCCAAGTGCCAAGTGCTAATAGCCAAAACAATGGAAAAAAGACCTTAAAGGCATTTCAGAGACCTTTGTGGCAGCCCCTCCCATCACAGACCTGTAGGCCTAGGAAGACTGAATGGTTTCATGGGCCAGGCCCAGGGCCCCTCTGCTGTTCCCCGCATCCCAGACACTCCAGCTCCAGCTATGGCTCAAAGGGGCTCAGGTCCAACTTGGGCCACTGCTTCAGAGAGTGCAAGTTGTAAGCATTGGTGGGTTCTGTGTGGTGTTAATCCTAAAGATGCACAGAGTATAAGGGTTGAGGTTTGAGAGCCCCTACCTAGATTTCAGAGGATGTAAGGAAAAGCTTAGGGGTCCAAACAGAAGACTGCTGTAGAGGCGGAGCCTTCATGGGGAACCTCTATTAAGGCAGTGCAGAGGGGAACTGTAGAGTTAGAGCCCCCACACAGAGTCCCCACTGGGGCACTGCCTAGTGGAGCTGTGAGAAGAAGGCCACTGTCCTCCAGACCCCAGAATGGTAGATCCACTGACAGCTTGCACCCTGTGCCCAGAAAAGCTGCAGGCACTCAACTGCCAGTGCATGAGAGCAGCCACAAGGGCTGAACCCTGCAGAGCCACAGGGGTGGACTGCCCAAAGCCTTGGGAGCCTATCCCTTGCATCAGTGGGCCCTAAATGTGGAACATGGAGTAAAAAGTAGATTATTTTGGAGCTTTAACATTCAATGACTGCCCTGCTGGTTTCAGACATGCATGGGGCCTGTATCCTCTTTTTTTTGGTTGATTTTCCTTTTTGGAATGGGAATGTTTACCCAATGCCTATACCCCCCATTGTATCTTGGAAGTAAATAACTTGTTTTGATTTTACAGGTTCTTAGGTGGAAGGACCTAGCTTTGACTCAGATGAGACTTTAGACTTTGGGGATTATTGCCAAACCTTGTTTGTATTTTGGAATGTAAGAAGGACATGAAATTTGGGAAGCCAGCAGTGGAATTATATGGTTTGGATCTGTGTCCCCACCAAATATCATGCTGAATTGTAATCCTCAACATCAGAGGTGGGACTTGGTAGGAGGCAATTGGGTCATGTCCCTCACGAATGATTTTACACTATCCCTGCTTGGTATTGTCCTGTGATACTGAGTGAGTTCTCATGAGACCTGGTTGTTTGAAAGTGTGTGGCAATGTTCCCCCTCACTCTCTCTTGCTCCTTCTCCTGCCATGTGAGATGTCTTGCTCCCCCTTTGCCTTCCACCGTGATTGGAAGCTTCCTGAGGCCTCCCTAGAAGCAGAAGTCACCCTGCTTCCTGAGCAGCCTACAGAACTGTGAACCAATTAAACCTCTTTTCTTTATAAATTACCAAGTCTCATGTATTTCTTTACAGCCAAGTGAGAAAGGACTGGTACAGCCTGCTAACTGATCTCCATGTTTGTATTCTTGACCTTTCTATGATTGATTCTCTACAGAGAAGCCAGAATGTTCATTTAACTGAAAAGTTGGATACCCCTTTTCAAAACCAGCAGTGGTTTCTCTTTGTACCTGGACTAAAACCCAAGTTCATTATCACAGCCCACAGTGTTCTTCTGCATCATCTGTCCCCTACCTACTTCTCTAATCATATTTCACACCACCCTACTTTTCACTCACCAAACCTCCACCTGCACTTTTTTTTTTTACTTCCCTATCACACACCAAGCTTTTTCGTTTTGCTCCCCAACCTACTGACCTTTGTCTTGCTGTTATTTGCTAGGAAAGTTATCCCAGATCATCACAATTTTTGGCTCTCAGATTTGTTCTTCATGATTTCCTGGATCCTCTCTGTATTGCATGGCACTGACATCTGCAAATACATTTCCCGAGGTTCCTTGGCCTGCTAGGTTTTGGCTAGGTTCAGCCAGTGAGAGGCCTTTGGAAGAGACTAAAAGGAGGAGGGGAGAGAGAAGTCATAGCATTTCCCTCAACTCTCTGCTTTAGGAAATATTTTCAATGGGAGTTGAGTCCACTCTCTCTCCCCTACTCTAAGACCCCATTGCAGTGGTTCCTGCACCTAAAAAAAAAAAATCTTCAGCAGTGATTTCATGTTCTCTGTGGTTCCAGTTCTTATTAAGCAGCCCATGCCATGGGCTCTGGTAATAATACTTCCTTTGGGCAGGGTGCAGTGGCTCACGCCTGTAATCCCAGCACTTTGGGAGGCCAAGATGGGTGGATCACCTGAGGTCAGGGGTTCAAGACCAGCCTGGCCATAATGGTGAAACCCCATCTTTATAAAAAAAAATTAAAATAATAATACTTTCTTTGTCACTCTTGCAGGTAAGAGTGATTTCCTTCCTGTTCATTTTGGGATGCCTAAGGTCTAACCCTGTTTGACCTTATGGCTCTTCCAACACACATACTACGTTGCCTCTATTTAACTTTTGCTACTTAAGCTGGCATAAGTGGGTTTTTTCCTGATGGAATTTGGCAAATGCATTTCCCTACATGTCATCATTCAGTTCTGAGCAAAGAGAAATGTTCCCTGACAACCCGATCTACAGTAGCTTCCTAGTAATACACATCACATCACACTTCTACTTCATTGCCTCTCTTCTCTGGAAAGAATAGAGGCTTTGGCCAGGCGTGATGGCTCATGCCTGTAATCCCAGCACTTTGGGAGGCTGAGGTGGGTGGATCACCTGAGGTCAGAATTTCAAGACCATTCTGACCAATATAGTGAAACCCTGTCTCTACCAAAAATACAAAAATTAGCTGGGCGTGGTGGCACACGTTTGTAGTCCCAGCTACTTGGGAGGCTGAGGCAGGAGAATTGGTTGAACCCTGGAGGTGGAGGTTGCAGTGAGCCAAGGTTGCACCACTGCACTCCAGCCTGGGAGACAGAGCAAGACTCCGTCTCAAAAAAAAAAAAAAAAAAAAAAGTATAGAGGCTTTAAAAGAGCACAGATCCTGTAAGTCTTTTTCAGTGCTGTTTCCCCATGCTTAGAATGGTGTCTGGAACAGAGTACCACCTCAAGATACATTTTTTGAACAAATGAAAAATTTTTTCTAGTACTTTTGTGATTTTAAACCATGTTAATTTTTAAATCCATCTATAATTTGTTTTTGTATAGATTTATAAGATAGATATAACTTGTTTGTTAAAAAGTCACTAGCCTAACCCATTAATTGAAAATTATTCCTTCTACACTGATTTGTACTGATCCCTTTTAAATACTGAATCTTTACATGTATTGTACTTATATTTGTTACTGGACCTTCTATTATGTTTAATTGTTCAACCCACCAAGTAATGCAGCATTTTAATTATTTATAATACATTGTAATAACTGATTAATCAAATTATCCCTGAAATACTATTTATTTGTTTAGAGACAGGGTTTCTCTCCTGTTGCCCAGGATGGAGTGCAATGGCATGATCTCAGCTAGTTGCAGCCTCTGCCTCCTGGGTTCAAGTGATTTTCCTGCCTCAGCCTCCTGAGTAGCTGGGATTACAGGCTTGCCCCATTACACTGGGCTAATTCCTGTGTTTTTAGTAGAGAGGAGGTTTCACCATGTTAGCCAGGCTGGTCTCCAACTCCTGACCTCAGGTAATCCGCCGGCCTCCGCCTCCCAAAATGCTGGGATTATAGGCCAATACTATTTTTTAATTCTAGCTAATGTATACAAGTTTATTGATCTAGACGTACTTTAGAATAAAAAGTCCACCAAAATCTTGTTGGTCAAAAGTCTTTTAAACATAGAGATTAATTCGGGGAAAATTGCCTTTACAGTATTGAATCTTCTTTTTCATTTGTTCAAATCATCTGTGCATAGTGCAGTGCTTATAGAACTCTCATATAAATTCTGCATAATTTTTCTTAATAACAGCGAATACAAACTGAACTCTTACTATGTCAGAAATTGTTTTAAGTACTTTAAGTGTATTAACATATTTCAATCCACACAACAACCCTATAGATAGTTGCGTCGATTAATATTATTCCTACATAGGGGCTTTCTGCTCCGCGAGCTGGGAGGCCGGGCAAACGGAGGCTGCAGGTTGAAGGAGGCCGGGTGGGCCCCACTAGTGGACTAGGGCTAGACGGCCGGCCCCGAGGTCCCGCCCGGTCTAGCCGCCTCCGGGCTGCCGGCGCGGCGTGGCTCGCCCCCAGGGGCTTGCCAGCAGCAAGTGGAGCCGGACGAGATCTTCACCACGCTCCACCGCACCGGCATGAGCTGGTTCCGGGAATGGCGCGAGGGCATCGACCCCCGCACCAAGGAGGTGGTGAGCGTCAGGCCGCGGACCTGGAGGAGGCCGAGGACACCCAGCAGGAGTTCCCTGCTCTCAGCGGTGCCACAGCCTCGAGTCACCGCTGCTCCAGCTGCCCGCTGTAGGTTTCCTTGGAGGCCCGAGAGGCGGCCGCGCTTAGGACTTCCAGAATCCAGGCCCCCTGAGGGAAACCTCCCCGCCATGGTCCTGGGAAGGTTCAGGAGGGTCTCAGTTATCTGCACTGCCAACTCAAGAAATTCCCAAGACGCGAAGCCGACCCCGGGCTGCCCTCTGAGCAGGGCGACGCGAAGCCGGCGGACCTGGGCGGGCGGGACAGCCCACAGACCTGCAGACTGACCCGAACGTGTTCTCTGCAACCCCTTCTCAAGGGCGTTTGAGGTCGTCAGTAGCAGCCTACGACTTCAAGGCCGGCTTCTGGTGCCTGGGGATCGGGGCCATCGGACTGGCTAAGCGGGAGCCTCCGCACTCCGACCTGCACCGCAGGCGCTCCCTGTTCCTCATCCCCCAAGAACAGCCCGGCTGCTTGAGCGCAGCCACGGCCAGCCCTTAGGGGAAATGGCAGGCCTGGTCGGACCCCGCGTCTGACCGCTGTCAAGGAGCTCCGGGAGCGTAAGGCCATCGCGCGTTCCAACACCTTTTCCTCCCGGGCTCGTCGGCGCTCCTGGAGCTGCAAGTTCCCAGGGGCACCGCGAGAAGCCCAGCTCCTAGGATCCCGACGTCGGCAACGTGGCAGAGGACGCCGGGCAGCCTACCCGGGCGTCCCCTTATCATTCGGCCGAGTCTACGCAGCATGCTTCACGTGGGACGGCCCTGCACCGCTCACCGAAGCCGGCGGAGCCAGTCAAGAGGCCCCGGGTTTGTCCACGCTGGGCGGCGCGCCTTCAGGGAGAGCAGAGAGAAGTGCAGGCAGAGCGGCGGCCGCAGGGCGCACCCTGGAGCTCCGGGAGCTGGCGCTGCACTCTGCAGAATCCCCGCGACATGGGCCCGCGGAGCTGGGGACAGAGAGTGTCCCATGTCTCTGTTGTGAGCTCCGTAACAGCAGTGCTGATGTGGAAGGTGCCTCGTGTGTGTTGGGTCTGCAGGCCACGTCTCCTCCCACCCCTGAGGAGTGCCGTCCTGCACGCGGGGACACCGGTCCCTGCGCCCAGCTCCCGTTCCCTCCCAGCCCAGCAGCAGCCACACCGGCAGCTGAGCCCAGCGCCCCGCGGACCCGCGCGGCCCGGTGGCTGCTCAGACCAAGTAGCAACAGCAACTATCGGGCAGCTCTGCTTCCTCTGCTTCCTCCTTCCACGGGTCGGTGGGGAGGCGACAGGGCAGGCCCCAAAGGAGCGCCGGGACCGGGCCTGCTTCCACTGCCACGGGCCGCTGTGCTCTTGGCCCGTGGTGGCCACAGATTTGCCTTACGGTGTTGGATAGGAACTGTGTCTGCTCAGAAGTGCTTGTGTCATCCAGAATGTTTTTTAAAGAAAATTGGCCTTAAAAAAATAATAAAAGAAAGAAAATTGGTCTTTTCGGTTGGGTGCTGAGTGGTTTTCCAGATCGTGTCTAGTGGCTCCTCGGATTATAACGGAATACGGCGGCCCAGAAGGAATGGAACCCGATGGTGTCATCTAGAGCAACCGGGATAAAATTGTTGATAACTTTCATGACATGAACTTAAAATAGTCTCTTCTTTGGGGCATCTATGCTTATGGTTTTTGAGAAGCCTTCAGCTACTCGACAGAGAGCTACTATTTTCTGTATTAAAGATCTGAAAAGTAATTCTGGCACCTGGAGACTATATGGGAGCCTGCATCGTCTAGTTTGCATTGGTGAACAGATGTTCGAAATGAAATGCAAAACCTGCAGGCTGAAGCACCACATACTGTTGTTGGTACACCAGGGAGAGTGTTTGCTTTGTTAAACAGAAGATGTCTTCTCCAAAATGTATCAAAACCTTTGTTTTGGATGAAGCAGATGAAATGTTGAACCAAGGCTTTAAGGATCAAATCTATGAGATTTTCCAAAAATTAGATACAAGTATTCAAGTTGTGTTGCTTTCTGCTACGGTGCCAACTGATAATGTTGGAAGTGACCAAAAAATTCATGAGAGAGCCAATTTAAGTTCTGGTGAAAAAGGAAGAATTGAACCTTGAAGGAATCCATTTTATATTGAGAGAGAATGATGGAACTTGGATATACTTTGTGACTTGTACGAGACACTAACCATTACACAGGCTGTTATTTTTCTCAAACAAAGCACACTGTGAACTGGCTGATTGAGAAAATGCATGCCATGGACCTCACAGTTTCTACTCTGGATAGTGACATGGACGAGAAGGAGAGAGACGTTGTCATGAGAGAATTCTAATCAGGGCCAAACCGTGTTCTGATCACTACTGACTTTTTGGCTTGTGGGATTGATGTGCAACAAGTGTCTTTGCTTATCAACCATGATCCACTTACCAATTGTAAAAATGACATTCACAGAATTGGCAGAGGTAGGTTGATCTAGGAGGAAAGGTGTGGCTATGAACTTTGTTACTAAAGAAGACAGGAGGATTCTTGGTGACTTGAGACTTTCTATAATACTATAGTGGAGAAAATGCCCATGAATGTGGCTGACCTTATTTAATTCCTGGGATGAGATAGTTTTGGACGCAGTGCTCAATGTTGCTGAATAGGCGATCACAATGTTCTCTGTGCCTCTTTCTTTGGGAATATTTGAATCTTGTCTTAATGCTCATATAGGACCAGAAATACAGATTTTGATAGCAAAGTGACATTAGTTATGAGCTCTTATGAGAAAAGTCATTGACTTTATCCTCTGTAGAGTTAGACTGTTGGGGTGGGTATAAAAGATGGGGTCTGGAAAATCTTTCTTTCTTAGAAATTTATTTCACGGTTTTGTAGAAATGGTTATATTCAATGCTCTCTATCACTTAATAATATACTTGTGGACTAAAAGATGCAAGTGCTGTATAAAATCAGCTAACTATATTAAACGAACATATCTGCCTTTATTGTGTTTGTCATTAGCCTGAATAGAAAGGCCTTTAAAATTGCGTTTTTAGAAAGCATTTGAATGCATTTTGTTTTGTCTTGCGTTTTTATTTTGAAACAGTGTCCCGCTCTGCCACCAAGGATGGAGTGCAGTGGCAGGATCTTGGCTCATTGTAGCCTCTACCTCTCTGGCTCAAGGGATTCTTCTACCTCAGCCTCCCCAGTTGCTGGGACTACAGGCACTGGCCACCATACATGGCTAATTTTTGCAGATACAAATCTAATTGTTTGTAGATACAGGGTTTCGCCATGTTCCCCATGCTGGTCTTGAACTCCTGGTCTCAAGGAGTCTGCCCACCCAAAATGCTGGGATTACAGGTGTAATTACTGGTGCCCACCCTTTGGTATTGTATTTATTCAATAAAGTATTTAATTAGTGTTTAAAAAGAAAGAAAGAAAAAAAATTGAATTTATTTGTTTCGTTAAATATTCTTAGGTTAAAATGTTAGATTTCATAAAACATTGAGAGGCCTCTGCCAATTTCAATAAAGACCTGACTTGGAAAAATACACACACACACACACGCACACACGCACACTTATATAATTCCTATATAATTCATGTTCTTGTTGCTGTGTTGAGTGGGATGATTCCCCTTTGCCTTTTTTTTTTCTTTCTTTCTTTCTTTTTTTTTTTGAGATGGAGTCTTGTTGTGTCACCCAAGCTGGAATGCAGTGGCACTATCTTGGCTCACTGCAACTTTCACCTCCCGGGTTCAATTGATTCTCCTGCTTCAGCCTCCTAAGTAGCTGGGATTACAGGCTCAAGCCACCATGCCTGGCTAATTTTTAAATTTTTTTGTAGAGACAGGGTTTTACCATGTTTCAGGCTGGTCTTGAACTCCTGACCTCAAGTGATCTGCCTGCCTCAGCCTCCCAAAGTGCTGGAATAACAGGCATGAGCCACTGTACCTGGCCCCCATTTGCATTTTCTAGCTGAATAATAATGATATAGGAAAGCTATTGATTTTTGTAAATATATTTTGTAACTGGGGCATATCTTCTTTTTAACAAGTTAAAGAAGCCTGGACAAAATGGTGAGATCCTTCCTCAACAGAAAAATTTAAAAATTAGCCAGGCATGGTGGTGTGGCCTGAAGTTCCAGCTACTCGGGAGGCTGAGGCAGAACTGCTTAAATCCGGGAGGTGGAGGTTGTAGTGAGCCGAGATTGCACCACTGCACTCCAACCTGGGCAACAGAGCTAGACTCGGTCTCAAAAAAAAAGCACCAGCTCAAGCAACCACTTAAGAATGCTGCCCTCTAATAAATGATATATGATTATACACACTTATATTAACATAAGTTTTTTAGTAAACTTTATTTGAATATCATTTGCCACATGTTGACATTTTTGTCAAGAACAGACCACATATACGATGGTGGTACCATAGAATTACAATGGAGCTGAAAAACTCCTTTTCATTTTATAATTTTTAAATCTTATTTTTTATTATTTTATTTCTTTTACCTAATAACCACTTAAGCAGAAAAATTCCTGTTGCTTAGTGACATCTTGATCCTGACTCTGTATAGGCCTAGGCTACTGTGTGTGTTGTGTCTTAGTTTTTAATATAAAAGCTTAAAAAGTAAAAAATAAACATTTCTTAAAATAGAATAAAGATATAAAGAAAACAAATATTTTTGTACAGATGTACAATATGTTGTCTTTTAAGCTAAGTGTTATTATAAAAGAGTCAAAAGTTAAAAAAATTAAATGTTTATGAAATTAACAAGCTGGCCGAGCACAGTGGCTCATGCCTGTAATCCCATTATTTTGGGAGGCTAAGGAGGGCAGATCAAAAGCCTTAATTTCTCAATGTGTTGAGAATAAAACTCAAAAGAAAATTATATGGATTACTCCACAGACTCAAAAGTATTTAATATTTGCCTTTTCTTTTAAAGTCTATTTTAAGTTGTGCTAAGGCTGTATTTCAAGGTGTCTCATAAACACTACCTTTCTCCTTAATATTTTCACTTTGTTAGCTACACTAGAATTAACTCAGAACTGTTAGCAATGACACTATCATGTTTCTTCCATTCTCCTGAAGTTGCCCACTCTCAGGCAGAGATTGTGACAGTGTTGTGAGGTGATGCCGTTTCTGGTTTTGTTTGTTTGTTCTTTCTTATTTTTTTGTTTTTGTTTGTTTGTTTTGTTTTTTATAAGAGAGTCTTGCTCTGTCTCCCAGGCTGGAGTGCAGTGGCGCCACCTCAGCTCACTGCAACCTCCACATCCCAACGTCAAGTGATTCTCTTGCCTTAGCCTCCCAAGTAACTGGGAATACAGGCATGCACCACCACACCAGGCTATTTTGTGTGTTTTTAGTAGAGATGGGGTTTCACCATGTTGGCCAGGCTGGTCTTGAACTCCTGACCTTAAGTGATCCACCTGCCTCAGCCTCCCAAAGTGTTGGGATTACAGGCATGAGCCACTGTGTCCGGCCCATTTCTGGTACCGAAAGCTTTTGTGTTTCTTTCTCTCTCCTCCTAGTCTAACACTTTTAGAAATGTTATCATTTCTTTTCCTTATAATGGAATACTTAACTATAGATTTTCATGGAATGCCAGATATGTAATCAAAAAAGTTGCATTCTCCGTCTGCTTGGAAATTGTAACCTTTTTTTCTTTAAGGCAACTTTATCTCACAGGCTTATGTTTATGGTCTACAGATATTTATCATAGTCTCAACTCAGAGTTGCCCTTAGAACAAAATAGGGTCTACCAGTCATGTAAGTTATTTGGCTTCATGTAGACACACAGAAAAGTTTGATTGTACTGAACTCAAGCAGATCCATTTGTTAAACTGAAAGTCTGAATCTAGCCAGTGGTATTTCCAACCCAATTCTTTTGAGAATTAGTTCATAACCTTCAGCTTGGTATAATCCTTGTAAAATTTATTTTTTTAAATAAATAAATTGAAGAGAACCTTAGCTTGGAAATTCACACATACATATATGCTGCTATGGGAGCAAAAGGTACAATGAACTGTGATTTTGTAAAATGTCACATTAAAGAATCATTATTTTATAACTTTAGTGGCTTTAATAAAAGCTGCTAAAAATCAGCTCAAGATGGATCAAGGATTTAAATCTAAGACTTGAAACTAAAAATTCTGAAGGATGACATCAGAAAAACCCTTCTATACATTGGCTTAGGCAAAGGTTTCATGACCAAGAACCCAAAAGCAAATGCAATAACAACAAAAATAGATAGCTGGGACTTAATTAAATTAAATAGCTTCTGCACAGCAAAAGGAACAGTCAGCAGAGTAAACAGACAACACACTGAGTGGGAGAAAATCTTCACAATCTATACATCTGACAAAGGACTAATATCTAGAATCTACAATGAACTCAAACAAATTAGCAAGAAAAAAATGAATAATTCCATCAAAAAGTGGGCTAAGGACATGAATAGACAATTCTCAAAAGAAGATACACAAATGGCCAAAAAACATATGATAAAATGCTCAACATCACTAATTATCAGGAAAATGCAAATCACAATCACAATGCAATACCACGATGTGATACCACAATCCTACAAGAGTGGCCATAATAAAAAAATAATAGATGTTGGCCTGGATGTGGTGAACAGGGAACACTTGTACACTGCTGGTGGGAATAGAAACTAGTCCAGTCACTATGGAAAAGACAGTGTGGAGATTCCTCAAAGAACTAAAAGTAGAACTACCATTTGATCCAGCAATCCCACTATTGAGTATCTACCCAGAGGAAAAGAAGTCATTATACGAAAAAGATACTTGCACACGCATGTTTATAGCAGTACAATTTGTAATTGCAAAATTGTGGAACCAACCCAAATTTCATCAATCAATGAGCGAATAAAGAAACTGTGGTATATTTCCCAGCACTTTGGGAGGCCAAGGCAGGCATATCACAAGGTCAAGAAATCGAGACCATCCTGACCAATATGGTGAAACCCCATCTCTACTAAAAAATACACACTTGTAGTCACAGCTACTTGGGAGGCTAAGGCAGAAGAATCACTTGAACTGGGAGGCAGAGGTTGCAGTGAGTCAAGATTGCACCACTGCACTCTAGCCCGGTGTCAGAGCGAGACTCTGTCTCATGAAACAAAACAATATAAAACTGTGGTATATGTATACAATGGAATACTGCTCATCCATAAAAAGTAATGAATTACTGGCATTTGCAGCAACCTGGATGAGACTGGAGACTATTATTATTCTAAGTGAAGTAACTCAGGAATGGAAAACCAAACATCATATGTTCTCACTCATAAGTAGGAGCTAAGCTATGAAGATGCAAAGGCATAAGAGTGACACAGTGGAATTTGGGGGCTAAAGGGGAAAGGGTGGGAAGGGGATGAGGGATAAAATACTGCAAACTGGATACCGTGTATACTGCTTGGGTGATACGTGTACCAAAATCTCACAAATCACCACTAAAAAACTTACTCATGTAACCAAACCCCATCTGTTTCCCAATAATCTATGAAAATAAAAATTTTTTAAATTAAAAATAAAAAATAAAATAAAAGCTGCTGAAACCACTCAGCCGCCTTCACAGTAAAAAGCTGCTGTGTGTTGATGCCGGAGAGGATGTGGAGAAATAGGAACACTTTACGTTGGTGGGAGTGTAAACTAGTTCAACCATTGTGGAAGACAGTGTGGTGATTCCTCAAGGACCCAGAAATAGAAATTCCATTTGACCCAGCAATCTCATTACTGGGTAAATATCCAAAGGATTATAAATCACCATATTATAAAGAAACATGCACATGTATGCTCATTGAGGCACTGTTTACAATAGCAAAGACTTGGAGCCAACCCAAATGCCCATCAATGATAGACTGGACAGGGAAAATGTGGCACATCTACACCATGGAATACTATACAGCCATAAAAACAATGAGTTTGTGTCCTTTGTAGGGACATGGATGAATCTAGGAACCATCATTCTCAGCAAACTGACAAAAGAACAGAAAATCAAACACCACATGTTCTCACTCATAGGTGAGTGTTGAACAATGAGAACACATGGACACAGGGAGGGAAGCATCACACACTGGGGTCTTTTGAGAGGGCATAGCGGAGGGACAGGGGTGGGTAGGGAGGTTGGGGAGGGATAACATGGGGAGAAATGTCAGATATAGGTGATGGGGGGGTGGAGGCAGCAAACCGCATTGCCATGTATGTACCTATGCCACAATCCTGCATGTTCTGCACATGTACCCCAGAACCTAAAGTGCAATGATATATATATATAAAGGTGCTGTGTTTTTCATGCCCATTTGCAAACTTTGTGGCAAACTAAATGTTAACCACAACCTTAAAGAAAGGTTTGACCTCCAAACCACAAACAGTGCTCTGAAAGTGCAAAAACAGCAAAAAGTCAAACACAAACAAGCCTAAGGCTTTGTGACACCAGAAGAAACCACAGGTCATAGAAAAACACATTTTCCCTTTCACACTCTCAGTATCATACTCGAGGGCTGGCATGACAGTGAGGGCGTCTGGGCTTAATACAGTCACCATGCAGTCTCAGCCGTCTGCATGTAGCATGAGGACACTGAGTAGGGATGGAATGTGCTGCACATCACTACGAGTGTTCTCATGTGGACTTTCCTCTCTGCATCAGCACCAGAACATCCTCCTGTTGGCTTCAGTGGTCTCTGTGTTGTCAAGGAAAATGACCCAGAGCTACTGTCTACTCACCAGCTTTGCCTGCATCACACTTATAAGGCTCTTGATGCATAATAGGTTTTATTAGTTCCCAAGCCAGTAGTATTGATTAGTAAAGGAGGAAAACACTCCATTTATATGATCAAGCAGCCCCTCTTGATCTTTTAGGTACTTCAACAGCAAAATAGGTAGGCATTTACCAAAAAAGCTTTCATAGGCACACCAACGTTTATATTTTAGCTGCTCAAGGAAAAGAAATGAACCATGGGACATTTCTATAAACAATAGGCCAGGCATGGTGGCTCATGCCTGTAATCCCAGCAGTTTGGGAGACTGAGACAGGTAGATTGTCTGAGGTCAGGAGTTCTAGACCAGCCTGGCCAACATGGAAACCCTGTCTCTACTAAAAATACAAAAAATAAACTGGGCGTGGTAGTGCACGCCTGTAATCTCAGCTACTTGGGAGGCTGAGGCATGAGAATCACTTGAATCTGAGAGGCGGAGTTTGCAGTGAGCTGAGATCTTACCATTGCACTCCAACCTGGGTGACAATATGAGGCTCCATCTCAAAAATAAATAAATACATAAATATTTTGTCTTAATGACTTATTTGCAGAAGTCAATGTATCATTCAAGGAAATAACGTTTAGCATTATAGAGTTCAAGATCATATGCAAAGACCTGTACTCAAATTCCCCTCAAGTGAAAAACAATATGCTAGTGAGCTCAGTGAAGAATTCACGTAAAAAATACATCTCTAGAAAATGCATTTAAAAAAAAATTTATTCAGTAGATTGCACTGTTTATAATAGCAACAAATTGGATGCCAACCAGTAGGAGACTGGTTAAAATACTGGCACGTAGTAAATGCTCACTAAATGCTTATTGAATGAATACATGTATGCTAACAATTTCCATTGCTTTCAACACTGCCTTGCTTCCCTCCTGTTCTCTAGGCTCCTGTTGATTCTGTGAGCCTCAGCAGCTCTCCAATAAATCTTCTCTGTATTTATGATTGCAACCCAAAAAGGCTGATGGACGTATAATAGTAATATAGTAAAAAAAAAAAAAAATCACTTTATACCAATTCCATTCTATAGCAAACAATATTATATTTCAGTTCCAGTATAATCATAAAGGTATAGCTTTTGAATTGGTTTGGTTGTTTGCTGATATACTAAATCACACTTCAACCCTTAAGAGGTTTGAAAATAAAGTGAGATCTCATCACTTGACATGTGCATCAGAATGGAGCAGTGGTAATTAGGACTTCTCGGAGATCATAGGTTCCTACGGATAGAGATATCCTAGATAGTCACAAGGTGAAAAAAAGCACAGCAGTGATAATTAGGAAGACACACAGGTTGGTGGTGGTAGGTATATTATATTGATTTAGTTGCAAGTAGAATCAACCAAGTATCGGACAATGAAGAAGGATACAGGGTCAAGGAAAAAATACAGGGTCCAGGAAAGCAGGAGGTGCTCTTTATTGGAGAACTTAGTGCAAAATAGGTAGCAGGAAAACCCAAGATTATCCTATTCAGAATATGGGACCTGAAGGAAAGAACTAGTAGGAGAAAGCAGTTCTATGCTGTAACTTTATACTCCACAAGTACTGCCATCCAAATAACCTATATTTGGGGCTGGGTGCCATGACTCACACCTGTAATCTCAGCGCTTTAGGAGGCTGAGGCAGGAGGATCAATTGACGCCAGGAGTTCAAGACCAGCTTGGATAACAAAGTGAGAGCCTGTCTGTACAACATAAAAAGTTAGCTGGAGCCAGGTACAGTGACTCACATCTGTAACTCCAGCACTTTGGGAGTCCAAGGCAGGTGGATCACCTGAGGTCAGGAGTTTGAGACCAGCCTGGCCAACATGGTAAAACCCTATCTCTACTAAAAATACAACAATCAGCCAGGCATGGTAGTGGGCATCTGTAGTCCCAGCTACTCTGGAGGCTGAGACAGGAGAATCACTTGAAGCTTGAACCAGGGAGGCAGAGGCTGCAAGGAGCTGATATTGTGCCACTGCACTCCAGCCTGGGTGACAGAGCAAGAATCCATCTCCAAAAGAGAAAAAATTAGCCAGATATGGGGGTGTGCACCTGTAGGCCTAGCTACTCGGCAGGTTGAGACAGGAGGATGGCTTGAGTCCAGGAGTTGAAGGCTGCAGTGAGCTATGATCACACCACTGCACTCCAGCCTGGGCAACAGAGTGAAACTCTGTCTCTAAAATAAATAAATAAATATCTGTATTTAACCTTTAAAGTAACCTCATGAGGAAGGTATTATTATCCCCAATTTGAAAGTGGGAGAACCAGATGTTAAAAGTATATATTTGTCTCAGCATGGGAGGCTCAGAGAGCAGAGTCTGAAGCAAAGGCTAATGTGCTCTATGTTATCAAGGAGAACAAGCCCAGGGAGCAGGAGGAACAACCAAGGGAAACAAGGGA
Source organism: Callithrix jacchus (assembly GCF_049354715.1). Taxonomy (NCBI): domain Eukaryota; kingdom Metazoa; phylum Chordata; class Mammalia; order Primates; family Cebidae; genus Callithrix; species Callithrix jacchus. The sequence continues at coordinate 49,549,037 of NC_133514.1, read as the reverse complement.
AGGAGGAGGAGTCCACTGGAGAGTATGGTTTTGGGGCCAGCCATCCTGCATCCTACTGGACAGTGCTCACCCCACAGGGAGTTCACACCCCACAAGCATGGCCTGTGCATGCATGGGCACTGAGAGGGCTACGACTGTGCACCCCTGGCATCACTATCTACTGAGAACTCTGAGCAGAGTGCACTACAGGCAGGGTGGTGTGAGGTTGCATTTGTGTGAGGTCAGCTGGAGCCTCGACAAGCTGATCATTGCAAAGTGGTACTCAGGAGCTGCTAGACACCATGCTGTTCAGTGGGGTCTGGGATTTGTTTCGAGTCTTCTGTTACATCTGGATAAGGGAAGAAGGGATAAAGGTAAAGGTGGTGGTGGTGGTTAAAGTAAATTCCAGTCTGTAGACAGTCTGAGAGTTATAGAGTTTAGGAGAATCTCAGGAATATTCTTAGTACGATGTAGAACTTTCCACAGTCTTACAGTTTATGTTCCACAGGTAAACACTATATAAACTGTTCACATATACGAGCACAATTAAAAACTTTAGGATAAAAGAATATATGAGTTGACTTTCATTCATTTATGATTTGAACAAATATATTTGCATTTGCCAAAATGTATTAGTCCCCTATTCTACCTTGACCAAACTATGATCTGGGTACAATGAGGCATGAGAAACCTTGGCAGCAATTGTCTTCATGCTGTCCAGAGACAGAAACATTGTTTCTAGGTGCGAGCTCCTGATTCCAAACCTCTCACCTGTAAGTGACCTTGAGTGGATATAAAATCTCCCTTCTTACCCCAATCTTTTACACGGAAAACACCCTTAATTTAATGTGAAAAATGGAATCAGTATAATGATGGATGAATCACAAATACATATATATGCACACACACACAGATGTGATCCTCTTGCCTCAGCCCCCCAAGAAGCTGGGATTACAGGTGCCTGCCTAAAAATGTAGACCAGCCTAAAAATGTAGACTAAGGTTTGTTTTTTTAATTTAATTTCATTAGTGATACAGACTACTCCATGAATATTGAGTTATTATTAGCAAGCTCTGTAAGTTGACTGGAAAACATCTATCATAAGGCAGGGCAGCCACTAACTGGCAGAAACAGAAGCCATGCAGAAGAAACCATTACATCGTCCTTCAGTGTCACTAGAGAAAAATGACTGTATGGTAATTCACTGTGAAGGCCTGGACTCTACAAGGATTTTATAAATACCAATGTCAGCATATCCATTCATCACATAGAGTGGCTAATATGTATTTTTCATGCAACTTTCTAAGAATTAAAATGTATTCACATAGAGAAAATATCTGTCATTTATTTTTGTTGGATTCTAATTTATGATCATGAAAATCAATAATGTAATTTGAATTTACTTGCTCTTCTTACCATCATCTAAATCATTATTAAATGAAGCCAAGTGACATGCTTCTCTTCATCTCTAAGTGGAAATGCACATTCAATTTATTTTAAAATATTTTGCAAAGCAACATCACTTTCGGAAAACACTTAATAATTGCCTGGCAAATTATTCTCTATGGCCTAGTGCTATTCTTGTTATATTCAAGAGCTTGATGCAGGAAAACCTCAAGGGACTGAACAAGGAGCATCCTCCTGTTCTAAAGATGAGCCAAAGGGAAAGAAGCCCAGACTCCATAATCTTTCTCCCAAAACTTTGATGTTAAATTAGCTAAGTTTAGCTGACCTGACCCTTCTTGTGCTAATGGCTTGGTTTGTTTCCATCTCTCTTTTGCACTCAGGAGCTAAAGGTGCCCTTTTCCATACAGCATAGACACAGTCACAGAGGCACATGGGAGATAGGGCACTCAGCTGCAGGAGGGTCCAAGGACTCAGTGCTGCCTGCAAAGCTTGTGCTCAGCATGGCTTTTTCTAGTTCAACACAGGGACTGCTTGCCCTTCTTCTGTGTCCCCAGACCTAGAGGAGATATTCAAAACACATAAGGGCCAGACAGTGAGGACTCTGATGAATCAGAATAGATGCCCACCAGTAAGCTGAACTGGGACTTCCCAGCTAATGGTCAGCTCTGTTCAGGCCCCTAACCCCTAATCTGCCTCCTCAGCTCTCCATCCACCTCTGCCCCTTGAGGGTGTTTCTAGATACCAAAGAGTAGCCAAATGTGTCAGGAGACATGGCCTAGGGCAAGACATGTGGGAGCAGCATTCTGCTCTGGACAAATGACAGCGGAGTATGAGTCTAGTCTCAAGGAGGACAGTAGGAGAGAGAGAGAAGTACCAAAGAAAGTAGAATAAAAAAGAGACAGGTTGGGCATGATGCCTCACAGCCATAATTCTAGCACTTTTAGAGGCCGAGAGGGGTGAAGGTTAGGAGTCCAAGACCAGCCTGACCAACATGGGGAAACCCTGTATCTACTAAAAATACAAAATTAGCCAGGTGTGATGGTGCACATGCAGCTACTTGGGAGGCTAAGGTGGGAGACTTACTTGAACCTTGGAGGCGGAGACTCCAGTGAACCAAGATCATACCACTGCACTCCAGCCTGGGCGACAGAGGGAGACTCTGTCTTAAAAAAAAGAAAGAAAGAAAAAGGAGAGAGATAGAGGGACACACCCTCCGCTGGTGGGATACACACGGGTGGGCCAGACCCATCTGCTCTGGCTCCCGCCCAGCAGCTTGGAGTGGTCTGACTCATCTGATAGGCAACGGGCTGTCAGAAGGGTATGTTGTTTTGCATGTCTGCTCCTGGGGCATGGTCCTCAGAACAGGCAGGAGTGCTAAACTGTGGGTAAAGCCCCTTAGAGTGCCAAAGGGTATGTTGGTATGCCTGACAATGTGCTCTCTTCTGGCAGGGAGATTGGTAGTTGCATGTGCCTGGGAGGATTTGGGGAACCCAGGAACCTGCACGTCCAGCTGCGAAATGCCACACTTTTTCCTCCTCTGTGTAGCCTTCTCGGGATAGACATGTTTCTATGTCTGCTGCCTTTATAGAAACCTTATGCCATTTCACTGCTTGTGTTTTGTGAATTGCTTTCTATTGTGCACATACAATTTGCAGATAGATTCCAGAACAAGAGCAGTATTTGACAGTCCACAAAAGCATTCAGCTCCCAGGTTATAAGCTGCATTTTCTATATTATATAATATTTGACTTGGCTCCAACACTTGCCTATCATGAGACCCTAGGCAAGTGTTGGAGTCAAGTCAAAGTCAGACTATTTGATTCCCAACCCTGCATACTGGACTCCAGTTTTGTCCCTCCAGGAAAAGAAGGAAATAAGCAATAGGCCAAAGGCCTCAACCTTGGTTACATGCTGGAGTCACCTGAAGAGCTTTGAAGACTACTAACGTCACATAGACTGGGAAAAAATATTCACAGCTCATTTATCTCACAAATGTCTTATAAATGGAATATATAAAGAATCCCTCCCGGAAAAAAGAATTCCTGCAAATGAACTATTGAAAGAGAAACAACACAGTGTTTACAAATAGGCAAAAGACCTGAACACCTTTCACAAAAGCTGATATAAGAATAGCCAATAAGCAAATAGAGAGATGCTCAACATCATTTGTAGTCAAGACTGAAAATAAAATGACAATGAGATGTCCTTTCACACCCACTAGGAGGGCTAACCTCAAAAAGATGATCACATCAATGTCGGCAAAGATGTAGGGTGACTGAAGCTCTCACCCGTGGCCGTGGGGAGTGTAAAATAGGACAGCCACATTGAAGAACTAGAGCAAATCTGTATAACAACATTGGTCTTCAACATAGAAATTCCGTCCTATGCACTTAATGGGGAGAGAAATGAATAGGTTCCCAAAAGAGACTTCTCCAAGAATGCTCATGTAAGATTGTTCTAGTTATCCACCGTAACTAAAAAAATGCTTCCACCTCGGTGAAATACAACCAGTGTTTTTCATGCCTACTGGTTCCGCCAGTGGTCTGGAACTGAGAAGGGGCACAGCTGAGCAGCTCGTCTGCCCCATGATTGCCAGGGTTGGGCATGGATTGTCCCCAGTGGCTCTCCCACTCACATGCTAGTCTTGGGGCTGCGTGGCTGAAGACTGGGCCCAGCCAGGACTTCCATTTGTGGTGTCTGCAGTGGCCTCCCAGCATGGCGGGCTCAAGGCCCTAAAGCCAGCGTTCCCAGAAAACTCCCCACTCTGGGAAGCTGCCTGGCTTTTTCTTTGCATGGCCTTTTATATCACAGCCTCCGAGGTAACACAGGGTCTGTAGTGTCTACTCAGGCTGACATAATAAAATACCACAGACGGGTGGCTTAAACAGTAGATATTTGTTTTTTCATCACAGTTTTGGAGGCTGGAAGTCCAAGATCAAGATGCCAGCAGGGTCAGGTCCTGGCTTGTGAATAGCCACTTTCTTGCTGTGTGCTCACAGTTCCTCCCCTCTGCACCTGTGCAGGGAGGGAGGGAGAGTGAGCTCTCGTGTCTCCTCTTCTTCTTTCGAGTACATGTCAGGCCTATTGAATTAGGGCCGCACTCTTATGACTTCATTTAATTGTAATTGCCTCCCTAAGAGTCCTGCCTCCAAATAGCCACACTAGGGATTAGGACTTTGACATGGGAATTTTGAGGGACAAAATTCATCTGTAACAATATAATTTCCAGTAGTTTCCATTGGTTGAAGCAATCGTAAACCTGCCTGGCTCCAGTGGGAGGGGCTATAGAAACCATTTCTGATGAGATTGTCAAAGATTGTGGCCCTGCTTCAAAACCTCAGCCTCATTCATAATAGCCCAAAACTGTAAACAATTAAAAAATCCATTACCATCAAAATGGATAAATACATCATGATATATTCATATAACCAAATGCTACTCAGCAATAAAAAGGAACATACAACCATGTGGGTGAATCTCAAAAACATTGTTTTGAGCAAAGAAGCCAGACCCACCAAAGAAACAAGCCATGTGATTTCATTTATATGAAGTCAAAGAAGAGAGGAAACTCATCTATGGTGATGAAAGTCTGAAAGTGGTTGCCTCTTGGGGTTGGAGTTCATTGCAAGGGGTGTCATAGACATAATTTTCTGTCGTGATGGGGATGCTCTGTATCTCGTTGTGGATGGTGATTACAGGAGTGTCTAAAACTGTCAAGTGTCTTTGAAGCAAACATCTAATATATGTACATTTCAGTGTCATGTGGATTATTTCTCTATTTACAAAAGTAATAATGATGACGATGCTGGGTCCTACTCCCAGAGATTCTCATTTAGTTAATCTGGGGCAGATCCTGGGCAAGAGGATCTTCAAAAGTTTTCCACAAGATTCCAAGAGAAAGTAAAGCTGAAGACCACTGTGCCAGGCCAGCACAGTTCTCAGGGGGAGGGGGGACCGACAGAGCATTCTTCATGAGAATCCAGTGCTTGCTGTGTAACAGATGGCCACACGCTTCACTTAAAACAACTCAAATTTGTTCTTACAGTTCTAGAGATCAGAAGCTCAACAAAATTAGTCTTAAAGAGGCCCCTGGAGAATATCCATTCTGCTTTCGTCTGTTTGGGCTACTATAATAAAATACCACAAGTTGGTTGGCTTCTAAACAACAGAAATGTATTTCTCACAGTGTGGAGGCTGGGAAGTCCAAGATTAAGATGGATTTGGTGTCTGGAGAGGGTTCATCTTCTCACTGGAAGGGGTGAGCTAGCTCTCTTGGTGGGTCTCTTTTACAAGAGTTCCAGTTTCAATCATGAGGCTCCACCCTCGTGACCTAATCACCTCCCCAAAACCCCACCTCCCAGTATCATCACCTTGGGGATTATAATGAAACACATGAATCTGGGGAGACACAAACATTCAGACCATAGCACCTGCCCAGCTTCCAGGGCTGTCCATTTGCTCTAGAAAGAGCTACTCTTTCTATCTTCCAAGCAGCTGTTGTAAGCAGTGTAAGCAAACTGCCCTTTACTTTGGAGAAAGCACTATTGTCTGTCTTCCAAGGCTGTTCATTTCACCAACATTCTTGAAAAGGTGACCAAGAAAAAAGGGAAGCCAGTGTCTCACTGCAAGACATGGCCCTATCACTGTAATCACATCACCTCCTCTGACTCTGACTCTCCTGCATCCCCCTTACAAGGACTCTTCCATTATACTGGGCCCACCCAAATAAGCTAGGACCATCTCCCCATCTCAATGTTCTTAACTTCCTCACATCTACAGAGGTCCTTTACCATGTAAAGTAACCTATTCACAGGTTCTGGGGATTGGGACATGGATATACTTCGGGGACCATTATTCAGCCACCACACTGTGCTGTTCAAAATGAACTTTGCACCAGGCACAGTTGCTCATGCCTGTAATCCTAGCACTTTGGGAGGTTGAGGCAGGCAGATTGCCTGAGCTCAGGAGTTTGAGACTAGCCTGGGCAACATGGTGAACCCCAGTCACCATTAAAATACAAAAAAATTAGCTGGGCATGGTGGCCTGCGCCTGTAGTCCCAGCTACTCAGGAGGCTGAGGCAGAATTGCTTGAACCTGGGAGGTGGAGGTTGTAGTGAGCTGAGATCACACCACTGCACTCCAGCCCAGGAGCAGAGTGAGACTCTGTCTCAAAAAAAAAGAACTTGGTTGAAATGTCAAAGTGAGGACTAAATCTTCACCTAGAAAATTGGAACTCAAAGGGCTCACAAAGTTTCCGGAGCCGTCTCAAACTATTCCTTAAAAGTGACCTACAAAAAAATTTCCATTTTCTCCCTAGACTATAGCATTACACATCAGCTGTTCCAAATAAACGGGCCCTGGGGTAGTGGTCGCATTAACTGAAAACTCAATTTTCTTTCTCAAGTCCCAGGACAACAAGCCCCATTACAACATGAGAACTTGGGAACAGTGACTGCCCTCTGTGACAAGGGGAAGCGGAGGTGCAAACGTTAGTTACAATAGCAGTGGGAAGGACTGGTGGCAACATGCATTTCTATTTCTCCCGTTATATAAAGATTGAAGTGTATACCAGTTGACTCTTGCAATGTATGTTGGTAGAACTGATCGTGAAGATTTCTCTCTTCCTCCCTCTCTCTCCAAACATTTTTAAGCCCTTACTGTGTGCCGGGCAAAGAACGCTTGGGAAGACCCTGTGTTTCCTTCCTACTCTCTCATTCTTCCAGTGTCTACCAGAGGCAATTCCTGCAGTTCTTGCAGCGATTGCCAGTTTCCTTGCTTATGGACTTCCAACTGCTGTCCTCTATTTACAGGATGAGTCCACGTCCTTCCAGTCTGGCACCTGGGGTCCTGTCTTGTCTACACAGTGTTCTCCCCGAGGACTCGCAAAATGAATCTCACACTCCAGCAAAGTCGATGTAAATAGGGACACCTAGCTGTTTTTTACTGTGTTGCTTAAATACTAAATTCTTGACATAAGGCAGCATAGTTTCCTTCCTGCAGGTTACGGTGGAGGACGCTGAAGCTGCTGGACCCAAGGTTGCTGCCATTGCCATGGCAATGCACAATGGCCTGAGAACTTCTCTGACTCAAGTCTGCTTCCTGATGCCCAGCCACATCGGACTCTACCTGGCTACACAGACCTCTTCTTGCCCAAACTCCAGAGACCCATCTGTTCTGTTACTTACCCATCACCTGGCAATGGTTTGATCCCAGCTACCTGACAAACTTCCGGAGAGTCAAACATGTCACATTAGGAGAAGGTTGGATCCCTGAAACCTATCCATGGAGGCCTGAGTAGTCCCAGGATCTCAGCCAAGAAACTACTGGACTAGGCCATCTCTGAGTCCTTTCCACCAATAAAAGTCTGTTACTCTGTAATTTTACTCCAATTGTGTCCTTTCAGTACATAATACAAATTATAGTGGGAAGGAAAAATCCCAGGGAAGTTAGGAAGGAAGATCGCCCTTCCCTTATTCCCAGTCACTGCAGGTGTCCCAGGCCTGCAACATATACTCTTCTTGCCAAGGCCATCCAAAATGCTCTCTGACCCCTTCACAAGAAAGAGATTGAGCCCTTCATCCCTGCCCCATCTGTTGCTGCTTGCACCCTAAGAGAGAGGCTAGAATAGCAAGGGTTTCCCTCAGTACCAGGACTGTTGACCTAAGATAGAAAGGTAGCTCTCCTCGGCTCCTGCCACCTGGCTTTGCCCTTCTCAGCACTGCTACTGGCCCTGCAAGAGCCTTTTCTTGCCTTCGGCTTCAATTAGAATGAAAAATGTGCACTCGGGGCTTCTCTTAGTTTTAGATAGGCTCTCCCCTCCAGAGCACAGGAGTGAGGAGTAAAGGATGTCTGTGTGACATTTTCTCCAGTGCTTGCTATGGGGAGACAAGAAGAAAACGTCTATCCAAAAGTTTTGAAGGGGAATGCCACTCAAGGCCATGGGCCCCAGGCAGCCCATTACTGTGCAGACTGCAGCCTCCTGGCACAGAGGACTGACGTAAATTCTCAGAAAGACTAGAGGTGCATTTGGCAGCCACCTTCTCCATTCTAGCAGCACATTTCCCCCCCCACTACACCTCCCAGAGGAAGAGGACCCTCCTCATCCTCTATACTCCTGTTGCCAGACGAATATCCCTGAGTGTTTCACATGTTTGTATGTCTTGCAATGAGACACTGGCTTCCCTTTGTTCCGGGTTACCTTTCCAAGAATGTTAGTGGAATGAACAGCCTTGGAAGACAAATAACAGTGTCTGTCTCCAAAGCAAAAAGTAGTTTGCTTACACTGCTTACAACAAAGGGCAGTTGCTTGGAAGATAGAGTAGCTCTTTCCAGAGCAAATGAGAAGGCAGGCTTACTGCCCACTGTCAAATATTCAGGATCCCCAAGCTCAGAGATGGTCCTGAATTGCAAGCCACTGCCCGTGCAGGTATCATCTGCCGACCACACATGCTAGAGCTCAGACAGGGCAAGGAAATATGGGTACTATGACTATAGTGATTGTTGTAAATAATAACATGGCTTCTAGCTGGGCACTGTGGTTCATGCCTAGTTCCAGAACTTTGGGAGGCTGAGGCAGGAGGATCACTTGAGCCCAGGAATTTGAGGCTGCAGTGAGCGATGATTGCATCACTGCACTCCAGCCTGGGTCACAGAGTGAGACCCTGTCTATAAAAATAAATAAATAAAAATAAAAAATAACACAGCTCTTGCCAGCATTCATATCCTCAAGTCTGTGATGGCCCAGTGCATTAGCCAGCAAGTAAAGTTCTAGACCCTTCCAGCGTGTTGACACTCCCTAGTGCTGGGCTCAGGGCACATCAGCCCTTCTCCTGCCCCCTGCCACAGCTTACTTCTGTGAAGGCCTCCCATGTTCTGAGCACTTCAATTTTATTTTATTTTTGAGACAGAGTCTTACTCTGTTGCCCAGGCTGGAGTGCAGCGGCGTGATCCTGATCACTGTACCCACCACCTCCTGGGCTCAAGAAATTCTCCTGCCTCAGCTTCCCGAGTAGCTGGGATTACAAGTACACACCACCATGCCCGTCTAATTTTTTGATTTTTAGTAGAGACGGGGTCGGGGAGCAGGGTGGTCTCGTCATATTGGCCAGGCTAGTCTCAAACTTCTGACCTCAAGTGATCTGCCTGCTTCAGCCACCGTGTCTGGCCAAATTTTATTGACTTAATTAACATCGAATTTAAAAATGTAAAGATTTTATTTCCAGTTTGACAATAAGCTGTCTGCCCTGTGACAGACCACTGAAAAATTCAGCTGTGGCTGACACCTAGGAACCCGCAGTCACAGGACCTTTCCAAGTTCCATATGAGATGTCGTAGTGCCATCTGCTGGCTCCTGTCTCACAGCAACTTTACACATGCAGACAGTTGGTCTTACCCTGCAGTGCACACACAGTTCACAGATGGACCTGATGTGAGCTGTGGATGAAGCTCACCAACGCCATGTAGAGCAAAAGGAGCTGGGTAGGAAAAGTATGTGTTGTGTAATTTCATGTACAGGAAGCACAAAACAAGTGAAACTAACTGTACCAGTCGGTTTCACAGCAAAACAGAACTAATAGGAGATAGATGGATATATTTTAAAGGAATTTATTTAAAGGAATTGGCTCATGTGACTGTGAGGTCTGGCCAGTCTATAATTTGTAGGGCAGGTCAGCAAATCAGAAAGTCTGGTAGGATTTCTGTGTTACAGTCTTGAGGCAGAATTCCTTTGTTTTCCCTGGGAAACCTCAGTCTTTGCTCTCAAGGCCTTCAACTGAATGGGTTAGGCTCACTCTCATTATTGAGGGTAATCTCCTTAAAGTCAATGGATTGTAGACATTAGTCACACCTACAAAACACCTTCACAGCAACTTCTAGACCTAGTGTTTGAGCAAACAACTGGGCACCATAGCTTAACCATAGTGACACAAAATTAACTACTGCAGTGAACTCTTTGTCAACTTGGCACCTATACATATCTCCTTAAACTATATTTAATCTCCAGATAATAGCAAAATCACATTTGCATCTCCCCTGATTCAACTATCTTGGGTAAAACCAGAGACACACTAACCCTTCCCCAGAGAAGGATGCAGGGTTCTTGGGTCACGTTTACTTTTCTCTTTGATATCCTGTAACTGAAATACTAAGATATGTCTATGTTATATAAGAGAGAGAAGAAGGCAAAGATATTTTCTAAACACACACACACCACACATTTGTAACCAAATAAGGAAGAAATACTCATAACCATTACAGTTCCCATTTCTGTAACTGGCCATGTGGTTATAGCTGGTATTTATAACTAACTTCTTCCACTACCCATTCCAGATTCCCTTTGCTCTCAGCAAGCACCTCAGCTGGACATGGTTCTTCACCTGGTGGGGTGACCCAAACCTCCTTCCTGAAGAGTTTGGACCATTTAGCAGTATGGCCTGAATTAGGTTGTTATAGTTTTCCGTTGACTTTAATCACAGGAGTACTAAGAGATCTCCTGTACTCCATATGCACTCTTACTTAGCTCCGTGGAGGAGTAGCAGCCCAATTTTCACTTGGTAGCCAGGAACAATCATCCCAGGAAACACAGCATCTCCCTTCTTAGCCTGTTGACTCAGAGGCACGAGGAGCTCAAAGTGGCTGGGTGGCATCTTAACTTAGAGTTCAGTGGCATCATCGTTGTGTTTGGTTCAGTGGAATCATTATTGCGTTTCCTGGTGGAATCGTTCTTCCCTTTGGAACTAAGACTTTTAGATCAGTAGTGCATTAGGTCACAGGACATGAAGAAAACACTTTGCTAGTGGGTCAGTGTAGGGGCAATAGTGAGTGGTACCACTTCCATTTCCATCCTTCGATTCCTGGACCTGTGTATCATGGCTCTGGGAGAAGCAGCATCCTATATTGGATGCTAACTTATATTTACTTGTTTTGAGACAGGGTCTTCCTTTGTCACCCAAGCTGGAGTGCAGAGGCATGATCAAGGCTCACTGTAACCTCAACCTCCTGGGCTCAAGTGACCCTCCCATATCAGCTTCCTGAGTAGCTGGGAGTACAGGTACGTGCCACCACACTCAGCTAATTTTTAAACTTTTTTTTTGTAGAGACAGGGCCTTGCTATGTCTCTCAGGCTTGTCTCGAACTCCTAGGCTCAAGTGATCCCCCAACCTTAGCCTCCCAAAGTGCAGGGTTTACAAGCATAAACCATCATGCCCAGCCCCTTGGGTGCTAATTTAGAGTATATACAGCCTCCTGGAGAATATTGCCCCAGCCCTGCAAGGCATTACCACCTACCTGGCACTGTATCTATGTCCTCAAAAGGCCATTCCACTGTTCTTATCAAAGCACTCATGTCACAGCAAAAAAAAAAAAAAAGAAAAATGCAGCAATGGGCACAGGCTCAAGGAAGTCACTGGTCTTACCATGTTCCCCACCATCCTGAAACAGCAGGCTGAATAGAATAGTGAATAGAATAGAAGCAATGCTTTGTGGAATCTACCACAGTGGCGAATATGGCATTCTGGGAATCCATGGATAGTTCAGAGGCATTGTGTACAGGGAGAACAAATCCATATTCAGACTAAGTGTCAACTCCAGAAAGGACGAAATGCCAACCTACCATGATGGAAGGAGTCCAATGTAACCAACCTGCCACCTGTAGCTGGCTGATCAACCAGGGAATGGTGCCATATTGGAGACTCAGGATTGGTCTCTGCTGACAGATTGGGCACTCAGTAGTGGGTGTAGCCAGGTTAGCCATAGTGGGTGGAAGCCCATACTGCTGAATCCATGTGTAACCTCCATCCCTGACACCATGGCTGCTTTGTTCATGAACTCATTGAACATGACAGGAGCAGATAGGGAAAGAGGCTGCCTGGTAGCCACAGAACAGGTAATTCTATCCTATTATTAAAATCCTTTTCTGTAGATGTCTCCCTTTGGTGGGTATTCACATGGGACACAAATATCTTCACATTTTTTGATTCATTCAAAGAGAGAGACATCAAATTTCTTTGTCACTAATTTTCAAAAATGTTCTTTCCAAGTCCCCGATCATCAAACAAAATCTCACAAGTGAATATACCTCTTGCCATATCTCCTTCCAAACAAAGAGAACCACTGGGTGCATCGCCCAAAGTTGGGGATTGCCCCCACTGGGAGGAATTCCTTCAGCACCGTTTCTCAGATTGTCCCAGTAAGGGAATAGTATGTTGCAGTTGTCCATATTGGGGTGCCTGCATATCACGCAGAACCATCTATGCACCTGGTATATCTGTGTCTTATCTTTCTCAGTCAACTGATTATAGGAAACTCTGCATGAGTCCATAGATGGGGGCTGGAACAGATAAGATTGTGTAGTAGGACTAGGGGCCAAGGGCCCTCACTCAAAACTAGCAGCTTTTCAGGTCACTTGGTTGATGAGCTAGAGTGGCACACCCAAATAAGGAATGTCTTGCCTCCAAAATCCAAAAAGGCATTGTACCTCTTTTTTTGATTATAGGAGGAGCCAAATGCAACAACTTATCTTTCATTTTGTAAGCAAGGATCCCTAGAAATTTCGCTGAGGGAGAAGGCCCCTGAATTTTAGTTGGATTTATTCTCCATTCTCTGACATGCACATTTCTTACCACTAAGTCTAGAGCAGTTGCTACATCTTGCTCATCAGATCCAATCAACATAATGCCATCAATGAACTAAAGTGGTATGATATCTTGTCGAAGAGAAAGGTGATCAAAATTCCTGAAGACTATATTATGATAAGAATGGTGAGTTTAATATACTCCTGACATAAGACAGTTGTTATAGACTGAATTGTATTCTTCCAAATTCTTATGTTGAAGTCCTCACCCCAAATCTGACTATTTCTGGAGGGAAGGCCTTTAGGGAGGTAATCAAAATTAAATAAGATCGTAAGGGGGGGGCCTTTATCTAATAGAACTGGTGGCCTTATAAGAAGAGAGAGACAACAGAGATTTCTCTCTACCCACAAGCACAGAACAAAGGCCGTGTGAGGACACAGTGAAAAGGTGGCAGTCTACAAGCCAAGAAGAGAGTCTTCAGTAGAATTCAAATCTGCCAGCATCTCCATCTGGGGCTTTTAGCCTCTGGAACTGTTAAAAAGTAAATTTCTGCCAGGCACTGTGGCTCCCGCCTGTAATCCCAGCTCTTAGGGAGGCAGAGGTGGAAGGATAGCTTGAGCCCAGGAGTTCGAGACCTGCTTGGGCAATATAGCAAGACCCCGTTCTCCACAAAAAGGAAAAAAAACAAAAAGACACACACACACAAAAGTACATTTCTTGGGCGCAGTGGCTCACACCTGTAATCCTAGCACTTTGGGAGGCCAAAGCAGGTGGATCATCTGGGGTCAGGAGTTCGAGAGCAGCCTGGCTGACTTGGTGAAACACTGTCTCTACTAAAAATACAAAAATTAGCTGGTTGCAGTGGTGCACACCTTCAATCCCAGCTACTTGGGAAGCTGAGGCAGGAGAATCGCTTGAAGAGTGGTGGAGGTTGCAGTGAGCCAAGATCACGCCCTGCACTCCAGCTTGGGCAACAGAGCAAGACTCCATCTCAAAAAAAAGGAAAAAGAAAAAGTAAATTTCTGTTGTTTAAACCACCCAGGCCCGTGGTATTTTGTTATGGCAGCCTGATCAGACTAACAAAACAGTAAGGGTGTATTGCTAGCCTTGCCAGCTGAAAGCAAATTACTTCTGGCAATCTTTATTAATAGATACTGAGGAAAAAGCATTTGCCAATCAATAGCTGTGCACCAAGTACCGGGGTATCAAGGCATGTGTTAATTTACTCAAGCAATGAAACCACATCTGGAACTGGAGTTGCAACTGGGGTGGCCACCTGGTTAAGTCTACAGGTGTCATTCTCCAAGATCCATCTTTTTTTCTGCACAGCCAAATGAGCTCATTGAAGGGATGTGGGAGAAGCCACCATTCTTGCTTTGTTCAAGTCCTTAATGATGACACTAATCTCTGAAATTCCTTCAGAAATTTGGGATTGTTTTTGGTTTACTATTTTCCCTTGGAAGAGGCAGTTCTAGTGGCTCCCACTTGGCTTTTCCTACCACAGTATCAGGAACCAGCTGTTCCTCACTCCACAGGAACCAGTGTGGGGATTCTGCCAGTTGCTGAGTAACTGGTCTATACCAGTTATACATCCTGAAACTGGGAAAGTAACCACTGGATGGGTTTAGGGACCCACTGGCCCAAAGTGAGATGGACCTGGGCTCCACTGACCATCTTACCTTCATAAGCCCCTACTCTGAATGGTGACCACAGTGATGTTTTGGGCCTCCTGGAAACAGTGTGAGTTCAGAGCCAGTTCAGTAATCCCACAAAAGTCTGATTATTTTCTTTTCCACAATGTACAATCACCATGGTAAAAGACCATAGGTCCGTTTGGAGACACCTGAGAGGAAGATTAACAGTATACATTTTCACAGTATAGCAGTGTCCTTCTTCAAGGTGACTTCACTTTCCCTTCACTCAGGGATTCTAGGTCTGTAAACTGGTTCAATTCTGGGAATTGAGTAAAGAGCTGTGACTCTCTGTTTTTATGATTCAAGTCAGGTTTTTGTTCACTTGACCTAGATCTCTTCTAATTATACATATCAAGTAAGAATTTAATAGGCTGTCCGTCTACTCTCTTCTAGGGACACCATGATCAATAGCCAATGCCATAGGTCTCTGCCAGTCAGGCTATTATTATCGCTTTGACTCTGGTGCCCATTATGGTAAACATACTCTCCTTGCTTTTGGCAATTAAGTGTTGTCACTTGTCCCCTGCTATCCCAGAAACCAGTTACGTGCACTGCATTTAAGGATCTCCAGTTCTGTGACAATAGATCCCCCTACAATTTCTGACCTACAAGGAAAAGCAGCTACTGGAGCTCCTCGATGGTGCAGGGGCTCGCCTCACAGATTTATTCTCAGTCATGGTGAAAGGTACGTCCTCTGGATGCTCCTAGAGTGGGTGAGCAGGTGTTACATGTGAAATCTAACATTGCAACCTCCCTATACCTTCCTCTACAGTGCACAAAGTCAGCTCTGGCCTTTCAACTTTATTTAGCGTGGGCCACCTTTCAGCCAAACCAAACTGTCAGAGCCCTTTACTAAGCCCTGGAGGTGCAACACTGAATTCAGAAGATCTAACTAGTGGACCTATCTCAATAAACTGCACCCCATCCAACTTCATGTTCCTTGCATCATTATCCCACACCCTAACACTCGCTCCCACAGACTTGTCTGTATATGTACTTGTCTGTGCTATTCCCCAGATTTGTCTGTACAAATTGGAACCATCATGCAGTTCTTTTGGAGAACAGTGAACCTCCTGAGTCACACTTTGTATCTCACCTTTCATGGCCTGCAGGGACTTGAGTCTTGTCATAGTTCCAAAAGCAAAGAGGGGTGCTTAGGGTAGGTCCTGAGGAATCAGCAGTGTCTTCTAAGGCAGCTACCTCAGAAGAGGCCATCATAGGCTCCTGAGGGAGAGCAGAGTCAATGTCTCAGATGGGGTGGAAGGCTTGCTTCTACTGGCAGGGAACACTCTGCAGAATTTAGGAGCTCAATATCCCCAGCTTCACCAGGATCTGCCCACATGTCCCCATTCAAATTTTTAGGTGTCCTCATATGAAGGCTCTAGGAGAGAGAAACAATTCAGGACCCTTTCCTTCCCAATTCCTGCCATTACTTTAACAGCAGAGGCTCCCTGTGAGGTTGGGAATTCAATTTGTGTCATAATTCAATCATTTGCAGATGAGACTCTGGATTTGGCTTTCAGATATGTCAGCTCTGTGGCTACAGGGGATAAGTACTTTTTGTTTGTGGCTACAGAGGATAAGTACTTTTTGTTTGTTTATTTGTTTGTTTTCAGGGAAGATACAGAAACTTTCCACTCAGTTATATAGTGGTTGAGCTGGAAGTTTGAAGCCCTGAGTTCATCCTTTCTTTCCTTATCTTGTCAAGCACAATTAACAGCACCAGCCAATTTCATTATAGTCATTAATTTGATAAAAATGTCCTAAGGTGGCAAATATGTGGCCACCCAGAACTTGCCTCTCATAAATATTTGAGTAGAAGTGTGCAATGGCAGTATTTTGGGTATCTCTACTGCCATATCACACTGTAGGTGCTCCCTTTACCATGGGAGGTAGTCATTAGTGCCTTAAAATCCAACCAGATTAGAAAACCAATTCCAGAAACTACAGAACCAATTCCAAAAATTCATCCTTCAGATTCTCTTCTTCCAGAACTACTCTCAGGATAAAATCTGCATCAGTTAGGGTTCTACAGAGAAACAAGAAAATATTTATATCTTTCTTATTTCTAGGAATACAAAAGGGATTTATCTTAAAAGGAATTGGCTCATGTGATTGTGCAGGCTGTTAAGTTTAAAATCCTTAGACAAGCTGGTGGGCTAGATATGGGTCAGGAAATGATGCTGCAGTCTTGAGTCTCTTGTCTGCAGGGTAGGTTAGGAACTCCAGAAGGATTTCTGTGTTACAGACTTGAGGCAGAATTCTTTTTTCCTTGGGAAACTTGAGTCTTTTATCTTAAGGCCTTCAATTGGATGGATGAGGCCTAGCTACATTATCAAGGTTAATCTCCTTTACTTAAAGGCAATTTGTAGGGACAAGAGTGACTTTATTTTTATTTTTAGAGACAGAGTCTTGCTCTGTCCCCCAGGCTGGAGTGCAGTGGTGTGATCTCCGCTCGCTGCAATGTCCACCTCCCCAGTTCAAGCAGTTCTTGTGCCTCAGTCTCTTGAGTAGCCCAGATTACAGGCGCCCATCACCAGGCCTGGCTAATTTTTCTATTTTTAGTAGAGACGGAGTTTCACCATGTTGGTCAGGCTGGTCTTGAACTCCTCATCTCAGGTGATCTGCCTGCCTTAGCTTCCCAAAGCGCTGAGATTAGAGGCATGAGGAACCATCCCCAGCCAATTGAAAATGGCAATGTACCATGTAAGTTCCCACTAACCCTGAGTTTGAGAATGCCTCCAAATGTCTAGCTGATGTATTAATATTTATGTAGGAACACCTATTTATTGTAAGTTTCTTTGTTGTTGCAGAAATTACAGGCTATGACACCCATAGCCACCTATACATTCCTTCCAGAGCATGTATGCTTTTTTCCCAAGATATAAACTGTGTGTCTGGGGGGCTGTGGCGTGGTGCAGCCACCCAAGACTGCAAGACCCAAGACTTCAGTCTGTAAGTTCCCCTAATAAGTCAATAAATATAATCCCCTAGTAAATCACCCAAAACCTGAAAAACTGGATTCGTCTACCTCTTTCTTTGGTTTCCCAGCTCCTTTGGCATCTGGGGGTTGCTTTATATATATTAATATGACCCTTTCATAGAACCTAACTGATTGCAGATGTTATCACATCTATTAAATTCCTTCATAGCAACTAGACTAGTGTTTGAGCAAAGAACTGGGCTCCATAGCCTAACCATGGTGACACATGAAATTAATCATCACACCAACCTTTGCTGTTAGGAAGGAGGTCAGCAGTTACTGCTGGGGGAGGGGTGTAAAGACCAGAAGGGAGCATAGGAGCTTCATGGTATGAGTTATGCTCCTTTTCTAGAGGTGATAACACTGCATGATGTGTTCAGTTTGTGAAAATCTAGTGAGCTGTACATTTATGTTATGTGTACATTTTGGAATGTGTATTATACTTCATTAAAAAGTAAAATGTTGCCGGGCGCGGTGGCTCAAGCCTGTAATCCCAGCACTTTGGGAGGCCAAGGCGGGTGGATCATAAGGTCAAGAGATCGAGACCATCCTGGTCAACATGGTGAAACCCCATCTCTACTAAAAATACAAAATATTAGCTAGGCATGGTGGTGTGTGCCTGTAATCCCAGCTACTCAGGAGGCTGAGGTAGGAGAATTGCCTGAACTCAGGAGGCGGAGGGTGCGGTGAGCTGAGATTGTGCCATTGCACTCCAGCTTGGGTAACAAGAGCAAACTCCGTCTCAAAAAAAAAAAAAAAAAAGTAAAATGTTAAGAAGGAAGGTAGTAAGACAAAAGCAATGGAAATAAAAAAAAGCCTTACATCAGATATGGAGACTTTAAAAATTGCAAGAAATTAACATATATAACTCTATATTAATACATTTAAATGTTTCAGTGAAATGGCTGATTATTTGAGACAATGTCTCACTCTGTTGCCCAGGCTGGAGAGCAGTGGCATGCTTTCAGCTCACTGCAACCTCTGCCTCCTAGGCTCAAGTGATCCTTCTCCTGTCTCAGCCTCTTAAGTAGCTGAAATACAGGCATGTGCCACCACACCTGGCTAATTTGTTTTTGTTGTTGTTGTTTTGTTCTGTTTTTTTTAGAGATGAGGTCTCACTATGTTGCCCAGGCTGATCTTGAACTCCTGAGCTCAAGCAATCCTTCTATCTCGGTCTCCCAAAGTGCTGGTATTACAGGCATGAGCCACCATGCTCGGCACAAAATGGATGATGTTTTAAAGGAAGATATAAATGACTAAAATTGGCTTGACAAAAGGTAAAACATCTGAAGAGGCCATGAATAAAATAATTTTAAAAGGTAGTTAAAATTGACTATACCCATCATCACCAAAGGCATCAGGCTGATAAAATTTTGTGAACATCATTTACAAAATCTTCATGGAATCTTCAACAAAATCTTCATAGGAATCTTCCAGTTTCTATTTAAACTGACTCCTAGAATCGCTGGAACCCTGGAGCCGGAGGTTACAGGGAGCCCAGATCGGGCCACTGCACTCCAGCCTAGGCGACAGAGCGAGACCCCATTTCAAAAATATAAATAAATAAGTGAATAACCTACAATGAAGTTAATTTAGAGCTTGGCTTCCTGCTCAGGAGAGGGATTTGAACAGCAGCTATAGCAGCAGCACTTAGCCCTAGTTCCAGCAGTAGTAGCAAAGGCTCCAGGAACCTCAGCTGTTCAGAGCTTGTGGGTTCCTGTGGCTGTTGCTCTATTGAATGCCTGCAGTGTAAGCTGGAGTATTGGCTCCTGGCTTTCTGCCTGTTGATGGTAAAGATGCCATCGTCAGCAGCCTCAGAGTCAATGATAGTAGCTCTGGGCAAAACTATATTCCCTTTCACAGTTCCAGCCCAAAGTTTCTCGTAGTTACTACTCTCTGGGTAATCTCACATGTTCCCTTTTTGCTCTTAATTAACCCCTCCGATATATTTGCGACCAGTTTCCCATGTTAAATTATTATTACTATTATTTTTGAGATAGTGTCTCCCTGTGTTGCCCAGGTTGGAGTGCTGTGGTATAATCTCGGCTCCACCACCACTCTGGCTATTTTTTTTTGTATTTTTAGTAGAGACAGGGGTCTTGCCATGTTACCCAGGCTGGTCTTGAACTCCTGAGCTCAAATAATCTGCTTACCTCAGCCTCTCAAAGTGCTGTATTACAGGGGTTAGCCACCTGACCTGGCTGATACAACCACTTTGGAAGACAGTTTGTAAGTTTCTTATAAAACTAGGCCAGGCACTGCGGCTCATGCCTGTAATCCAAGCACTTTGGGAGGCCAAGGTGGGAGGACTGCTTGAGCCCAGGAGTTTGAGACCAGCCCAGTCAACACGGTGAAACCCCATCTCTAAAAAAAAAAAAAACAGAAAAATAGCTGGGCGTGGTAGTACTGTGCCTATAGTCCCAGCTATTTGGGAAGCTGAGGTGGGAGGATCATCTGAACCTAGGGAATTCAAAGTTGCAGTAAGCCATGATTACATCACTGTACTGTAGCCTAAGCCATGACAGAGTAAGACCCTGTCTCAAAAAACAAAACAAAACCCCCAAAACAAAGCTAAACTTACTCTTACAATATGATCCAGCAATCACACTCATTGGTATCTACCCAAAGGAGTTGAAAACATGTCCACACAAAAACCTGCACACAGATGTTTGTAGGAGCTTTCTTCATAATTGCCCAAACACAGAAACAACCAGGATGCCCTTTAGTTGGTGAATGAATAAACATTGTTACAGCCTGACAATGGAATATTATTCAGCAATAAAAATATGAACTAGTAAGACAAGACATGGAGAAAACTTACATGCATATAAGGAAAGAAGCCAGTGTGAGAAGGATAGCCACTCCATGATTCCCACTATATGGCATTCTGGAAAAGGCAAACCATGCAGACAGTGGAAAGATCAGTGGTTGCCAGGTGTTGCAGGGAGAAAGGGATGAACAGGAGCACTAAGGATTTTCAGGGCAGTGAAACTATTCTGTGATATACCATAATGGTGGATCCATGTCATTATATATTTGCCAAAACCCACAGAATAAAACACCAAGAGTGAACCTTAATGCAAACTCTGAACTTTGGGTGATATGTCAATATAGGTTCACTGATGTACAACTTTGGTATGGGATGTTGACAGTGGAGGATGCTATGCCTGTGTGGCAGTAGGCGTGTATATGGGAACTATATTTTCTGTTCAATTTTGCTGTGAAACTGAAATTGTTCTATGAATTAAAGTCTATCTTTAAAAATCCACTGTTTCACCTAAGTCAACACTTCACTCCCATTCTGCTAATCTCTGGCAACCACTGATCTGTTTACTGTCTGTATTTAAATTTAATTCAAATAATTTTTAAACTGTTTTGGTATTTTTATAATAATTAATATATTTTAGGCCGGGTGCGGTGTCTCACGCCTATAATCCCAGCACTTTGGGAGGCCGAGGTGGGTGGATCACGAGGTCAAGAGATCGAGACCATCCTGGTTAACATGGTGAAACCACGTCTCTACTAAAAATACAAAAATTAGCTGGGCATGGTGGTGCGTGCCTGTAGTCCTGGGAAGCTGAGGCAGGAGAATTGCTTGAACCCATGAGGTGGAGGTTGCGGTGAGCCGAGATCGCGCCATTGCACTCCAGCCTGGGTAACAAGAGCAAAACTCCGTCTCAAGAAAAAAAAAAAAAAATATATATATATATATATATATATATTTTGATTGGACTTTTATGGTGAGTACTTTCTTTGGAAATGACTGTCTCTAACCTTCAAAAAAGTTATAGCTGTTATCAGTTATCACAAGAGGAGGGGCCCACCTCTTAAAGTAGCAATAAAATCTTATTTATAGTTATAAAAGTTCAGGTCATTTGGCCACCTCTCTTTGCAGGTTTCTGATCAATCCATCAGGGAACAGCTGGGACTAATTATTTTAAAAACTTTCCAGCCTGCTAATCTTACCATACTTCACATTCTTGTCATTCCTGGCTAAAATCTAAAAAGTCCTTCTGCTGCCTCATTTTAAGGCTTTTTTGTTTCTTTTGTTTTTTTCCTGTACTTTCACTCCACTGACACAAGCTTCCACTGTCTCCCTTCCTAACTTTACCACTATGCCCTCTAGAATGCCTTTTCCTGATAAGCAAACCTCCTGAGTCGTGGGCGTTCTCAGAAGAGGTCCTTCATATTCTGGTTTTGGCAGAATCCTTGATCTGAGCCAGGCCTCCTCCCAGGGGCTCCGACCCTCTTCACTACCTTTTCTCTGGAGGACTCTGGGTCCCGGCTAGCAGGCCACCCACCTCTTCCAGCAGCTTCCTTCCTCCGGGGTGACATGTTTTTTGTTTATTTTTGTTTTTTTGAGACAGCGTTTTGCTCTGTCGCCCAGGCTGGAGTGCAATGGGGCAATCTTGGCTCACTGCAACCTCTGCCTCCCGGGTTCAAGCAATTTTTCTGCCTCAGCCTCCCAAGTAGCTGGGATTACAGGCGCATACCACCACGCCCAGCTAATTTTTGTATTTTTAGTAGAGACGAGGTTTCACCATGTTGGCCAGGCCGGTCTCACTTCTGATCTTGTGATGCGCCCGCCTCGGCCTCCCAAAGTGCTGGAATTACAGGCGTGAGCCACCGTGCCCAACCTGGGTGACACGTTTTTACTGGCACTCTTCTAATTCCTACTATTTTCCTACCCTCTTGGTGGCTCTTAGCACCCCAGGCCTGTTCTACTGGTGAAGTCTTGACATATTTAAACCACTACTTCTGATCCTTTCCTCCCCCTCCAGCCTTTGCTCTTCTGCTGCCGAGCCTGGACACCCTGTCATCCCCTCAGGTGTATGCCTTGCCCTCCTCAGCCCTCCCAGCCAGCCAAGTGCAGCCCCTGACCAAACCCACGGTTGGCCTCCACTTGCTCCACGAGCCTCACATGTGTCTGGGGTTGGGGGTGGGGGAACACATCCAAACGTAGGCGTAAATGATTCAGGGCCGTAAATGATTCAGGGCCGAGTAACGTGCGACACAGTCCACTTCTGCATCTTTCTTCATTTGTACATTATACCTGTTAGGGACAAGCTGCCTCAGAATGCTGTCAAAAACTCAAAGACCAAGCACAAAAACTTAAAGACAGTTCACCTGGCCCTACTAGTTCTGTAACTCCTGGGCACCCTGGCTATTGCCCCTCCTAGGTTCTGCCATAACGCTTTTCCTACTTCTAGCATTGGCCCCTGCCTCTTACAGCTCCTCACCCAGTTTTTACAGGACCGCATTAAAGCTTTCACCCATGAAACAATCCAAATACAATGCTGCTCCAAGAATATTCCAGGAACAGCAATCCCTACAATCTAGCCTCTCCCCAGACGTTGCCGCTCCTCTATTACCTATTAAAAGGCTGGAATGTTCGGACAAGCTGCCTCAGAAAACCCCTCCGCGCAAGGTAACTCCTCCCCACCATTGCTCTGCAGCTGCATTTCAGAACTCCTATTCTAGGCGCCACGTCAAGGGTATTAGACGTACTACAATTAAGCAAAGCTTGATTACAGCCATCCGAGCAGCTTCGGGAAGGACAGGGAAAACAAATGTTTGTTATTTATACTTGTAAATTCCTGTTTGACACATAACTGTAAAATCCTGGGTTTTTTAAAAAACCACCGCCACAAAAGTCAGAGGATAATATCAGTCTGTCACAAGTTAACAAACTATCTGTGTGCCCGTTACAAGCTGTTAAATTATCTCAGTCTTGGCGGGCGTGGTGGCTCACGCCTATAATCCCAGCACTTTGGGAGGCCGAGGCGGGTGGATCACGAGGTCAAGAGATCGAGACCATCCTGGTCAACAAGGTGAAACCCCGTCTCTACTAAAAATACAAAAATTAGCTGGGCATGGTGGCGCTCGCCTGTAGTCCCAGCTACTCGGGAGGCTGAGGCAGGAGAATTGCTTGAATCCAGGAGGCAGAGGTTGCGGTGAGCCGAGATCACACCATTGCACTCCAGCCTGGGTAACAAGAGCAAAACTCCGTCTCAAAAAAAATAAAAATAAAAATAAATAAATAATCTCAGTCCTGAAACTCCCTTATGCCCCTCTCACCCCATGTAAATCCCTCGTTTTGTAAGCTCAGGGCTGCCTCCTCTGACTGTTACGGGGCAGCCCCGCAGGTTAATAAAACGTGCTTGCCTGACTTTGGGTCTATTCTCCTTTCTCTTGGCTAACCTTACAATACCGAGAAGCTCTTACTACCTCCATCTCAGCATAGGTTAATTCCCGTTTTGTAGAGCAGCCTCTGTTGCTGAACTGTCGGAGCCCGGGAGCACTCTCGCCAGGCTCGCAGGGCCTGATGGACCGGGGGCAGGCCAGGGCTTGACACTAGGGGGACACGGTGGGGTTGGAGGGGGCGGGAGGGTGGGGCGAGGCACGGGGCGGGAGAGGGGTCGGGGTAGGCGGAGCTCGACGAGCCAGGGAGCGGTGCGAGGCCTGACGGGCCAGCGGGTGGGGCGGGGCTTGAGGGACAGGCGGTGGGGCGAGGGACGACGGGCCGGGGGTGTGGGCGGGGATTAATGGGCAGGGGCGGTGCGGGGGCGTGGGCAGCACGCGCTGTGCGCGCTCGGGCGGCTAAGTCTGGCTAGGCTGCGAGCCCCGTGCCGCCGCCGCCGCTACTGTCGCCGCCACTGCTCTCTTCGGAGGCGCGGGCCCGGCGGAAACCATGTTTGTGGCGCGTAGCATCGCGGCCGACCACAAGGATCTCATTCACGATGTCTCTTTCGATTTCCACGGGAGGCGGATGGCGACCTGCTCCAGCGATCAGAGCGTTAAGGTGCGCGAGGCGCTTGCGGGCGGGGCCGAGCCCGGAAGGAGGGAGAGTGGGGTGGGCGACGCGGGAAACGGGGCTATGACTTGGTTTCATTGACTGAGCTGGAAGCTCTGGGGTGGCGGGCTAGCCCTGGCTGGATGCGGCGGTATCCCTTCCCGCCCGTGTATTGTAGGGTCACGGCGGCCTCGCGGGCCGCGCTCCCGTGCGCCTGCGCAGCTGGTGCCACGTGCGCGCTCCCGCCCGCAGGGGACGCCGGGCGCTTGCACCGGCCGCGTTTCCCTGGCTGCGGGCAGGCGTCCCACTGGCCGCCTGGGAGTCTTGGGCCTTGCCCGTGCTGTTCTCTCCGTGCCCTGGTGGGAGTCTTTGCTTGGCTGGCGGTGTCTTGAGGTTTGTGCCCCGCCGGAGTTCTCTCACCAGGGCGCATGGTTTTCTTCGTGGGTTCCGAGCAGAAGCTCACTTTGTTTCGTCAAGAAAGGAAAACACAAACCATTTACATCCAATGACTTCTCTGCCTGCTGCCTAGGACTCGGACTGTTTGTTTCTTGAAGCTCTCGTAAACGTCTGTAGACGCTTTCGACAAAGAGAATTTCTAATGTGGGGATGCTATTTGGGATTTAGGAAACTCCCTGAATGAAAGCTGGAGTGCGGATTATTTGGTTCTCCACAACTCCAGAGTAACTGAAAATCTAAAGGACAGTTTTTCCTTTTTCACATTCGAGTTTGATACCAGTGATCTCTTAAAGATAAACTTTTTATAAATAGTGTTGCAATTCTTAAAAGGTTTAGGTTTTTTTTAAACAAGTTTATTTTTGTTTTAATAAACTACGTTAATCGTTTTAAAGTGTAGAATTCAGTGTCATTGAGTACAGCATTCACATTGCTATACAGCACCATCACTGTCCATCTCCACAACCTGTTCATCATCCTAAACTGAAACTGTACCCAAGAGCACCCGATTTCCTCCACTCAGTCCTCTGGTAACCTCTATTCTTCTGCTTTCTATGAATTTGCATGTTCTAGGTACTAGAGATAAATAGAATCATAGAATATTTATCCTTTTACATTTGGTTTATTTTACTTAGGATAATATTTTCTCTTTTTTTTTGAGATGAGGTCTGGCTCTATTACCCAGGCTGGAGTGCAGTGGCGCGATCTTGGCTTGTTGCAGCCTCAACCTCCCAGGTTCAAGTGATCCTCCCACCTCAGCCTCCCCGGTAGCTTGGACTACAGGCACACACCGCCACGCCTGGCCAATTAAAAAATTTTTTTTTGTAGAGACAGGGTCTTGTGATGTTGCTCAGGCTGGTTTTGAACTACTGGGCTCAAATGATCCTCTCACCTCAACCTACCAGAGTGCTGGGATTACAGGTGTGAGTCACCTTTCCCAGCCCTGTTATGTACGCTTATTCCAGAGCACTTTTTTTTTTTTAATGTAGGAGCCATGTATTTATTTATTTGTATGTATATTTTATGAGCAAGTAATATATTTTTCTTTTTAGAAAGTGAAAAAATTACTTGTAGGCACATTGATAATTTTTGTTACTATTTGATTTCCTCTGGTTTTCCTTTAACGTTTTAAACCATCATGGTAGAGTGTATGTAAATACGTATATGTCTTGTCAGAAATAGTGTTGCACTGAAAATTCTCATTAGCATTTTATGTATTTTGAATGATTTTCTTAGGCTAATTTCAGAAGAGAAATTAGTGAATATTTTAAAAGCTACTGAAGAGAATTGACAAGTTGCTACCTTGCAGGTTGTACCGTTTTATACTGCTAGTGATAGTATTGATTTGATAGTGTCATTGCCCTCGTTACATTTTTAACGGGTGAAATTGGCATCTTCTTACTGTATCCCATATTTTTTCTGGGTAGTAAGGTTCAATTTTTTGTTTCGGGAAGGAGTCTTGCCATGTTGCCCAGGCTGGAGTGCAATGGCTATTCATGGATGTGATCATAGCTTCAAACACCAGGGCTCAAGTAATCCCTCCTGTCTCAGCCTCTTGAGTAGCTGGGACTACAGGTGTGTACCACCATATCTGGTTTTAGTGTTTTTGCTTTGCCATTTGTTGCATGTACAGTTGAGCCTGTTGTTTGTAGATTCTGTATTTTTTTGAATTTGTGTATTCTCTGAAATTTACTTGTACCCCCCCAAATCAGAATCCACACTGCTTTTGCAGTCCTTTGTGCATGTGTGTGGAATGATGAAAAGCTTGAGTCTCAGGACAGACATTTCCTGTGGAGGTGAAACCAGGTGATACTCTATTTTGGCTTGTACTGTAAACAGGTGTTTTTCATGATCTAAAAGTGCAGTGATTTTTGCATTATTCCTTCTTTCTGTTGGTGATTTCGCTGCTTAAAATGGCTTCCAAGAATAGTGCTGTGAAGTGCTGTCTAGTTTCTAAACAGAGGAAGGAGGTGATGTGCTTTACAGAGATAGTATGTGTGTTACAGAAGCTTTTTTCAGACATGAGTTACAGTGCTGTTGGCTGAGTTCAATATTGATGAATAAACCAGTTTGTGTTAAATAAGTTACCTTTAAACAGAAACACACATAAAACCAGATCATGTACTGATTGGTTGACAAAAATGTAGGCCAGAGACTCACAGGAACCTAACCCTGTATTTCCACTAGGAGCAATGTGTCTGTGGTGGAGGCACTCTGTAGAAGATAACTACCTTGAATAAGGAGATTTGACTGTGACTAATTGTCTCTGTTACCTATTAGAGCTCAGTTACCTGAATCCCTCAGTGCTTGGCCCAGTGCTTGACACATTCAGGGTTCTCAATAAATATGTATTTTTTGAGAACGGTCTCACTCTGTCGCCCAGGCTGAAGTGCAGTGGTGTGATCTTGGCTCACTTCAACCTCTGCCTCCCGGGTTCAAGTGATTTTCTTGCCTCAGCCTCCCTAGTGGCTGGGATTACAGGTGCATGCCACCATGCCCAGCAAATTTTTCTGTTTTTAGTAGAGATGGGGTTTCATCATGTTGGCCAGGCTGTTCTTGAACTCCTGACCTCAGGCGATTGCCTGCCTTGGCCTCCCAAAGTGCTGGGATTACAGGCGAGAGCCATCACACCCGGCCTCTCAATAAATATTTAATTGAATGAATGAATGTTTACTTACTGTTTGTATCCTTTTGTGAATTATATGTTCACCCCTTTGCTTGTACAGTGATTCGGTCTTATGGGTTTTGTATCAATTTGTAAGAATTCTTGTGTAAAATATCTGCCTTTTATTTTCTTATAGGTCTGGGATAAAAGTGAAAGTGGTGATTGGCATTGTACTGCTAGCTGGAAGGTTAGTATTTATTTATACAGTTATTAAAAATACATAAATATTTACTGTTTGTTTCATAGTTATCAACGAATTGTTTTGAGGAAATGATAAAATTTATACAGTAGTTCTTTTCCTGGCAAGACACTTTACTGTTTTTCACTATTAAGGTAACAAGTGCGTTTCTCAGAATTTGAGAATAAGAAAATCTGTAATTTTGTAGCATTCTGACATAATTGTAATTCAGAATATTCCTTTTTCTGTTATATATTTTAGTAGTTGTGATGTTTCATACATAATTTTCTCCTTTATTTTCTTTTTTTTTTGAGATGGACTCTTGCTCTGTTGCCCAGGCAGGAGTGCAGTGGCATGATCTTGGCTCACTACAACCTCCGCCTCCTGGATTCAAGTGATTTTCCTACCTCAGCCTCCCAAGTAGCTGGGACTATAGGCACACACTATGACACCCAGCTAATTTTTGTATTTTTAGTAGAGATGGGGCTTCGCCATATTACCAGGCTGGTCTCAAACTCCTAACCTTAGATGATCTGCCTGCCCTGGCCTCCCAGAGTGCTGGGATTACAGGCGTGAGACACCACGCCCCGCCAAGTAGAAATTTTCATACCTTAAAATTCATCAATTTTAAATGTACAGTTCAGTGAGTTTTAGTAAACTTACATAGTTGCGCAGTCATCACTGTGATCAAGTTTTAGAACATTTCTCTCAAACTCAGAAATTTCTTTGTGTCCTGTTCCCACTCCAAGCCCCAGGCTCGATCCATTTTCTGACTCCATAGGTTTTTCTTTTTCTTTTCTTTGCTGGAGCCTTGCTCTGTTGCCCAGAAGTGCAGTGGTGCAATGTTGGCTCACTGCAATCTCTGCCTTCTGGATTCAAGCAATTCTCCTGACTCAGCCCCCTGAGTAGGTGGAATTACAGGCACCTGCCACCACTTCCATCTAATTTTTGTGTTTTTAGTAGAGACAGGGTTTCACCATGTTGGGCAGGCTGATCTCGAATGCCTAGCCTCAAGTGATCTTCCCACTTTGGCCTCCCAATGTGCTGGGATTACAGGCATGCGCCACTGTGCCCAGCCTGGTTTATCCTTTTTAGAAATTACATAGAAATGGAATTTTGAAATACATTGTCCTTTGTGTCTGGCCACTTTCCCTTTGCATGTTTTGAGGTTCATCCATACTGCGTCATGTGTCAGTTTGTTCTTTGTAATACTGAGTAGTCCATTGTATATATATTGCCACATTTTGTATATTCATCAGTTGATGGACATTTGAGTTGTTTCTAGTTTTTGCCTATTATGAGTAATGTGAAGCCATGTAAGTTTCTGTGGACATATATTTTCATTTCTTTTGGTTAGATGCCTAGGAGTGGAATTGATGGGTTATACATGCTTAGCTTTCTAAGAAACTGCTAAACTTCCAAAGTGGCTGTGCCCACCAGCCATGTGTGAGGTTCTAGTTTCTCTACATCCTCACCTATACTTGATAATATCTGTCTTTTTTATTATAGCCATTCTAGTAGTTGAGAAGTGACTACAAGATTATTGGATTTTGATTTCTATTTCCTTCATACCACATGTTGATTATTGTTTCATATGCTTATTTGCCATTCATATCTCTTGTGAAAGGTCTATCCAAGTTCCCCCAACCCTTTGAGGTGAGATTCACGTATCATAAAATTAATAATTTTAAAGTAAATAATTAAGTGGAATTTACTTCATTTACAGTGTTGTGCAACTACCACCTCTTTCTAGTTTAAAACATTTTTATCATTCCAAAAGGAAACCCTTATCTCTTGCTTTTAAGCCTAACATATTTCATATGTACTTTTCTATATAATGGCTTTTGATTAACAGCCAATAAATATACCATTTTGCTTAACTAATGGATATTTAAGTTTCTGTTTTATTGTGATGAGCATCTTTGGGCAAACCTCATTCTTTAGATTGCATTTTACTGTAAATATAATAAAACTTATCTGCCTTAGTGTGCATTTTTAACTTTGTAGCCCTGTATAAGTAAGAATTGAAGATGACACAGGAAAGACTGGACAAAACAAGTTAAAAAATAAGAGTGCAAAATGTACCCTTAGTTGGTGATATTGTTATCATGTAGAAGTGATTGGTTAAACTATTTTTATGTTGTTGAATATAAAAAATGTTAGCTATACAGTGTGAAACACATTTTCTGAATGTTGTTTGTTATTATGCAGTATTTTTCCTGAGAAGCACCTGGCAAATTCTTTTGATAGTACAATGCTTTAAGACCTTTGTATCCCTTCTCCACGCTCCTTGCCTTCCACTCCTCTGCCAACATGAGGGGTATAAGGATTTGGGCTTCCCTATATTTACTCTTCCTACAATAGTCTATTATCTATATTGCCAGTTAAAATCATTTAGCATTTTATTGCTACTATTTCTAAATACTGTTAGACTTTAGAAGCAAATACTTTTTTTTTTTTTTTTTTGAGACAAGGTCTTGCTTTGTCACCCAGTCTGGAGGGCAGTGGCACAATCTTGGCTCACTGTAGCCTCAACCTTACAGGCTCAAGTGATCCTCCCACCTCAGCCTCCCAAGCATCTGGGACCACAAGTGTGTACCACCATGCCTGGCTAATTTTTTGTATTTTTTGTAGAGATGGGGTTTTACCATATTGCCCAGATTGGCCTTGAACCCCTTGGCTCAAGCAGTCTGCCCACTTCAGCCTCTCAAAGTGCTGAGAATACAGGCATGAGCCACTGTGCCTGGTTGAAGCAAATTAAACAAAAATTTTTTTTTTAATTTGGTCGATCAAGGTGGCTCACGCCTGTAATCTCAGCACTTTGGGAGGCTGAGGCAGGTGGATCACAAGGTCAGGAGTTCAAGACCACCCTGGCCAAGATGGGGAAAACTGATCTCTACTAAAAATACAAAAAATGAGTTGGGTGGGATGGCCCATGCCTGTAATCCCAGCTACTCGGGAGGCTGAGATGCAGAACTGCTTAAGGAGGCGGAGGTTACAGTGAGACGAGATGGTGCCACTGTATTCCAGCCTGGGTGACAGAGTGGGACTCTGTCTCAGAAAAAAAAGTATTTTTTTAATTGAGCTATAATTTACATATCATAATGTGATAATGTGCACTCATTTAAAGTATACAATTTAGTGATTTTTGAGTCTATTCATTAAATTGGCAACCACTACCACTTCTAATTTCAGAATATTGTTTACTGCCTCTAAAGGAAACCCTGTGCTCATTTAGCAGTCACTTCTTGTTTCCTCTGCCCCAGCCCCTGGTAACCATGAATCTACTTTCTGTCTCTGGATTTTGGAGCAATAACTCTAATGTTATTTATTTTGTTAGATGGGTATTTCCTGTAAAAAGCATTTGCAAGTAAGATGGTGGACATGTAGAATCTTTGTTTCAAAGGTTAATTATGCTAAACTCTGAAGCAAGTCTCCCAATTATCAACGCTAGAAGTAATCAACTTTATCTGGCTAGATTTTTCTTTACTAGTAAAATGCTGGAAGAACTGGACCTCTAGAAGGGCCATAATGCTAAATATAGAATGTTTTCTAAATGTTAAAACATTTTGGAATTTAACATTTTATTTTCATGTTATATTGATCAGTTTTTTCCTCTTATAGAAGTAAAACTATATTCTGTTTCCTCATATAAAACCAGTATTTATAAAATATGAATAAACTAAGTTTTTAGGGGGAAAAAAAGCCCTGGGATGATGAATATTTGCTCTTCTTTTTTCTTTTTATTCCCTAGACACATAGTGGATCTGTATGGCGTGTGACATGGGCCCATCCTGAATTTGGACAGGTGTTGGCTTCATGTTCTTTTGACCGAACAGCTGCTGTATGGGAAGAAATAGTAGGAGAATCAAATGATAAACTGCGAGGACAGAGCCACTGGGTGAGACATTTGTTAGTATTCTGAGGGCCGGGAAGACATGAGCAGCCAAGGAGCATTAGTCCCAAGACAATCTCAGATAATGGGTAAAATACTACCATTCCCCTCTATTTTTACCCGTTCTAAAGTTCTTTCTTCCGTGTTTTTTTCTTACTTGTTCATTTCATTTTAACTTGGATCTGAAGCAATAGGAGCACCATTGCATTGTTGATAACTTTTATGATGCCTCCAGCCTATTTGCATTTATATAATTTTACCTATTAGTATATTTTATGTCATAGTCATTTATGATTTTAACATAGGCTGGCTCACTGCAGTCTCAAACTCCTGGCCCCACCTCAGCCTCTGAGTTGCTGCATGAACCACTGTGTCTAATACTAAAATTCTTTTTTTTTTTTAACCTTAAACTATTAAGGGTTAATATAATTCTTTAAAAAGTGTTTCTTCTATTTTGTGGTTATTTTTATTTTCTTAGAAAATATACTCTCCTTTATCTGCATCTGCTTTTA
This sequence comes from Callithrix jacchus, assembly GCF_049354715.1. Classification (NCBI taxonomy): domain Eukaryota; kingdom Metazoa; phylum Chordata; class Mammalia; order Primates; family Cebidae; genus Callithrix; species Callithrix jacchus. The sequence continues at coordinate 49,516,908 of NC_133514.1, read as the reverse complement.
CCACTCTCTTTGCCTGATTAGATATTTGAATTTGGGCAAGAACATAACATAATATGTGTGCTATTGAAGTTCCTCACCTATAAAGTGAAAAAATTGAACTAGATTATATTTAAGACCCTTTCCAGCATTTTCACTTGAAAGTATTATCATCTGCAGGCTTTTCGCCCCCAGCTTTATGATTTTTTTTTTGTAATAGATAATCATGCACATGGTGTAAAATTCAAAAGAAACAAAAGGGAGTATGCAGAGTATGCAGTGGGAGTGTCCTCCTTTTCCCTCGCTGTGGGGTTCTCTCACTAGAGGTAGTACATACAGGTTTTTGTGTATCCTTCCAGATATAACACCATTTCTTTACAAGGACAGTATTTTCTTCTCTAGTCCTATCACCCCTCACCTGCCCTCCCTAATGCATGATACTGCAATACAGCCAATCACAGCTCATTACAGCCTCAACCTCCTGGGCTCAAGCAATCCTCGCACCTTAGCCCTCCAAGTAGCTGGGACCACAGGCATGCATCTACATGCCTGGCTAATTTTTTTATTTTGTAGAGATGGGGTTTCACCATGTTGCCCAGGCTGGCTTTAAACTCCTGGACTCAAGTAATCCTCCCGCCTCGGCCTCCCATAGTGCTGGGATTATATGTGTGAGCCACTCTGCTGGCCGTGATGCAATTTTTTATTATGGTAAAATAATATAAAACAGACAACATATATCATCTTAACTTTTTTTGTTTTTTTCTTTTTTTGAGATGGAGTCTTGTTCTGTCACCCAGGCCGGAGTACAGTGGTGCAATCTCGGCTCACTGCATCCTCTGCCTCCGGGGTTCACGTGATTCTCCTGCCTCAGCCTCTTGAGTAGCTGGGACTAGAGGCATGTGCCACCATGGCTGGCTAATTTTTTTGTATTTTTAGAAGGAGACAGGGTTTCACCATATTGGTCAGGCTGGTCACAAACTCCTGACTTCAAATGGTCTGCCCACCTTGACCTCCCAAAGTGCTGGGATTACAGGCGTGGGCCACCATGCCCTGCCCATTTTAACTATTTGTAAGTGATACAGTTCAGTGGAATTAATTACGTTCACAGTGCTGTGTACCCATCACTGTTATCTACACCTCACAGTGCTGTGTACTCATCATTGTTATCTATACCTGTTCATCATTGCTAACATAAACTCCATATCGTTAAAGAATGCCTCCCCCTTCCTCCTCCCTCAACCTCCATTCAACTGTCTGTCTATAAATTTGACTACTCTACGTACTGCATATACGGGGAATCACAGTATTTGTACATTTGTGACTGGCTTATTTCACTAAAATGTTTTCAAGTTCTGTCCATGTTGTAGCATATATTTATTCCTTTTTATGGCTGGGTAATATTCTTGTGTGTGTATATATACTACATTATATTTATCTATTCATTTGTAGACAACCCTTGGGTTGTTTCCACTTTGTGGCTATTATGAATAATACTACTGTGAGCATTGCTGTACAGATACATGTTTGAGACTGCTTTCGATTCTTTTGGATATATACCTGGGAGTAGAATTACTGGCTCTTGTGGTAGTTCTATGTTTAACGTTTTTGGGAACTGTCAAACATTTCCATAGCAGCTACACCATTTTACATTACTATCAGCAGTGCTCAAGGATTCCAATTTTTCCACATCTTCATCAGCACTTGTTATTGTGCTTTTTTATTGTAGCCATCCTACTGTTGTGACTGTTGTGAAGTGGTATCTCCATGGTGGTTCTGATTTGCATTTCTCTAATGATTACTGATGTTGATCATATTTTCATGTGCTTATTGGCCAATTGTATGTCTTTCTTTAAATTCATATTAAAAATGATATGAATGTGAGAATGCTATTCATATCCTTTGCCCATTTTTTAATTGGGTATTTTTGTTGTTGTAGGAGTTCTTTATATATTCTGGATATTAATCCCTTATCCAGGTATAGGTTGGGTATTATTTATCTGGAATGCCTAAATCCAGAAATGTTTCAGATTTCAGATTTTGGATTTTGGAATATTTGTATTTATATTTACCAGTTAAGCATTCTCCTATTTATTTACTTAATAGATACAGGGTGTCACTGCGTTGCCCAGGCTGGTCTTAAACTCCTGGGTTCAAGTGATCCTCCACATTGGCCCCCCAAAGTGCTGGGATTACAGGTGTGAGCCACTGTGCCTGGTCCCAGTTAAACATTCTAAATCTAAAAATTGAAATCCAGAATGCTCCAGTAATCATTTTGTTTGAGCATCATGCCAATGCTCAAAAAGTTTTGGATTTTGGAGCATTTCAGATTTCAGGTTTTTGGATTTGTTATGTACAACCTGTAAATGATTTGCAAATATTTTCTCCCATTCTGTGAGTTTTCTTTTTAACCCTCTTGATAGTATCCTTTGATGCACAAAATTTAAACATTTTGAAGTCTAGTTTATCTGTTTTTTTCTTTTGTTTCCCAGGCTTTTGGTGTTATATTCAGGAAAGCATTGCCAAATCCAGTGTTGTGAAGATTTCCCCCAGTGTTTTCTTCTAATATTGTTGTAGGATCCTGAATTCAGGCTTGTATCCCCAGTGTGGAGCTGAGACCAAATACTGAGTCATCATTACTTGGAGATAGAGAAAGGCTTATTTTATTTGGCTAAAACAAGAAAGTGGGAAGGGGGGACAAGATCTCTCAAATCCTCTTACCACGAGGAAGCAGCAGGTAGTTTTATGTGATTAGAGAGTAAAGGAGAGGGAGTTTCAAAGAAGCTAGGGAAAAAATCTGTGCTTTTTAGTCTCAGGTAATGCCTTGAGCAACCAGACGTCTGGGTGTAAGCAGCTAGTCACAATGTCCTTGAAGCCATTCATTTCTTCTGTCAACATTTTTCTTTACATGACCCTGAAGTTATCTCCTCCTGCTTGACAAAGAAGCAGTACATCAACAGTTTTTCATTATATTGTGGCAACAAGGGATATTCAGCAAAAAGTGAGTGGTTAACATGTGCAAGCAAGTAAGGACATGATAAAAATTATTTGTTTTGGTCACTAAAAAATGGTAGGGTGCTGAAATCTAGTTTTCCCGGCACCATTTATTGAAAAGACTGTTGAATGGTCTTGACATTTGTTGAAAGTTGTGTTGAATGGTCTTGACATTTGTTGAAAATTAGTTGGCTCTATATATGTAGGGTTGATTTCTGGATTCTCTTGTTACCATTGGCCTGTATGTCTCCTTGTCTCAATAGCACACTGTTTTAATTATGTTAGCTTTGTAGCTTGAATGGCTATTCAGACTGTTTTACAACTCTTCCATGGGGAGGAGTATGTCTGATTGCCTTTGCACTAGGGCTTCTCTAAGGGAAGCTGCTTATGGGGAGGAGAGAATGGAAATTTATAGAATTAGAAAGGATTTTTTTGGCATTAAGTCTGAGGTGTGTCAATTCAGTATACTATAGGTTAGATTTGGGGTTGGCATAAGAAGGATTTTTCTTCCATCTTCAAGGTATTTATTTATATTTAGTTTAGTCACCATTAATGTATTAGAAGTGGTGAATCCGTGTGGGTCTGCAGCAACCTCATTTCTTGCCTCCTCAGAAGAAATAATTCCACCAAGGGGCATAGGCAGAGTAAGAAACTAAGGCAAGTTTTAGAGCTGGAGTAGAAATTTGTTAAAAAATTTTAGAGCAGAAATGAAAGGAAATAAAATACACTTGGAAGAAGACCAAGTTAGTCGCAATAACTTGAGAGAGTCAAGTGCACGATTCAGCTTTTGACTTGGGTTGTTACATGTTGGCATGCTTCCCAGAGGTTGCCTCTCTTCTCTGATTCTTGCTTTGGGGTGGGCAGTCCGCATGTGCAGTGGCCTGCTGGTGCTTGGGAGGGGCCGCACGCGCAGTGTATTTACTGGAGTTGTGCACATGCTCACTTGAGGCGTTTTTCCCTTAACAGAATGTTTGTGGAAGGTCATAGACCAGTTAAACTCCGCCATTTTGCCTTTTACTACACATGCTTGAGCCCACTCATCCAACTCCTGAGATCTTATCAGGAAGCTTCTGATCACCAGTTTCAGGTGATAATATCTGTTGGGACACTGCCCTTTCCTGGTGCTGCTGCAACCAATGATTATTTTAGAGAGAAAGTTAAACAACTGCTTGACCATCACCTGATGGTCTCCTGGCATTCCTGGTGGGGTGGGGTCCTTTGCTGCCCTCCTCATGTCTGACTGACTACCTACTGTAACGAATGCATTTATTTTATTAACATTTGTGTTTATATTATTCAGTGGTATCTGTAGACAAAAGTTTGCTAAGATGTTATCTTTGAAGTTTATATAATATTCTTTTAATATCGAGACTTTAAGAAGTGTTTTGGTAACCATAGACAGTAATCTATTGATTTCTAAACTTTATTTTTTTTTGAGACAGAGTCTCACTCTGTCACCAGGCTGGAGTGCAGTGGCCTGATCTTGGCTCAGTGCAGCCTCTGCCTCCCATGTTCAAGCTATTCTCCTGCCTTAGTCTCCTAAGTAGCAAGGATTGCAGCTGCCTGCCACCACGTTTGGCTAATTTTTATATTTTTAGTAGAGATGGGGTTTCACCATGTTGGCCAGGCTGGTCTTGAACTCCTGACCTCAAGTGATCACGCACCTAAGCCTCCCAAAATGCCGGGATTACAGGCATGAAGCCACTGTGCCCAGCCTTATTGATGTTTTTAGTAAAAGTTTCATGTTAATCTAGGTGCCAGAAGATAGCTATAAATGTGGTGTTGGAATTTTATAGTGATCACAATGCTTGTTTTCTGCCATTCTTTTGGTCTCTGTTAAATGCCTTAACTTAAAAGTGCATGGTAGCTGGGCACAGTAGGCTCACACCTATAATTCCAGCAACTTGGGAGGCTGAGGTGGGAGGATGGGAGTTTGAGACCAGTCTGGGCAACATAGTGAGACCCCCATTTCTAAAAAAATAAGAAGAATTAGCCGGGTGTGGTGGCAGGTGCCTGTAGTTCCAGTCATTGGGAAAGCTGAGGCAAGAGGATCACTTGAGCCCAGAAGTTCAAGGCTTCCAGTGAGCTATGATCCATGTTACTGTACTCCACCCTGGGTGACAGAGCAAGACCCTGTCCCAAAGGAAAAAAAAAATGAGTAACAGTGGTCCAAATGGGATTAACAGAAAATTATTCTTGAGAGAAGAAATTGCACGCCTTCCATTTACTGGCTTTTTTTCTCTTTTTGAGAGAGTCTTGTTCTGTCGCCCAGGCTGGAGTGCAGTGGCACAGTCTTGGCTCACTATAACTTCTGCCCCACTGACTCAAGTGATCCTCTCACCTGAGCCTCCGGAATAGCTGGGACCACAGGTGTGCACCACCATACCTGGATATTTATTTTTGTATTTTTAGTAGAGTCGGTATCTTGTCATGTTACATAGGCTGGTCTTGAACTCCTGAGCTCAAGCAATCTGCCTGCCTTGGTTTCCCAAAGTTTTGGGATTACAGGTGTGAGCCATTGTGCCTGGCTCATTTTCTATTTAAAGGATCTAATGCTTGCAGCATGCTTTGTATGATGAAATTACTTGTCCGAAAATTTTAACGGTTTCTGGTTTTTGTGACGTCTGCTTAAGAGAGATTACATATGATAAAGTTAGGCTTTCAGAGGTACTTTTTTTGTGTGTGTGTATTAAAGGGAGTAATTAATTATGGCTCACTAATTTGTTAGTGATTGCCAGCTATGTATATGGTATTTTGCCATGTGCTTGTAGGAAATTCTGACATAGACATGTATCCAACCTTATACACCTAGTGAATGACAGAGGAGTTTCTGTGTGTTTCCAAAGTCTATGTGTCTTTTCCACTCTACCATGCTTTCTTTTTGTATATAATTTAATTTTTTTTTTTAGGTTAAAAGGACAACTCTGGTGGATAGCAGAACATCTGTTACTGATGTGAAGTTTGCTCCCAAGCACATGGGTCTTATGTTAGCAACCTGTTCAGCAGATGGTATAGTAAGAATATATGAGGCACCAGATGTTATGAATCTCAGCCAGTGGTCTTTGCAGCATGAGATCTCATGTAAGCTAAGCTGTAGTTGTATTTCTTGGAACCCTTCAAGGTAAGCTTACATTGAAAATTACTGTTAATATCCTAGTAAAATAAACTAGTACTTTTTAGGCTAACAATTTGATAATTTATTTTCTCAAAAAGTCTTTTTCTCAAGATATGTAGAGTGTACATTTTCCATTTTTCACCCAGGCATGTCACTTGTCCCCCTATTTTCACTCAACAGAGAAGCCAGCATTGTAAATATTTTCATGTGAACTTTCTGGTTGTTTTTTATGCATAGACAAGTAACTATTTAATGTATTCATAAACACACATATATGCAAACATGCCCAGATATTTACTAGCACAGGTAGACCCAAAACACACAGACATTGAAACCATACATTTTATTTTATTATTTATTTATTGAGACAGAATGTTGCTCAGTTGCCCAGGTTGGAATGCAGTGGTGCGCTCTTGGCTCACTGCAGCCTCCACCTCCTGGGTTCAAGCAGTTCTCCTGCCTCAGCCTCTCAGATAGCTGGGATTACAGGCATGCGCCATAACGCCCGGCTAATTTTTCTGTTTTTAGTAGAGGCAGGGTTTCACCATGTTGGCCAGGCTTGTCTTGAACTTCTGACCTCAGGTGATCCTCCTGCCTCAGCCTCCAAGAGTGTTGGGATTACAGGTGTGAGCCACCATGCCCAGCCAGAAACCCATACATTTTCCTTTCTTGCAATTATCTTTTTTCACTTACAGATAACATTGTGGACATTTTTTTATATATTAGTATATCTAGCCCTACGTCATTTCTTTTTAACTGCTATATAGGGCATGACTATATGAATATGCTATAGTTCATTTTTATTAAACTATTTTTAAACAATTACAAGAATCACTTGGTAAAGAAAAAAATGGAAATGATCTATAAGAGCACAAAAAGAAAGGTAAAATTCCCTTACACCCTAAAAACAAATGCTGTTAACATTTTTGCTTTTAGACTTTAATTCTGGTAGTCACTAGTATATTTTTAAATTATTTACTTATACCCCTGGTTCTTGCTATGTATCTTTTTCTTTCTTTTTTTAAAAAATTTTTATTCTATTTTTTCACATATTCTTGCTATGTTATCATTAAACAATATCCAAACTGCTATGAAAGATGAATAGAGCACATTTATAAAACTTTCCACATCCCAAGGTATGGCTAGATAGATATCTTATTTGTGATGACGTTGATAGTTATTTGAGTTATGTTGATGATTATTATAATTTTAAATGATATATATATATCTATACATTTTTACTTATCAATTTTTAGACTATATATTTACTCCCCTCTCTTAAAAAAAAGGAAATTAGTTTATTTTGCTTCCCCCTCACACTGCTGCTTCCATTTCCTAATTCTTATATTGCTTGTATACTGGCAAAATTTATAATATTTACATTCTGTAAACATTTAACACATATGTATTTGTCTTTTGATTATGTATTGATTCTAAAAATTAAGTAGCAGCCAGCTATATAATCCAGATTATGTAAATATTCATCTGAGATGCCAATATCTGTTTTATGAAAACTTTGTTGTTAGTGGTATTGATGAGTGCTCTGTTTTCTTCTTTACTTCTTTTACTTCTGGCTTATACTTAGCTGTCACAAATTTTCTATCACATGCTGTCTTTAGTTTTTTATTTTCCATTTCCCTGACATACCTAATCTTTTCTCAAATGGAATGGATAGCAAACTCTTCAAATTCTAGCACACTTGAAAATGTCTTAATTTTACTCCCTTGCTTAGTTGATAGTTTGGCAAGTTTTAGAGTTCTGAATGTAAGAATTTCAAAGATATAATTCTTGCATATTTTTAACTAGGTTTTGTTAATGAGCTGCGGTTAGTCTGATGCTGGTTCTTTTGTGGTAGCTGGTTCTTTCCAGAAGGTTTTAGGATTTTGCTTTATTATTGTGAGTTCTGTTGCAAGTGTATTTTGACACTTTTTATGATGGATTTTAATAGCCAGTGGAAATGAGTTTTAATGTAATCATATTTGTCAGGCTTTATTGTTGGAGTGCTTTTGTGCTTTGTTTGAGCAGTTTTTCCCATCTTGGGGTTGTCAGGTGTATTCATTAGAGAAAATTTCAGATATACCAAAAGTAACAGAATTACAGTAGACAGGCCCTTTTATACTCATCACCCAGCTACAATAACCCAAGGCTGTTTCTGTTTCATCTGTATGTACTTTCCTCATTCCCCTTCTCCAGGAAAACCCCAACCTGGATTATTTATTAGATATTGGCCTTTGTTGATTAATCTTGCTTGGCACTTAATATTTATTATTTTTTCTGTATTTGTTTTTGAGACAGGGTGTCACTGTTGCCCAGGCTGGAGTGCAGTGGCACAATCACAGCTAACTGTAGCCAGAACCTCCCTGGGCTCAGGTGATCCTTCCACCATACATAGCCTCCCAAGTAGCTGGGACTACAGGCGCGCGCCACCATGCTTAACTAATTTTTTTGTGGATACGGGGTTTCCCCATGTTGCCTAGGATGGTCTTGAATTCCTGGACTCAAGCAGTTCTCTTGACTCAGCCTCCGAAAGTGCTGAGATTATAGGTGTGAGCCACCACACTTGACCAGTCCTGCTAGGCACTCAGTGGTCCCTTTCAAAATGAATGTTTTTTTCTCAAATTGGGGATGTCTTATGATCCTTTGATAATTTCTTTTTTTTTCAGATGGAGTCTCGCTCTGTTGCCAGGCTGGAGTGCGGTGGCACAATCTTGGTTTACTGCAACCTCCACCTCCTGGAGTTCCAGCAATTTTCCTGCCTCAGTCTCCCAAGTAGCTGGGACTACAGGCACACACCACCACACCCAGTTAATTTTGTATTTTTAGTACAGACGGGATTTCATCATGCTGGCCAGGATGGTCTTTATCTCTTATACTGGTGATCCCCCTGCCTTGGCCTCCCAAAGTGCTTGGATTACAGGCATGAGCCACCATGCCCGGCCAATTTCTTTTTTTTCTCTTGTCTCTGTTCTGTCTTTCTGGCACTCCTATTTGATTATTCCAGGATTTACTCTCCATTTCAAAAAAAATTGTTTGGAGATTCAGTACTTTGTTACCCAGATCTCCACTTTGTTCTCCAGGTATACATTTTATCCCATCATTGAATTTTTGGGTGAATAGCAATCATTTTTAATTGTTCAGACTTTCTTTTTCTCTGATTACTTCTTTTTTATACCAGTCAGTTTAGGTATATGTATTACAGTATTTCCCTGCATTTCCTAGTTAGGATTTTTAAAAATTTGCATTTGTTTGCTGAATTACAGTCAGTTATTGTTTGCACCGGCAATGTTCTATAAAGTTGCCATAAACATTGAATTAGCTAATAATGAATACTCAGTTCCTCCTAGGGGAAATACAGGGTTTCCACAAACCTCTCACCACATTTCGTCAACTGATCAGTGTATAACCTTTTTGTGTGTCTTTTTAAAGACAACTTATATGTTGTTGATTCATTAGCATTGAACTCACAGCCAACAACACAACTACACAGGCCTGAACAAAGCTTTTCAAGTACACATATTTTCTCCATAAGGGACATCCCAGCCTTCCTATGTTTAGGAACACTAGACAGCACTTAGCAGCATCCATGGGATTTTAAACTGTGAAATCACTTTTTAAAAGCACAAAAATGTGAAAAACGTGAGGCTAACAAGACTGTGAAAAAGACATTCGTTTACCATATGAGAGCCAAAGGAAGAAGGCACCTCTGCTGGGAACCTGTGCATCAGGCAACTCAATTTTTTCATAGACATGCTCTGCACCTGCCAATGAATGACCATGAAAACTTGGGCCAGCTCAGTGGCTCACTCCTGTAATCCCAGCACTTTGGGAGGTCGAGGCGGGCAGATCACTTGAAGTCAGGAGTTTGAGTCTAGCCCGGCCAACATGTTGAAACCCTGTCTCTCCTAAAAATACAAATATTAGGTGGGCATGGTGGCAGGCATCTGTACTCCCAGCTACTCAGGAGGCTGAGGCAGGAGAATCCCTTGAACCTGGGAGGTGAAGGTTGCAGTGAGCCGAGATCATGCCACTGTGCTCCAGCCTGGGCAACAGAGCAACACTTTGTCTCAAAAAATAAAAATAATCAAGCCTGGGAAAATTGGTTTTATGGTTACAGATAAATTTAGGCCAGTTTACAAGTGCAGAATCTCTAAATATTGAGGGTTGGCTATGTGTATTTTCTCAAAGATCAGTTCTTTTTGTGTGCCTTGGTCTTTTATCTTCTACTCCCCTTGTTTTTCTTTCATGTTTGCTAATCTTTGCTTATTTATATTTATGAGTGAGGGATTGTTACTACTAGTAGAGAAAACTGATACTGGCATTTTTCTTCTGCTGGGTGTTTTGTTGTGTTAACAGCTTACTCTCTCAATGAGGGAGGCTGACTGAATTTTGTGGAGTGGGTGGAGTAGGTTGGCAGGGTTTCCTAAGGATGTGTGAGCCAAGAGCAGGCTGGCAGGCTGGGGCACCCCCAAACTGACAAAGCAAGGAAGATTTTCCATTGAGCACGATGGACCATTTGAGTGTATTTTCTTCCTCCCTGCCGATTTTGGAATACTCCTTTATTTCCAGTTCTTAACTTGTCTCTTTCAAGTTCTAATTGTTTCCCTAAGACCTTTCCTCAGATGTTTTTTGACCAAATCACTCTAATTGTCCATGACTCATTTCTGTTCTTTGCATTTATTAATTAGAGGTTGGACCTTTTGGAATTTTCTACTTACTAATGGTGATATGGATTCTTTTTTCCTTTGGGTTTTCTTTCTCAGTCTGATCTGTCTCCTGACATCCTAGAAACCCTCCAGATTTCTTGATTTCTGATGGTACACTTTCTAGATTTCTAGTGCTGTACGACACTAGTCTTTCATCATTTCAGTGGGGCCTTTGGAGGGAGGCAGACATGCAGGTGATCTGTCTACACTATTCAGTCTGAAAGTGAGATGGTTTTCCTCACTGTTTAGCTGTGAATCATATTTGGAAAGTGGTTTAAATGTGAGTATCTTATTTCTGGTTATACAGTTGAGGTCATCGTCAATTCATGTTGTTGTCTGGACATTTAATGACTGGATTTACCAATATTTTTTAAACCTATGATTTTTAGCTGGGTGTGGTGGCACAAGCCTGTAGTCCCAGCTATTTGGGAGGAGGATTGCTTGAGCCTAGAAGTTCAAGTCCAGCCTGGGCAACATAGTGAGACCCCAATCTCAATTTTAAAAAGATCTTGTTTTTAGTAATTTAGAATATGTCACTATAAATGTACTTTTGGTTCTCATTCAAACTATTAATGTTATAAAATCAAAACTAAGTATTTACAGAACACTGAAAAAGGAAGTTTGTGGCCGGGCATGGTGGTTCATGCCTATAATCCCAGCTACTCTGGAGGCTGAGGGGCAGGAGAATCACTTGAAGCCAGGAGATGGAGGTTGCAGTGAGCAGAGATCAAGCCACTGCACTCCAGCCTGAGTGACAGACAAAAATTTCAGCAGGAAGAATTACTAAGACCTCTGAAGTATCTTTCTAAAATCTGTTGAATGCTTGAAGCTTTCTTTCAGGCAAAGATCTCCTTTCTATCTGAGCCATAAGAACATGCCAAAAACAGTCCAAAAGGACGGAATCCTCAGTTCCCATGTGTGACATTCTCGGGAGTACATACTTGCAGTATGGTCATGTTAGCTGTGTGGCAGAGACCTAGATGTCACTAGTAATGACAGGCCGACTGTAAGCTTGCTGTCTGCTTGCCTCCAGTGTGTTCATTTTCTGAATGAATTATTTCTTTCATTATCTAAAATGTTCTTTCTCTATGTTTCTAGCTCTCGTGCTCATTCCCCCATGATCGCTGTAGGAAGTGATGACAGTAGCCCCAATGCAATGGCCAAGGTTCAGATTTTTGAATATAATGAAAACACCAGGTCAGTCCTGCTTTGGTTTTAATAATTGTTCAGAATCGCATTAAAAATTTTAAAATGTTATTTCTTTATTTACAAAATTATGTATTATTCATCATATGTTTGCTGATTTACTATGATATGTCAAGTTCTGTGCTAGGTTCTGTTACTATAGGCATGGGTGATAAAGAGAAGGTAATTGATCTCCCAGTACATACTATCTTGCAGAGAAACAAAAGATAATAGTAAAAAGGGGTGGTGAATTTTATGAAGTAGAAGAACTATGGTGCTAAAGAGCTTACACCTGGGGTACCTGATCTGCTTCGGGGGCTATGAAGGTTCAACTCACCTATAGGATGAGTTGAAGTTAGTCAGACAAAGAGGGAAGAAGCACTCCAGGTGGAGAAAACTGCATGTGGTAAGGCCTATAAGCAAGAGAGGAGGAACGTATTTATACTTTGGTCGGAACATGCTGAGCAAAAGTGAGTGTGGTGAGAAATAGGCAACACTTGTGTCTATAAGAAGTAGGAGGCTGGGCGCAGTGGCTCGTGCGTGTAATCCCAGCACTTTGGGAGGCCGAGGCTGGTGGATCACCTGAGGTCAGGAGTTTTAAGATCAGCCTGGCCAACATGGTGAAACCCTATCTTTACTAAAAATATAAAAATTAGCCAAGTGTGGTGATGGGTGCCTATAATCCCAGCTACTCGGGAGACAGGCAGGAGAATCGCTTGGACCCAGGAGGCAGAAGTTGCAATGAGCTGAGGTCGCGTCACTGCACTCCAGCCTGGGTGACAGAGCAAGACTGTCTCAAAACAAAACAAAAAAAAGAAATCCAATGTTTCCATTTTATCTTACAGTGTGGATTCGGGGCCAGAATGCTGTGAAGACAGTACAGGTGGGAGATTATGTGGCTTTGGGATGGTAGTAGCAGTGGCATGGAGATAAGTGGACAATTTGAGAATAACTGAGAATTGGTATCAGTAGGTTCTGGTGATTGATGGGATATGGGAATTGAGGGAGAAAGGTGAAGGCGTTAAGATGATTTTTAAGGTTCTGGCTTAAGAGTGCAGTGTGCAGCTGGGCAGGGTGGCTCACACCTGTAATCCCAGCACTTTCGGAGGCCGAGGTGGGCGGATCACAAGGTCAGGAGATTGAGAACAACCTGGCCAACATGGTAAAACCCTGTCTCTTCTGAAAAATACAAAAATATTAGATGAGCGTGGTGGTATGTGCCTGTAGTCCAGCTACTCCGGAGGCTAAAGCAGGAGAATCGCTTGAAGCTGGGAGGCAGAGGTTGCAGTGGTGGAGATTGCACGATTGCATTCCAGCCTGGAGATAGAGTGAGACTCCATCTCAAAAAAAAAAAAAAGTGCAGTGTACAATATCAGTGTGTGTAATTTATTGAGATAAGGAACTCTGGGACCAAGGCAGATTTGAGTAGAGTGTGGCAGCATGTGAAGGTAAGTTCATTTTGGCCATGTTGAGATACAAGTATCTGCAAAATTTCTGAGAGCCAAAAGCACTATCTCAATCTTGTGGGAGAAGAGAGCACCTGTCAGGTGATCAGATGGTCTTCGCAGGTGCTGTACAGAATTCTTGGTTCTAATAGTCAGATCTTAGGCAGGACCAGCATTAGAGTAGGAACTAGTGTTATTCCCATGGGCTCTGCAATTGTAAATGCTACCATCTATGTTGTCAAGGGGATCTTATACCTTCTACTTTCCTAGACTGTGGATGTCTTCAGAGAGACTGGGTCTTCCACAGTGCTGCCCAGTAGAACATGCTGCAGTGATGAAAAATGGTCTTAGAGAATTTCACGGCCTTTTAAGCTATAAAAGCTATGAGCCCTGTTAATAGCACATTTTGTAGAGGTTTCATGAAGTGTTGGCCTTGTTAAAGTAAATTTCAACCTTAGCTGAGCAGAATAAACCCAAAACTTAAAGGTGGACCATTAGCCAGGTGAGGAGGCTCATGCCTTTAATCCCAGCACTTTGGGAGGCCGAGATGGGTGGATTGTTTGAGTCCAGGAATTCAAGACCAGCCTGGACAACATGGCGAAACGCTTTCTCTATGAAAGTACAGAAATTAGCTGGGGGTGGTGGTGTACACCTGTAGTTCCAGCTACTTAGGAGGCTGAGGTGGGAGGATCACCTGAGCTTGGGAGGTCGAGGCTGCGGTAAGTTGAAATTGTACCACTTCACTCCAGCAATGTCAAAAAAAAAAAGATGGACCATTTCTAAAATACAGAAAAATAAAATGTATTTCATAAATAAGAGTGGCGTTAAAAGATAAATAATTTGCAGTTAGTTCTGAAAGAAAATACAAATAGAAATTACCCAAGTATTTCTTCTTTTTTTTTTTTTTTTGAGGCAGAGTTTCCCTCTTGTTGCCCAAGCTGAAGTGCAGTGGTGCAGTCTCAGCTCACTGCAACCTCTGCTTCCCGGGTTCAAGCAATTCTCCTGCCTCAGCCTCCCAAGTAGCTAGGATTACAGGTACCTGCCGCTATACCTGGCTAATTTTTTTGTATTTTTGGTAGGGTTGGGGTTTCACCATATTGGCCAGGCTGGTCTCGAACTCCTGACCTCAGGCGATTGCCTGCCTTGGCCTCCCAAAGTGCTGGCAATTACAGGTGTGAGCCACCATGCCTGGCCTTTTTTTTGTTTTTTGAGACGGAGTCTCGCTCTGTCACCCAGGCTGGAGTGCCAGTGGTGTGATCTCGGCTCACTGCAACCTCTGCCTTCCAGGTTCAAGTGATTCTTCTGCCTCAGCCTCCTGAGTAGCTAGGACTATAGGCGCATGCCACCACACCCAGCTACTTTTTGTATTTTTAGTAGAGATGGAGTTTCACAGTGTTAGCCAGGATGGTCTCAATCTCCTGACCTTGTGATTCGCCTGCCTCGGCCTCCCAAAGTGCTGGGATTATGGGCTTGAGCGACCGAACCAGGCCTAAATTACCTAAATATCCGGTGTTAAAAATAATCTAAGGTTGCATTTGAGTCTCCTAGCTTACAGAATAAATCTAGATTGGGTCTGGATTCCCTGTATTATGTCATGTTACAAGGAGCCTGGGGTGGAGTGGTTCTGGGGTTAGGTAGTGACTCAGTTGCTCAGTGATGGCATCAGGACCTACTTAAATATTTTCCTTTTTTTCTTACTGTCATGCTTAGTACATTGGTGACAACTCCATCTTATGATCACAGAAGAGCTGTAGTGATGTTAGGTTTCACATGCAGATACAGAGACAGGTATTCTAGGAAAAATACCTTTCCTACAAGTATCTTAGCAGTCTTCTTTTTTTTTTTTGAGATGGAGTTTCGCACTAGTTGTCCATGCTGGAGTACAATGATGTGACCATGGCTCACCTCAACCTCCACCTTCCAGGTTCAAGTGATTCTCCTGCCTCAGCCTGCCAAGTAGCTGGGATTATAGGCATGTTCCACCACTCCTGGCTAATTTTGTATTTTTAGTAGAGATGGTCTTTATGTTGGTCAGGCTGGTCTCAAACTCCCAACCTCAGGTTGTCTGCCTGCCTTGGCCTCCTGAAGTGCTGGTATTACAGGCATGAGCCACCACACTGGGCCATTAGCAGGCTTCTTATCAGGTCCTGTTGGTCAGAGTTGGATCATCCACTTGTGCTTTAGCTGCAAGGGGTGAGACAGCAATTGTCTGGCATTTTCAGCATCAAAAATGAGGGGAAGTGATATTGGGGAAACAATGTCTGCAGTGGGGTGTGTGAGATTGACTTGGGAAGTAATCAGACCTATTGAGTTCAGCACTTTTTGGAGCTCTGGTGCTGGTTCTTTGAGGTAAGCATTGTTTGAAGGCTCTTACTTAGATTGAACATGGAAGAAATGTGATAGTGGACTATGTTGTATCGTTATTAATACCTGTTTATCTTTTTCTAAGTTGTATCACCATTTGGTAGACAAGGAGACCTTTACCAAATTAACCAATGTTGAATATACTTATTTTTATTTGTGAGTGAAAATACTAAAACAGATCCAGCATTGGTAGTGATAATACAAGTGCCATGTATTTATATAGGTTACAGGGCAGTTTCACGTGTATTAGGAAGTTTGAATCCTACCAACCACCTTGTAAGTAGGGGAGACAGCTTTTTATTAGCACTATTTATTTTATAAATGAGGAAACTGAGACCAACAGAGTGAATGAGTAGTCTAAGGTCCAGAGTTAGGACTAGAGACAAAGTCTTTTTTGTTCATTCCCTTCATTTACGGACTCAGCAAGGATTTTTTTTTTTCATCAAGGATCTTATTTGGCTCCTTCTGATAGGAGAAGCTTTAGATGACCTTAATTAATTACAATATATAGCTTGCCTCAGGTAAGAAAAAAAAATCTCACTTTTTCAACATTTCGTAAGCAGCAGGAACTGTATCAAATGCTGAAGAGCTCACACCACCTAGGTATGGTCACCTGCTAGAGATGGCAGCACACACCTGCCTGGCAGGGTGAGAAGTCTCAGGTGGGAGCTGATGATGTTTGAGCATGAGTCTTGAAAGACAGAGGGTGTTCTGCAGGCATAGAGGAGGCAGGAGCAGGGTCATGGCGCAGGGTCAGGCCTGGTGAGGCAGTGGGTGGGGAGGCTAATGCAGGGGAGAGGTAGGGGTGGGGCAGGCACCGGCCAGGCAGATTTTGGAGATTTGCTGCTTGCCAAGTGTAGTCTCCATCCTGGCAGCATGTGAACTTTTGCAGGGTGCAGTAGAGTTACAAGGTTGTATTTACCTTTTAGGGAGATGACTTTGGAAGCTGTGTGGACTGGGAGCAGAAACTCAGTAGCCCACTGTCATGTGGAATGAGGACATGCACTGTGGCGTGGGATGAAGAGGGACCAGGGAGACTTGTCTAGGAGGCACCAGCTGTAGGTCACGTGAGTCTTGGTTTCTGACCTGGCTGATGATAGTGCCACTCATTGAGATTGGGACTATGCAAAGAGGAGTGAATGTCGGGGACGCACAGTTTATTTCAGACATATGTTTGAGGTGCTTTTCGAACATCCAGGTGCGAATGTGTAAAGGTAGACGGAATAGCTGAGATTAGTTGTCTATTGCTGCACTATAGCATTATCACTCAGTGGCTGGAACAGTACAGATTCGGTATTTCAGTGTCTGTGGGTCAAGTGTCAGGCCAGACTGGGAAAGACTCCACTTCCGAGCTCACCTGGTTGTTCGCAGCACTTGTGTTCCTGCCACAAGACCCTCTCCCTTGTGTCCTCACAGCATGGCAGCTGCTTCTGCAAGGCCTGAAGGCGAAAGAATCTTCTCATAAGTCAGGTTGTCACAGGCTTATGTGTTGCTGTCACACAAGTGTTGTCCCACCACCTTGCCATGTTCCTTCCCCTGGGTAAAAAACGGGCCCCACTCACACTCATGGGGAAGAGCCTCCACAAGGATGCGACCACCAGGAGGTGCAGGTCTTGGGGGCACTTAGAATCTCTCTGCCACAGTACTGGTGTTACTCTCACTTTAGGGACAACTTCTTGCTGAAAGTCAAGTTACAGCCTGGATTCAAATATGTTCTGGCTGCAGCATGTGTGCTCTTAGCTCCCCCTGTCCTATCTCTAGCCTTTGGTAGAAGGTCCTGAATTGCAGGGGATAGATTTAGGAATTATTGGTTTATTCAGGTCCTGAAACCGTGGGAGTAGAAACTACAGTGTTGGCTGGGTGCGGTGGTGCATGCCTGTGATCCCAGCACTTTGGGAGGCCGAGGTGGATGGATCACCTGAGGTCAGGAGTTCAAGACCTGTCTGACCAACATGGTGAAACCCTATCTCTACTAAATCCAAAAAACTAGCCGGGTACGGTGGCATATCCCTGTAATCTCAGCTACTTGGGGGACTAAGGAAGGAGAATCACTTGAACCTGGGAGGCGGAGGTTGCAGTCAGCTGAGATAGCGCCATTGCACTCTAGCCTGGGCAACAAGAACGAAACTCTGTCTCAAAAAAAAAAAAAAAAAGGAACTACAGTGTCTATATAAATCATCTAGGCATCTTGTTAAAATGCATATTCTCATTGTGTAGGCCCTGGGAGGGGGCTGAGATTCTGTATTTACCAGAAGCTTCCAGGCTGCTGCAGACCACACAGTAGAAGAAATGATGTGGATAAGATTGCTTAGGGTGATTGGATGGGTGAGAAGAGGTACGCCTTTTCTCAAGAAGAGAGGAGAGAACCTTGAGGCATACCAGAAGAATGTTGGGGTGAAAAGAAGATCAAGTACAGAATGCTGGAGTGCCACTATTTTAGAAGAAGGTAGTAGAAAGATGGGATGGGGGAGGTCTCTCCACCCAGTCTCCTACACGCAGGGTTAGGTGCTGCAGCTCTGTTCAGGATATTCAATCTTAGAAGAACCTAGTAGAAAACTCTGATCTACTGCCTTCATTATCCTCTTACTTTGTATTTATGGATAAAGAAATAGAACTGCAAGAATGAAATAGCCTTTGGCATAGTTTCCTTTTATTATCACTTAAACTCAATTCCTGCTGAGTGCGGTGGCCTCATGCCTGTAATTCCAACACTGGGAGGCAGAGGCGGGTGGATCACCTGAGGTCAGGAGTTCGAGACCAGCCTGACCAACATGGTGAAACCCTGTCTCTGCTAAAAATACAAAATTGGCTGGGCATAATGTTGTATACCTATAATCCCAGCTACTTGGGAAGTTGAGGCAGGAGAATCACTTGAACAGGAGGCAGAGGTTGCAGTGAGCTGAGATTGCACCATTGTACTCCAGCACAAGAGTGAAACTCTGTCTCAAAAAAAAAAACCTCTCAGTTTCTGTTATCAGTTTTACTTTTTGATTTGCACTCAAATACTTAGGGAATGTGTTGTTCTTTTCCTAAGAAAGATGTTAGTGGCTAATAAATCAAGACCTTATTCTTTTTCTGTTTTTGCAGCGCAGTCTACCTCTGTCTCCTAGGCTGGAATGCAGTGGCATAATCTCAGCTCAGTGCAATCTCAGCCTCCTGGGCTCAAGCCATCCTCCCATTTCAGCTTCCTGAGTAGCTGGGACTACGGGTGTGCACCACCATGCCCAGCTATTTTTGTAGAGATGTGGTCTTGCTGTGTTGCCCAGGCTAGTCTTTAACTACTGCATTCAAGCAGTTCTCCCACCTCAACCTCCCAAAGTGCTGGGATTACAGGTGTGAGCCACTGTGGCTAGCCAAGACCTTATTCTAATTACATTTTTATTAAACCATTTCAAGGTAAATGGACATTATCAAAGGAGGAAACATGGGAGGTTATATTAGTTTCCTAGGGCTGCTGTAACAGATTACCATAAATCAGGTGGCTTAATACAGAAATGTATTCACTCACAGTTCTGGAGGCTGGAGGTCTGAAATCAAGGTGTTGGCGGGGCTGTGCTTCTTCTGGAAGCCTTCCTGTTCTGGTCCCACTCCTGCTGGCTCCAGGAGTTTGTGGCAGCTTAACTCCATCCTCTACCTCTGTGTTCATACGGCTGCTTTCTCTGTCTCTGTGTTTCTCCTCCTCTTTTTTAAGGATACTTACTGGACATTAGATTTAGGACCCACCCTAAATTTAAGATGATGTCATTCTCAGATCCTTACTTAATTAGATTTTCAAAGACACTTCTTTTGAATAAGGTCACATTCACAGGTTCTGGGGGTTAGGACTTGGACATATTCTTTTGGGGGGGGTCACTGTTGAGCCCACTATAGAGGTGAGCACCACTTGATTGTGAGCAGTAGGAAAAAAAAAGGTGAGATGAAGTGACATGTGGATTTTCACACATTTTATTTCTAAAATGTTTAATGTAAATTGCTTGTTTTTCCATTAGGAAATACGCAAAAGCTGAAACTCTTATGACAGTCACTGATCCTGTTCATGATATTGCATTTGCTCCAAACTTGGGAAGATCTTTCCATATTCTAGCAATAGCAACCAAAGATGTGAGAATTTTTACATTAAAGCCTGTGAGGTAAGTTTTAGAAGCATTTGTGAATTTGAAAATACTCTTGCCCCCTGATTACCGTTGTTTGTGGAGGAGAGAGTAAAGGCAACTATGATTTGAAGAATGGATTATTTTATGTATAAATATATGTCTTCTTGGAAAGGGAAATTGAGTAAAGAGAGCAGATTCATATTCTTTTAATTGTGCTTTATTTAGGCTAATAGAATTCTCCGATTATAACCGATACTCTATAAATGTTTAATGAGAAGTGGCAGTCTATTTAGGAAAAACTGAATTAGTATTGAGATAGTCTTGTGAATAATGTATTT
The DNA here is from genome assembly GCF_049354715.1 of Callithrix jacchus. Classification (NCBI taxonomy): domain Eukaryota; kingdom Metazoa; phylum Chordata; class Mammalia; order Primates; family Cebidae; genus Callithrix; species Callithrix jacchus. The sequence continues at coordinate 49,496,697 of NC_133514.1, read as the reverse complement.
AATTTTGAATTGTGAATTTCAGTTCTTTTCTTTCTATTCTTTAATGCTTTCCTACTTGCTTCCCTGCCTTTTTTTTTTTTTTTTTTTTTTTTGAGACAAGGTCTTACTCCATTGCTCAGGCTAGAGGGCAGTGGCTTGACCTTGGCTCACTCAACCTCCACCTCCCCGATTCAAGCAATTCTTGTGCCTCAGCCTCCTGCGTAGCTAGGATTACAGGCACCTGCCACCATGCCTGGCTAATTTTTTGTTTTCTATTTTTAGTAGAGACGGGTTTCACCATGTTGGCCAGGTTGGTGTTGAACTCCTGGCCTCAAGTTATCTGTCCACTTCGGCCTCCCAAAGTGTTGGGATTGCAGGCATTGAGCCACCACACTGGCTTTGTCTTGTCTTTTAAAATTAATTATTTTAATCTGTTTTATTTCTCAGCTTTGTGTGGGAGACTAAAATCATCTCGTTTTGTTGTTTTTTTCTTCCATGAAACAGTCACTGAGTATCATTTATGTGCTGGGATCACTCCAGGTTCTGACAAGTTAAATAAAAATGACACTGGTCGAGCTCAAGGGCCAAGGGGCGGGTGTTATGCAGATGTGCACATTATAATAAAGTAATGTGGTGTGTGAGGCAACTTGTGTTAATTTAGAATGATGTGTATGTGTGTGTATCTATCTACATTTATTTTATTTTTTTAAACTTTGCTTAGAGCCCCTCAGAAAATGTTTTTTATTAGCAGGAAAGAACTGACTTCCTCTGGTGGGCCAACAAAATTTGAACTCCATATAGTGGCTCAGTTTGATAATCATAATTCTCAGGTCTGGCGAGTGAGTTGGAATATAACAGGAACAGTGCTGGCATCTTCAGGAGATGATGGCTGTGTAAGATTGTGGAAAGGTAAGATATCAGTAAAGGGGTAATTGTTGGTTTATATTTCTGCTCTGGAATTTTTACTTAAAAATGTAAACTCTGAAATATTTTTTTTAAAATGGTCTCTTAGACCAGGCACAGTGACTCATGCCTGTAATCTGAGCACTTTGAGAGGCCACGGCAGGCGGATTATAAGGTCAGGAGTTCAGGACCACTCTGGCCAACATAGTGAAACCCCATCGCCACTAAAAATACAAAAAATTAGCTGGGTGTGGTTGCAGGTGCCTGTAATCCCAGATACTTGGGAGGCTGAGACAGGAGAATCACTTGAATCCCGGAGGCAGAGGCTGCAGTGAACAGAGATTGCACCACTGCACTCCAGCCTGGGTAATAGAGTGAAACTCTGTCTCCAAAAAAAAAAAAAAAAAAAAAATGGTCTTTTACAGTTACTTGTAAATTGATGTCATATTAATTCATATTATTTTGACCATCAGTTTACCTAGTTCATAGCAATTAATGACTGAATTGTTTTTTAAGTTATATGGAACAGAGCAACTTTTAAAACTAATTACAACAGAATATGCATTATCTCCAATAAAAAGATACCATTTGTCGTATATGTACCTTACGTGACTGCTCTACAAACTCAGTTAGGGCTATAGTCACTCTTATTTTATCAAATAAATTGCTTTAGACAATCAGTTCTGAATAGGAGAAAATCCAGTATCTTCCCTGCTTCATCTCTCCAGCTCCCAAAAGTTAAGAGCCACGGGCTCCTGATTGTAAGTTTCTTACAAGTGCCAGGCTGAGAGAGAAGGTCTGGTCAATTGACACTGACTGTGGTCTCTGTAGCTTGGTTCTGCACTTCTCCTTGGATGGTTATCCGTTGGGCAGAGATGGCTGTGATTTGTGTACCACCATTATGAGTGGTATCTCATACTTAGCATTCAAATTTATAGCTGTCTTAGTTTATTTACCCTCTAGCAGGTATTGTTTCCCAGAGTGCAGTCTGGCTAAGTTTTGGGCTTTGGTAGAACCAGCCAGACGTTCCTTTCTTCACTGTAGTTTGATTTCAAGGGCATTGCTGTCATTTTCTGCCTCTAGGCTTTAGTCAGGACCACCTTGCCATACTCCTTGGCAGGCTGCCTAACTTGATTTTCTTTGGTTCATTGTCTTCAGGGACCAATTTTGCATTCAAACTAATAAGGCCATTTTGGATAAGCCACTCAAGTTCCAAAAGTTTTGTTACATCCATTTCAGAAGACATTAGGTACCCATATACCTGCATAATTAAGAAGACAACTTAATTATCTTACATATATATATATGTGAAATTCATTATAATGAAGACTTTAATATTATAATGAAGGTTTTAATATGAACTTCATAATGTGATAATGTAGTACTTCAGAGAATTGTCTCTGCTAATATCTATAAGATGGCTGGTGAAAGCTTTATATTTTTAAAATTGGTGATACTTTGAAAACTTCTAAAAAATTGTTAAAACGGAGATAATATGTCTTTCATTTAAAAAGTGTCTTTAATGTTAATCCTGAAAGAAATGCCATAGCCCATAGCTTCTCTCGTTTCTGTAATTATAGTTTAAGGACATAGGTACAGATTTGTGCCCTTAGGCATTGGTATTAATCACATTAATGTATTTGATTATTTTCTTTTCAGCTAATTATATGGACAATTGGAAGTGTACTGGTATTTTGAAAGGTAATGGGAGCCCAGTCAATGGGAGTTCTCAGCAGGGAAACTCAAATCCTTCCCTAGGTTCAAATATTCCAAGTCTTCAGAATTCATTAAATGGATCTTCTGCTGGCAGGTAGGCTGTTTAATGGGAAAACTGGAAATTATCTTTGTTTTAAATCATTCTGGTAGCCATACTTAAGGAGGATTATTTTATGGATTATAAGATGGAGTGTAAATGTTCACATGTAAACTATATTAGCATTTAAGAATTCATTTTGTATTTGGCTTACTTGGTCAGAATATTTGCTGGTAGGTTATGAGGCTATTACATTATATTCTGAAGCTTTAGTGATGTATTGGTAGAAATGTTTATAGGTTTAAGATTCAACGCTGCTTCTGCAGCAGTGAGAGGAAGAGGTTATCTGGTTTAATAGTGAGGGTTTTAGTCCAAATGAACGTTAGTGTTTTTTAGTGCTTGTAGTGTGGTCTTTGTATCAGGTCAAACTGAAATTTTAAATAAATACATTAATTAAGGCTTTTTAGAAGAGAGTACATTAAATTATTTGGTTTTTGTGTTTAAAACTTATTGGAAATAAGAGGAAATAATAAAATCTGAGATTGATTTTTAAAATGTTAGCATATGTTAGATTCTTGTGTATCGTAATAAGGAATATCTGATGTCATCTAAAGAGTCATCCTTTTATTTTCATGTTCAAATTTTAAATATGTGAATTTGTAAGATAAAACTATTTTAATAGGCCTTTGTGAATAAATTTGGAATAGAAATCAGGAAGCTTCAAAACACAGCCTAATGGATATCCTAAATAAAAGAAGAAAATTGTATTTAAAATTTCAACTATTTTTATATTGTTATATTTTTATAAAGAATTCCTGCTTTTGATTTTTGAGGTTGTAAATATGAGCATCAAAATAATTTCAGGTTACTGTGGAAGATACCAGATTATAAAGATTATTTCATGAAACAAGTAATATTAGAGTTGATTTTTAAAGTCTGGTTTTTGGTCACTGCTTGTACTATGTATTTTCTTTTGTAAATAGCTTCGACGTTTTGATCTGTATTCTTAATTGTGCCAATAACCATCTGTGTTAGATCTGTGATGCATTTTCCCTTTCCATTTGTATTATGTCCTTTAACAGAAAGCACAGCTGAGTACAAGCTAACTGGAGTAACTTTGCTGTTTTGCTGCTTGTTGCATGCACACAGGAATGGAAAGCGAGCTCCTTTTCCCCTTCCCCAGCGCCATTTTGACCTCTCCCAAGATACACCAGCAGCCTGCTTACTACTAAACGCAACCCAAAAGGCCTTTAAAAATACGGTGTATATTTTTTTGTACTAGTCAGTTTGTTGACACTATTTGAAACTTTTGAAATATAAATGGAGAGGCTTTCTGTTGAGACATTGTCACCAAAACAATTTTTTGAAATGTTCCTCAAACTAACTTGGGTTTAAAGATTAAAAGGGTTGTTAACCTTCTTATGTAACTAGTTGAGAAGAGGGGAAATATCACTTTAATTTTTTGGGAAAATACAGACATATTTCTTTTGCTTTCTTAAAACAGCTTAAAATGAACTCTTCTAATTTTAATTTGAAGATTGAATAAATATTTTTCATAAAGATTGTTTTGAGTGCTGATTTGTTTACTTTTTGTAGAATTGCTTTATACATGATATTCAGTACAACTCTGTCATTTCTTTGTAATATTTAAAAAATATTAGTAAAGGAGTGAATTAGTAAAGTAGTAATAGTAAAAAGAAAGTAACTTAACTGTACAGTTTGTAGCCAGGTTAAGCATTTGGTGGTGTTTCATTTATAATTTGGTAGTAAGATGGAAACACCTTTTTGTTAAGTTTTTAATTGATATTCACTAAAGAGATAAATGTTGCTAATATACATTTATATGTTCTTATGGTGTTATTTATTTCATGGCTTAGTTTCCTTCACATCAAAATTTGGACACGTACTATAAGAGAAGCCATTAAAATTTTACTAAAATTGTGCATGTAAATGAATGTCAGCATTCCATGTCTCAAGATTTTCTTAATTTAGTTGGCTGTTTAAATTAGTTCATATCCTGTAAAGCTGTGACCTTGATAACAAAGCTATAAATATTTAAGTTTGCTAAAATGCATAAGTATTACTGGTAAGTTACAAGATGGAACAAGATTAACAATAGGGAACAGTCATTCTGTGAATCCTTTTACTTGTCAAAATTCGGTAGCTATTCTAAGGGTTTTGCAGAAAAATAAGTATGTTCAATATAATTCTTCAAAAGCATGTTGCAGTAGACAGCCATACTCTTTGTATTCCCAGTATCATGTATGCACTAAAAAAAGAGTGTGCTTGCTGCTGCTGTGAGTGAACCATTGCTTAAAATAAAAAGCTTATTAGATTTGTAAATGAACAGAATAGCATCAGATGTTTCTGAGAGATTAGAAAATGTTTTGAATTTATAAAATTAATGTTTTTCTTTGTAACGTTTATATTGATTTTTTTTGACATTTTAAGTTTAACAGATTGTATTTCTTTCAAGTTTTTATACTTGCTTAAGCAATCTTGGTTTGAGTAAGGGTCTTGATTTGTGCTTTTTTTTTTTTCCTAGCATGTTTTCTCCTCTTTGGTTCTCTTTGTATTTACTACTTTTCTCTTTTTCTTGTTTTTTTTTTTTTTTTTCCTGTTGTTTTTGTTTTGTTTGGTGTTTGTTCCTGTCTTAATTGTTTCAGGTATTTCTTTCCCCCTCTGGATTCCCCACGGGCTGGATCGAGATGGTCCAGTTCTATCCAGCTCCTTCCTCCTCCTCCTCTTCCTCCTCTGGTAGAGCACTCTTGCGATGCTGACACTGCCAACCTCCAGTATCCTCACCCTCGCAGACGATATCTCTCTCGGCCTCTTAATCCCTTACCTGAGAATGAAGGGGTTTAAAACACTGACTTAACATTGAAAGGCCTTATTCAAGTGCTTGTAAATGCTTTCATTTCTGGCTGCTATTTTTCTTCATTTTCTTTCAGAAGATTTTTCTAACTTAGGGTCTGTCTTGCATGTATTACTACCAGAATACAGTGTTCAGAACCTAAATCTGTTTGTGCGTCTGCAGCAACGGAACATTTGCTTCTCTGGGTGATAACCTTTGATGAAATGAGGTATGTCCAAATAATGTTATCTGTGAAATTATACACAGAAGCAGACTTCAAAGTGCCTGTTCTGTAATTTTATTTTGAACTGTTACCATAGTCTTAAGTTGCTTATGCTTTATCAGACTGGCTAATGTGAAAGCATATTATTGTGAAGTTTATTCTGCCTTTGAGACCTTAAGAAATGGATTTAATTTTATAGGCTAATGTTGCAACTGACGAGTATGTAAAATAAAATAAAGCATTCCTGTGTATAAAGCTGCAAAACCTAATGTGGACTTTTTGGTCTTTTTTTTTTTTTTTTTTAAAGGAAATTGCCTTTCACTGCTTAGAATTACTGTTTAAAGCTTTTGTAATTATCCGGGTAGGTTATATAATAAAATATATTTTTAAATACATGAATCTCTTGCCTTATAAAAATAGGATATATTTTATTTAAGATAGTTGCTAAGGCTTACTCTTCTTTCATAATCTCACAAAAAACCCAAACAAATAAAAATTAGGAGATGTGAGCAAATATTACATTTATTTAAAAGGTAGAAAGTAGGTAGACTAACATATAGAATGGACAGATGTTGACTTTCAATCTAGTCAACGTTAGAAAAGATTTTTTTCTAAAATATTTTAAAATTAGAATATACTTGACAGTAATTGGGGCAAAATGGTTAAAACTAGTAATAGGCATTTTGGTTCAGTTTTCTGAGGAATTATCAAGGGTTTAACCTATCAGGGCTAGAGAGAGACAGGTGTTTTGAACAGTATTTCATGTGTCTTATCAGGTAATCACAAAGGTAACACAATTGTTGTATGTATTCTAATTTTCTTTTTCTTTGAGATGGAGTTTCGCTCTTGTTACCCAGGCTGGAGTGCAATGGCGCAATCTTGGCTCACCGCAACATCCGCCTCCTGGGTTCAGGCAATTCTCCTGCCTCAGCCTCCTGAGTAGCTGGGATTATAGGCACGCGCCACCATGCCCAGCTAATTTTTTGTATCTTTAGTAGAGATGGGGTTTCACCATTTTGACCAGGATGGTCTCGATCTCTGGACCTCGTGATCCACCCGCCTCGGCCTCCCAAAGTGCTGGGATTACAGGCTTGAGCCACTGCGCCTGGCCAAGTATTCTAATTTTCAAAGACGCCTTTCCTTGAATAGTGTCATATCCCTAGAACTTCTTAATATGCAAAGGATTAAGAGATGATAGAAATATTCTATTCATTTTATAAGACAGGGTCTCACTCTGTAGCTGAGGTTGGAGTGTAGTGGCATGATCATGACTCACTGCAGCCTTGAACTCCCAGGCTCAAGTGCTCCTTTCACCTCAGTCTCCTGAGTAGCTGGGACTACAGGTGCACACCACCATGCCCTGACTAATATTTTTATTTTTTGTAGCAAGGGGTCTCACTTTTTCCCCAGGCTAGTCTCAAACTCTAGGCTTACTCCATCATCCCCCTTCTCCGCCTCCCAAAGTGCTGGGATTACAGGCGTGAGCCACCTCACCTAGCCTACTCATTTTAGTTTAAGGAACATTTGAGTTTTATTGTCTAGTCATCAAAATGTTTTGTCTCTAAGGTTAGCATTTCAATGTGAATGACTTTTTAAAATAATTCTCAAAGGTCTTTCTTTTCTTAAACAAGGCAAGGATCAAACAAGGTCTTAATTAAGAAGCCGTGTCTTTGAGCTTTCAATCATAGAGGTATCTGGGGTTAGAATGGAATAATGAAATTTAGACCATTCTCCAATTTAGTGAATCTTGAGCATCTAGGATGTGCAAGATACTGTGCTAAACACTTGGGTATGTTAAAAAAAAAAAAAAAAGATAGTCTGCACACAGACTTGCACTTGTTGGAGAAGGCATTTCTAGAATTTACAAAAGGTAATGGGTTCAGCTTTGTAATAATGGTAGAAACTGTATAGTAGGCATAAAAGAGACAAGTTATTTAAGCTGGCAGAATTTGGAAGGGGTGCCTGATTTCAATAGGTTACAAAAAAGGCCAGGTGTGTTTAGGGAACAGAATATAAGTAACAGTCTGATGAAAGAGTAGGTTACATTTAGGGAGCTAGTGGGACATTAATCTGAAATCATACCTTGTGGTTACATTGTAGAAGGTTTTAAGTATTGGCAGCTGAGGCATACCACTTTAAACAGTTGGTAAAAGGGGAACTGAGAGATGTCTGAACTTAAAACTAGATAGGCCTTACTTCTTATTCCCTGGGAGGCATCCTGCATGGGCCTCTGCAGGCTCTACTCAGTGTCTAAAGAGATTTGGAAATCACAGTGGGAGTTCTGTTCCTCCTTTCCAGTTGGCAAGTGAGGTGAGATATTTAAGTATAATAGCTAATGTTTGCTGAGTATTCCCATGGACCAGTACTTCTCTAGATACCTTACAGGAATAGCTTTAAATCCTCACAGTAAGCCTCTAAAGCAAGCGCTTTAATTGTCCCCATTTTACAGACAAGGAAACCGGCCAGTTAAAGCTACTTGCCCAAGGCTACACAGTTTGGAAGAGGGAGCTAAGAGCGAGGATTCAGATCCAGGCAGCTTGAAGAGTCCAGGCTCTCCTACTGCTGAGACTCCGAATCAGAGATCTCTGTTAACAGAGTCCTGTCAGGTTGCTGAGTGTTACAGGGAGTGCTCTGATGACTTGAGGATATTTGTGGAGGAAGGACATTTATTAACAAGTACTTGGTGTGAGTGACAGTCTGGAACATGTAGACACATTTAAGCAGTTCACCTCCAATATGTGACCACTTTGTAGAAAGAGAGGTTAAGATACTTTTAAGAAGGGTGGCTCATTACATTACAGTATACCCTTTCAGCTCTATGGCTAAGTATTTGGTTTACTTTTTTGGGATTCAGAAAATCTTGAGATTTTCTCCATTTATCTTTGCTCATTGAGTGTGGACAAAGGTAGAATAAAGGTAGTTTACTCTTTGCAAATACCAACGCTGCAGCGTTCCAAGAAGGGGTATCAAGAACTGGAGACATGACTTGAGTTTGACAAGTAGGAGTCCATTCCTGATGAACTTAACATGTTCAGGACCAAGATAGACACACCATGAAATGAGTCAAAATAAGGTGTAAAAAGTGGAAGCCAGGCTTCCCTATGGAAAAATAAAGTGGAGACCATTAAGGTAAAAAGACAAGAATGGTTATTAGTAATGAAGCAGAATCAAGGAAGGGGCATGTGTGGTGTATGGGTGTATTTGTGTGTGAGTGATGTGTGTGCATGTGGGTTGTATGGGTGTGTGTGTATGGGTTTGGTATGTATGTGGGTGTGTGGTTGTATGTGTGTGTGGGCTGTGTGGTGTTGAAGCAGGAGGGCCACAAACAAATCTGGAACACTGAACAGGGAAGTGATAATTTTATTCAGCCAGGAGCTGCAGCAGGCTTGGATGCCTCAACTGAGCTCCCCGACAAAGAAAACCCTGGCCCTTTTAAAAGCTTACAGTCTAAGAGGTGCACATGTGAGAGGGTCGAGAGCGTGGGGGACGTGACTTAGGTGGGGGGGGGGGGTGTCTAATCGTGATTAAGCAACAACAGTACCTTGCGGGGAAAATCCCTCCATATCAAATCCGTGATTTAGACCTGACTGGCGCCAACCGGTCCCTCCTCTGGCTGACTTCTCCTTTTGAGATGCAATGTAGAAGGCTAAAAGGGAAATGGCCTTAGAAACTCGGGAGGAGGGGGGTCTCCGCGCGCGCGGGTGTGTGTGTGTTGAGAGGTGCTGCATTTTTGTAGGCAGAGAGGAGGAGGAGATCTCCTTCCTCAGTGCGTGTGTGCGTGTTTGAATAAAGAGGTGAATTTTTGCATGCAGAAGGGGGGCGTCTCCTTCCTCAGTGTCTCAGTGTGCCTGTGTGTGTGTTTGGATAGAGAGGGGCTGCATTTTTGCAGGCAGAGAGAAGGAAACCAGTGGAGAGGATATCCAAGAATGACAGCTGAGCCACGTTTGCAGGAGGAAGAAATTGGTCAAATAAACATCTATTTCCCCACCAGGCTAACCTCGGGACTAGGGACTGTTCCTTTGTTTTCCCCATTCTCCCCACTAAAGTGCGCCGGGCATCTTTCAGTAACCTGAATAAAGTTAAGGAGCAAGCTTTGGAAAAGAGGGACTTTTCCCCCTCTGTGACTATATGGAATAAAGTCTGAAAAAGACTGAGGTACATTTTAAGTGAAAGGTATGGTCTCAATGAAGTACTATAGTAGTTACGGGCTTGTGACGAGCAGATGGCGGTGATGGGATTTGTGGCCTAAGGATGGAGAAAAGTAGAAAGCTACTTAGGGACGAATTACGTCTCAATCTCGCTTTCTTCCCAGTTGAGACAAACCCTACTCTGTCGCCAAGAGACGATTAGATGTAGCGCACTGTCACGAAACTTGGATCCCGAGGAATTATTTATTGAGGGTGAAACCTGAGGCATTTCAGCGCCTACCAACACGAAAGATCGGCTTCTGCGCACGGAAGGACGAAACCTATGGGGGGATTTGTTGGCAGGGAATACTTATTATTCATAGAGTGACTGGCGATGCCCTGGAGCCCCAAACAGAATAAGCATTATTTTCAAATTCGACAAGACATTAAAGGCGGCGCCAACGGAAGAAGTCCCTCAGGTCTCCGCCAGCGCAGAACTTCATTTCCTCCTCCGACTTGCCGGGCGCGCGGCTTCCTCGCTTCAAATCCAGGAACGCGCTGCCCTCCCCAATCACCAGGCTTCTTCCCGCCCCATCTCTTCGTACTGTCCAATCAAAAGTCGGTCCCAGTCCCCTTCCCTTGCCGGGTGCCGCGAACAGTCGTAAACCAGAGGCTGGTGCTGTACTGTAGTTCCGATCTGCAGCCGGTGTGGGGGCGGGGGGCACCCTCAGGCGCACGCGCACTTGGAGTGCCCCACACCCCTTCCCTCTTTGGACCTTCCCGCTTCCCGCTTCCCGCTTCCCCCTGCCGCCCGGGACGCGGGCTTGGTGAGGCGTTTCCCCGGTGTCTAGGCCTGCGCACAGGCGGGAGGCAGACTCATCCACCTTTAGCGTACGTTTCGGCTGTCAGGCTGGCGGGTCATTGACGGTTGGGCCGGGCGGAGGCGCAGGCTCCGGGCCGAGGGTTGTGGGGCTGCGAGGCCCGCAGGGCGCGAGAGGAGTGACTGCCGCTCTCTGCGCGCGCCTTCGCGCCTGGCCGGGCTTCCGAGCTGAGCTCAGCCGTGGGATTAATTGCATGCCTCTGTGTCATTGGGCTCTGGCCAGGCGTGATGAGGTAGACTCTTAGGGGGGATTACATTCTTCTTTCCTCCCCTCCTGACGGGGGACTTGCAGCTCTTGAGGGACAGGCCGTCTCTGTTCTTCTCTCTAGAGTTTCTTGCAAAGTGCTTGTGGAGTAACCAGTGGTGGTTGCTTTATGTGCATTGTGATGGGCGGTTCTATTTCTCCTTTTTGTTTAAAATTCTGAGCCAGGAAGTAACCTTGTTAACTTAATGGTTAATGCCCTTGTCTTCCGTTTACTCACTTGATTTGGTTTCAGCTAGGCTGTGTTCATTTATTCCTAATAGTTTACCTACATTCCTGTCCTGTGATTTCATTATGAACTGAAATGAGACGAATGTTAATACACTCTACTTTTACTTTGCTCTTAATTTCAGAGTTTGTTTAGTAAAACATGAGGACCTTTTTAAGGCAGTCGTTTGGAGAACAGCTGTTTATATGACAGTATTTCCATTTGCTGTTATTAATTTAAGGTCATTCGATTGGCGTTTATACTGCTCCAAAATCAACTTTTTCTCCAAATTTCAGTTTTCTGGGCAAAATTTACGGTAAGCCTTGAACAATAATGTACCAAATGCCTACCTAATTTTAAAGTATATCTTAAAGTGCCAAGAGTAAATGATGAGTTTTAGGGAAGTTTGACTCGGCTTTGGGTTCCACAGCATATGCTTTTAAATGTGTTTAACTGTATACATAGACATACGATTAATGGCTATGGTTAATAATCTTTTATATACCTAGGAATGTAATTAGTGAAGCCAGATGTGAAATTTGAGGTCACTACTTTAAAGAAATAACAAGAGAAATTGCAAATATAGCTACTCAGTTCAAATATGGTAGCAGAAAAGATAACATACTGTCTTTACTTGAGATGATGAGGAGGGGTGAGTAACGCAATAATGTGAGAAATTAAAGGAAATTTCCTTTAGGAATGTTATGTTCATGAATGGTTTACAAGTGTAATCCTTTCTGGAAAAGAGACTAGGTATTAAGTTACATCTTGAGGAATCTTCCCATGGGTTTTGTTATCTTTGCACCCTTAGCAGAGCTCTGTTGAAGTACTTAACACTACCGTAGTTGACAAGGATTGTTAGCTCCCTGAGGGGAGCTGCCTTATTTATTTTTCCATTCTTGGTGCCAAGTAGAGTGTTCTTCATGGGTTATGTTGATAATGATTGTTGCATGAATGATTTTTGCATAATTTTTTGAGATGGAGTCTTGCTCTGTAGACCAGGCTGGAGTGCAGTGGTGCGATCTTGGCTCACTGCGACCTCCACCTCCGGGTATTGGTTCAAGCAATTCTCCTACCTCAGCCTTCCAAGTAGCTGAGGTTACAGGCACAAGCCACCATGCCCAGCTAATTTTTTTTGTTTTTTTTTAGTGGAGACGGGATTTCACCATGTTGGCCAGTCTTGTCTTGAACTACTCACCTTTTGATCCACCTGCCTCGGCCTCCCAAAGTGCTGAGATTACAGGCTTGAGCCACCATGCCCGGCCTCTTTGCATAATTTCTAAGTTTTCTTTAGATTAGGCCCCTTCTAAATAGGAATAACAGAAGAGTTTTGTATAAATATTAATCGTTTACATGTCTGTATATGAATGAATAATTTAGTAATTACAAGGCTAGACTTGGGAGGCTAGTTGGGAGATTTGTGTGATAGTTCAGAATAAAAAGCGTTGGGGTAGCCTGCATTAGGAATAGAGAACTGGGTCTCAGCTCCAGAGTGTATTTGAAGTTAGAAGCATTAGAATTTGGTGAGAGAGCAGGAGGGATCAGAATGGTCCTAGGTGTCTGGATTATATTGCCAGTTAATAGGAATGGACTTGGGTGAAGACTAAAGATAACAGAAGGAATGAATGGAGGAAAGGTAAGAAGTTTGGTTTTGTATTTTGTATTACATTGCGGGATAAGGTAGATGTCAGAGAGGCATCTGGAAGTATGATTGTTTTCGCAAGTTATCGATGTGATTGGTTCCAGGACCTGTCCCTGCCCTAGGATACTGAAATTCTCTGGTTGCTCAAGTTCCTTACAGAAATTGGCCTAGTATTTGCATATAACTGATGCATATGCTCCTGTATACTTATTTAAGACAGGGTCTTATTTTGTTGCCCAGGCTGGATTACAATGGCTGTTCACATATGTGGTCATAGCTCACTGCAGCCTCAAACTTTTGGTCTCAAGGGATCTTTCCACCTTGGCCTCCAGAGTAGCTGGGACTTCAGGCATGCACCACCAGGAGGTGAAATTAGTGCAGAGGAAGGAATACCCTGGGGCCAGACTTGCTTGGGTGGGAATCCTCTGGCCTCACTTGTGCTATGTGGACTGGAAGCGTCTCTTCTCTCAGCCTTAGTTTCCTCAATAATAGAGATAATGGCTACCTTACAGATTTACATGGGGATTAGAAAAATGTATGTGAAATACTTAGATATTACTTGATAATAGACACTGAGTATCAGCAAACGGGGGGTTATAGATTCTTTCTTACAAATCATATTTTCATCTTGTAGTTCCATTTCTCTGTCAGGTATTGGGAATATATGGATGAACAAGACAGACATTTCCCGGAGAAGCTGCTCTTCTAAATATATAGGGGTTAAAGTTGAGGTTACCCACTGACTGAGAATGTTGTCAGTCATTTGTTTCACAGATACTTACTGAGTACCTACTGTGTGCTAGGCATTGTTCTTAGTGTTAGGAAATGGTGATGGGCAGATAGGCAAGGTCCCTGCTCTTAGGGAGAAATTATTTCACTGGAAGAAAACAGATTAATACAAGAATAAAGAGTGATAAATGCTGAAGAAATTTAAATGGATGTGATAGACTGTGGTACTGCTTGACTTAATAGTAGAGATAAACTCTCTTAGAAGGCAACATATAAATAGAAGTGAATGTCAAAAAGGAAGGAGCTAACTATGCAAATATCTGGGAGAAGAATATTCTAGATCCTGTGGTATGGGTGGGCTTTGGGGGTATTATATAGGAACAGAAAATCCAGTATGTATGAATAAGCCTGAGAACATGGGAGAGAGTGACAGGCCTCAGAGAGTTTTCAGAAGAGGCACAGCACCTGATTCATAGTTAATGGTCTTTTTGCTTGCTTCGTGGATAACTAATTGTAGGACAGCTAGAATAAAAACATGGAGGGGGTCAGGAGGCTTTTCAGTAGGGTAAGGTGGTAATAGTGGAGACAGGCAGATATAGACTATTTCAGTGTGTGTTTGGAACATAGACATGTTTTGTCCTCGGGAATGGACTGTACTAGCAGATGTGTTTTGTTTGACAATAGTGTTTGTGTTGAATTTAACTGGCTTTAATGTAGAGCCCATAATTTCCAGCTGCCCTCAGTCCTTAAAGTCTTGTTTTCTAACAATATTTGTTCCTGAAGATATTTGAGTTTGAGATCCCTAGTGTGTAAGAAGCAAATTGTATGATGCAAAGTCTGAGGTCAGAATCCTGGGTAACCCTAACATATGAGAAGCAGATAAAGGAAGAGGATGTCAGATGAGTTGTGAAAGTACTGATTGTGGAGTATTCTCCTAAGATGCTTGGCCATGAAGGGAAGAGAAAACAAAAATGGAAAGAAAAATTCTCATCCCATACTCTGCCTGTAAAAGTTCTTCTCAGTCTTCAAGGCACATTGCTAATAACCTCTCATTTTTTTAGCTTTCCTGATTTATTTATCTTTTTTCCTCCTGTCATTATTTCCTTTAGTAATTCCATGCAATATTTAAATGATACGTACTCTGAAAAAGAAGGTGATGGCAGGACATGCAAATGAAAGATTAGGGCAGCCTCCTTCATCCTAAAATGAGAGAGTTTTGAACATGTTTACGGAAATCAAGAAGAGAGAATTGTTGGAAATGTCAAAGAGAAGAAAATGCTGGGGCATGATCTGAAAGGAGGGTGATTATATGATAGTGCTGAATTTGCTATTTATTGACATAGTTTAAAAATTTTATTCATTCACTCAGGTTTATTGAGAGTCTTGTGCCAGCACTTTTCTAGCTGGGAATGCAGTGGCAAACCACATGGTCAAAGTCTCTGCCCTCACAGAGTTTACATTCTAAAGTGGGGAGAAAAAGAGATAACAAGTGAGTTAAATAGCATGCCAGGTGGTGGTCACTACTATAGAACAGAGAAAGCAGGGAAAGGAAGTTGGGAGTGCCCTGTTCAAATCTGTAAGTTGATGAGCCAAGGCCTGACAGTTGAGTGAACATTTGCACAAAGACCTGAAAGAAGTGAGGGTGCAAGATGTGTGAATAGCTGGAGCATCAGGGGCTGAGCAGAGGTCAGAGCTAGGGTGGAGGTACTGGAGGGAAATAGTTTAGCGTGTTTAAGAACAGCAGGAAGGTTAGGATGACTGGAATGGAGTGAGCGAGGGAGAAGAGTAGAGGAGACGAGGTCAGAGATTATATGGGCCCTGATTGGCCTTTTACTCTGAATGAGATGGGGAACCAGTGGAGGGAGGATTTGAGCTAAGGTGCGAGGACCTTTGATTAATGTCATAGGGGTGACTTTCAGAATAGACTAAGGGAGGCAGAGAGGAGGCCTGAAGACAAAAGGCTATTGCAGTGGGTGTCCAGACAGGAAGTGGTGGTGGCTTGACTGAGGTGATAGCAGGGTGGAGGTTAGGGTGGGGGATGTGGCAAAGTCCTGGGCGTATTGTTAATGTATAATTAGGGATTTGCATAGGGATTGCACATGATGGGGTGTGAGAGGGATCTCAGAGATGACTAAGGTTTTTTGGCCTAAGCAGCTAGATGTTTGAGTTGTCATTTTCGCTGGTGGAGAATGCTGAAGGGCACGCTTTTCTTGAGGGGATGGAAATGAATTGGAATCAAGATTCAAATGTAGGTGCTGGTTAGATATCTAAGTGGAAGTGTCGTATAGGCAGTTGAATATCTGAGGTTTGGGGAGAGGCCCAAGATGGAGGTGTACATTTTATATGATATTTTAAGCTTTGAAATTGAAGGCAATCACCCAGAGAGGGCGAGTTGATGGAAGAAGTCAAAGATCAAGCCCTGGAGGCTTCCACTGTGGAGGTCTAGGAGATAAGGAGGAACTGGCCAAGGAGAAGGAAAAGCAGCAGCTGGTAGAGTTGAAGAGAACCATACAGCTGTGTCTTAGAAACCATGTGAAGAAAGTATTTCCCCAAGGAAGGAATAATCAGCTGAATGTTAGGTCACAGGAAAAGGACTGGAATTTGATCATAATATGCTAGGACTTGGCAATAGGGAGATCAGGGCTGATGCTGACAAGCATTTTTTTTGGTGGTGTGGTGGATTGGGGTGTGTTCAAGAGAGAATAGGAGTGGAACAGGATGGCCAGTTGTGATTCCTCTGGAAGCATGTGGTAAAGGGAACATGGATAGGTGTGGTGGCAGTTGGTAGGGTGTGAGATAGAGGAAGGCTTTTTTGAAAGGTGAGGGAAATAACAGCTTGCACAGGCATGGGAAGGCTTGCACAGACAGAAGATTCGTTGATGTTAAGAAAGGGGGCTGATTGGTAGAGTAGTTTTCAGTGCAGTAAGGGGTTGGGGTTGAGTGCAAAGTAGAGAAGTAGGCCTCAGACTGGGGCATGGACACTTCATAATCAAGTAAGTTCTTATTTTTTTGGGGTGATGGAGTCTTGCTCCGTCACCCAGGCTGGAGTGCAGGGGCGTAATCTTGGCTCACTGCAACCTCCACCTCCCAGGTTCAGGCGATTCTCCTGCCTCAGCCCGCCAGGTAGCTGGAAATACAGGCTCCCGCCACGACACCTGGCTTATTTTTATGCTGTTAGTAGAGATGAGGTTTCATCATGATGGCCAGGCTGGTTTTGAACTCCTAACCTCAAGTGATCTGCCTGTCTCAGCCTCCCAAAATGCTGGGATTACAGGCATGAGCTGCTGCACCTGGTCTCATAATCTCTTTAGTGGTCATAAAAATTTTTCTTTTTCTATTTTATAGAGTAATTAAATTAGTCCATATTGTCTAAAATCTATGCTTTAATCCAGTTTGTCATTGATCCTAGTATATTCCTTTATTACTGAGGTAGCTCTTCCAATAGTCTTCCAGGCTTTGAAGTCTTCTCCCTTCTTATACTACAGGCTGATTGTGTCCTCTGTTAGTTGCAGAATACAGTTCAAACTTTCTAATACACCATTTCAGACTTAGAATCTAGCTCCATTCTGTTATTCTAGCTTCATTTACTGTGTTATTTTATTTACCTGCTGCCAAAATACGTTTCTGTATTTGCTACTGCTAGCATAGACATAGCACTTAGAGTAGATTTTCTTTTTTTTTTTTTCTTTTCTTTTTTTTTTAAAGAGCATGGCCCTGAGGACACCTTGAGTTCGGAGTTCTAGTCTCCAGAATTGTGAGACAATCACAAGTCTGTGCTCTTTTAAGCCACCCAGTTTTTTGGTAATTTGTTATTGCAGCTGTAGGAAAACTAGTGCAAGTAATATTTTCTCTGTCCGTCATTCTTTTTCACAAATAATCATGTATTTTTGGTTTTCATTCATATTAACCTTTCTTTGAGTTAATCCTTAAAGGCAAGTTTGAAGTGTTAAGTAAATACTTCATGTATAAACTTCATTATTTATAGTCACTTTTGTGAGTTTTAGGTGGTGGACTTACTTACATTCAGAAACATAAGGAAATGATCAATATATGCCGTATATCTCCATGGCTTTGTCTCTGTGGTTTGGCATTTTATTTACACCCCAAGTAGCAGAGTGGTTAATTGTACTACATAAGTGGAACTCTTTTTTAACAGACAGACTTAAATTATGGACTACACAAAAGAAAAGGGGGAGATATTCTATAATACTGTTATTCAAGTCAAAAAGAAAAAAACTAGAAAAAAAAATCCATTAGAGTGGATTTTCAAGTCAGACCTGGGTTTGAATCTTACTAATTACAATGTTGGGAAAATTTAGCGAATTTAGTCTCTCAGTTTGTTTCTTCATCTGTAAAATGGGATAATACCTACACTGTAAAGTTTTCTGTGGATTCAGTGTGTTAGTAGGTATGCAATAAAATTTAATTCTTTTCCTTCTTGGCTCACGTTTGTCATCCTAAAAAGCTTTCTCATCGCATACTCTGCCTGTAAAAGTTCTTAGTCTTCAAAGCACATTGCCAATATCCTCTCATTTTTTTTTAGCTTTTTCTAATTCGTTAATCTTTTTGTCCCCTTGTCATTATTTCCTTTACTGAATTCCATGCAGTGTGTAGATGGTACGTACTCTGAAAAATTGTTGAGGCTGGCTAACATTCTCAGAGCACTGTGGTCAGGTTCTCTAGTAATAGCATAGATTTTGTGCTGGTGTTTTCCAGATATAGTCATTCGTGTACCCCTTTTACCACTTTTGCCTTGTCTATGTGCCAGCTATACTTCAACTGAAAAGTTTGCTTTGAATGCACTCACTTTTTAGTTCACTTTTAACAGCACTTTGAGATCCGGGCTAGATTTTTTGCTAATTGTACTTTTTCTGTTCCGTATTAGAATGAGTGCATAACTATCAAACTTTAGATATGCCTTCAAATCATTTGTTTATACCATCAGTATTATGCCATCTTTGCTTTCTTTACTAGATAAATTTGTAGTAATTCATTTTTCTTGCTACACCAAGCAAAGAGTAAATTAAGATGTGTATTGCGTTATTAATGTTAATTTTAAAAGGTAAGTTTAATGTTTAAGGTTTCTGTTCTCAGCTATAAAGTAGCAAAGTATTCTGAGATTTTACCTCAGACTATTTGCCTGTTTCCCCTTCTTACTGATGCTAAAAACAGGGATTTTTTTTCCTAAGATTTGTTAGTTTTCTAAGACAATACTCTTAAA